>NW_027473381.1:0-600000 GCF_050947335.1 Megachile rotundata | reverse complement strand
ATTGTGATTGTATGATTGTGATTGTATGATTGTGAATGTATGATTGTGATTGTATGATTGTATTTGGGAGATTGTATTTGAGATATTGTAATTGTATGATTGCGATTGTATGATTGTGATTGTATGATTGTGATGTATGATTGTAATTGTATGATTATGATTGTATGATTGTGATTGTATGATTGTGATTGTATGATTGTGATTGTATGATTGTGATTGTATGATTGTGATTGTATGATTGTGATTGTATGATTGTGATTGTATGATTGTGATTGTATGATTGTGAAAGTATGATTGTGATTGTATGATTGTGATTGTATGATTGTGATTGTATGATTGTGATTGTATGATTATGATTGTATTTTTGTGATTATATGATTGTGATTGTATGATTGTGATTGTATGATTGTGATTGTATGATTGCGATTGTATGAATGCGATTGTATGATTGTGATTGCATAATTGTGATTGTATGATTGTGATTGTATGATTGTGATTGTATGATTGTGATTTTATGATTGTGATTGTATGATTGTGATTGTATGATTGTGATTGTATGAGTGTGGTTGTCTGATTGTGGTTGTGCGATTGTGATGTATGATTGTAATTGTATGATTATGATTGTATGATAGTGATTGTATGATTGAGATTGTATGATTGTGATTGTATGCTTGCGATTGTATGATTGTGATTGTATGATTGTGATTCTTTGATTGTGATTGTATGATTGTGATTGTATGATTGTGATTGTATGATTGTGATTGTATGATTGTGATTGTATGATTGTGATTGTATGATTGTGATTGTATGATTGTGATTGTATGATTGTGATTGTATGATTGTGATTGTATGATTGTGATTGTATGATTGTGATAGTATGATTGTGATTATATGATTGTTATTGTATGACTGTGATTGTATGATTGTGATTGTATGATTGTGATTGTATGATTGTGATAGTATGATTGTGAAAGTATGATTATGATTGTATGATTGTGATTGTATGATTGTGATTGTATGATTGTGATTGTCTGATTGTGGTTGTGCGATTGTGATTGTCCGATTGTGATTGTACGATTGTGACAGTATGATTGTGATTGTATGATTGTGATTGTATGATTGTGATTGTATGATTGTGATTGTATGATTGTGATTGTATGATTGTGATCGTATGATTGTGATTGTATGATTATGATTGTATGATTGTGATTGTATGATTGTATTTGGGTGATTGTATTTGGGAGATTGTATTTGGGAGATTGTAATTGTATGATTGCGATTGTATGATTGTGATTGTATGATTGCGATTGTATGAATGCGATTGTATGATTGTGATTGTATGAGTGTGATTGTGTGATTGTGATTGTATGATTGTGATTGTATGATTGTATTTGGGAGATTGTATTTGGGATATTGTAATTGTATGATTGCGATTGTATGATTGTGATTGTATGATTGTGATGTATGATTGTAATTGTATGATTGTAATTGTATGATTATGATTGTATGCTTGCGATTGTATGATTGTGATTGTATGATTGTGATTCTTTGATTGTGATTGTATGATTGTAATTGTATGATAGCGATTGTATGATTGTGATTGTATGATTGCGATTGTATGACTGTGATTGTATGACTGTGATTGTATGATTGTGATTGTATGATTGTGATTGTATGATTGTGAAAGTATGATTGTGAAAGTATGATTGTGATTGTATGATTGTGATTGTATGATTGTGATTGTATGATTGTGATTGTATGATTGTGATTGTATGATTGTGATTGTCTGATTGTGGTTGTGCGATTGTGATTGTACGATTGTGATTGTACGATTGTGATTGTACGATTGTGATTGTACGATTGTGATTGTATGATTGTGATTGTATGATTGTGATTGTATGATTGTGATTGTATGATTGTGATAGTATGATTGTGATTATATGATTGTTATTGTATGATTGTTATTGTATGACTGTGATTGTATGATTGTGATTGTGTGATTGTGATAGTATGATTGTGAAAGTATGATTGTGATTGTATGATTGTGATTGTATGATTGTGATTGTATGATTGTGATAGTATGATTGTGATTATATGATTGTGATTGTATGATTGTGATTGTATGATTGTGATAGTATGATTGTGATTGTATGATTGTGATGTATGATTGTAATTGTATGATTGTGATTGTATGATTGTGATTGTATGATTGTGATTGTATGATTGTGAAAGTATGATTGTGATTGCATGATTGTGATGTATGATTGTGATTGTATGATTATGATTGTATGATTGTGATTGTATGCTTGCGATTGTATGATCGTGATTGTATGATCGCGATTGTATGAATGTGATTGTATGATTGTGATTGTATGATTATGATTGTATGATTGTGATTGTATGATTGTGATTGTATGATTGTGATTGTATGATTGTGATTGTATGATTGTGATACTATGATTGTGATTGTATGATTGTGATGTATGATTGTAATTGTATGATTGTGATTGTATGATTGTGATTGTATGATTGTGATTGTATGATTGTGAAGGTATGATTGTGATTGTATGATTATGATTGTATGATTGTGATTGTATGATTGTGATTGTATGATTGTGATTGTATGATTGTGATTGTATGATTGTGATTGTATGATTGTGATTGTATGATTGTGATCGTATGATTGTGATTGTATGATTATGATTGTATGATTGTGATTGTATGATTGTGATTGTATGATTGTGATTGTATGATTGTGATTGTATGATTGTGATAGTATGATTGTGATTATATGATTGTTATTGTATGACTGTGATTGTATGATTGTGATTGTATGATTGTGATTGTATGATTGTGATAGTATGATTGTGAAAGTATGATTATGATTGTATGATTGTGATTGTATGATTGTGATTGTATGATTGTGATTGTCTGATTGTGGTTGTGCGATTGTGATTGTACGATTGTGATTGTACGATTGTGACAGTATGATTGTGATTGTATGATTGTGATTGTATGATTGTGATTGTATGATTGTGATTGTATGATTGTGATTGTATGATTGTGATCGTATGATTGTGATTGTATGATTATGAGTGTATGATTGTGATTGTATGATTGTATTTGGGTGATTGTATTTGGGAGATTGTATTTGGGAGATTGTAATTGTATGATTGCGATTGTATGATTGTGATTGTATGATTGCGATTGTATGAATGCGATTGTATGATTGTGATTGTATGAGTGTGATTGTGTGATTGTGATTGTATGATTGTGATTGTATGATTGTATTTGGGAGATTGTATTTGGGATATTGTAATTGTATGATTGCGATTGTATGATTGTGATTGTATGATTGTGATGTATGATTGTAATTGTATGATTGTAATTGTATGATTATGATTGTATGCTTGCGATTGTATGATTGTGATTGTATGATTGTGATTCTTTGATTGTGATTGTATGATTGTAATTGTATGATAGCGATTGTATGATTGTGATTGTATGATTGCGATTGTATGACTGTGATTGTATGACTGTGATTGTATGATTGTGATTGTACGATTGTGATTGTACGATTGTGACAGTATGATTGTGATTGTATGATTGTGATTGTATGATTGTGATTGTATGATTGTGATTGTATGATTGTGATTGTATGATTGTGATCGTATGATTGTGATTGTATGACTATGATTGTATGATTGTGATTGTATGATTGTATTTGGGTGATTGTATTTGGGAGATTGTATTTGGGAGATTGTAATTGTATGATTGCGATTGTATGATTGTGATTGTATGATTGCGATTGTATGAATGCGATTGTATGATTGTGATTGTATGATTGTGATTGTATGATTGTGATTGTATGATTGTGATTGTATGATTGTATTTGGGAGATTGTATTTGGGATATTGTAATTGTATGATTGCGATTGTATGATTGTGATTGTATGATTGTGATGTATGATTGTAATTGTATGATTATGATTGTATGATTGTGATTGTATGATTGAGATTGTATGATTGTGATGGTATGCTTGCGATTGTATGAATGTGATTGTATGATTGTGGTTGTGCGATTGTGATTGTACGATTGTGATTGTACAATTGTGATTGTATGATTGTGATTGTATGATTGTGATTGTATGATTGTGATTGTATGATTGTGATTGTATGATTGTGATTGTATGATTGTGATTGTATGATTGTGATTGTATGATTGTGATAGTATTATTGTGATTGTATGATTGTGATTGTATGATTGTGATTGTATGATTGTGATTGTATGATTGTATTTGGGAGATTTCATTTGGGAGATTGTATTTGGGAGAATGCAATTGTATGATTGCGATTGTATGATTGTGATTGTATGATTGCGATTGAATGATTGTGATTGTATGATTGTGATGTATGATTGTAATTGTATGATTATGATTGTATGACTGTGATTCTATGACTGTGATTGTATGATTGTGATTGTATGATTGCGATTGTATGATTGTGAAAGTATGATTGTGATTGTATGATTGTGATTGTATGATTGTGATTGTATGATTGTGATTGTCTGATTGTGGTTGTGCGATTGTGATTGTACGATTGTGATTGTACAATTGTGATTGTATGATTGTGATTGTATGATTATGATTGTATGATTGTGATTGCATGATTGTGATTGCATGATTGTGATTGTATGATTGTGATTGTATGATTGTGATTGTATGATTGTGATTGTATGATTGTGATTGTATGATTGTGATACTTTGATTGTGATTATATGATTGTTATTGTATGATTGTGATTGTACGATTGTGACAGTATGATTGTGATTGTATGATTGTGATTGTATGATTGTGATTGTATGATTGTGATTGTATGATTGTGATGTATGATTGTAATTGTATGACTATGATTGTATGACTGTGATTGTATGATTGTGATTGTATGATTGTGATTGCATGATTGCGATTGTATGATTGTGATTGTATGATTGTATTTGGGAGATTGTATTTGGGAGATTGTAATTGTATGATTGCGATTGTATGATTGTGATTGTATGATTGTGATTGTATGATTGTGATTGTATGATTGTGATTGTATGATTGTGATGTATGATTGTAATTGTATGACTATGATTGTATGACTGTGATTGTATGATTGTGATTGTATGATTGTGATAGTATGATTGTGAAAGTATGATTGTGATTGTATGATTGTGATTATATGATTGTGGTTGTATGATTGTGATTGTATGATTGTGATTGTATGATTGTGATTGTATGATTATGATTGTATGATTGTGATTGTATGATTGTATTTGGGTGATTGTATTTGGGAGATTGTATTTGGGAGATTGTAATTGTATGATTGCGATTGTATGATTGTGATTGTATGATTGCGATTGTATGAATGCGATTGTATGATTGTGATTGTATGATTGTGATTGTATGATTGTGATTGTATGATTGTGATTGTATGATTGTATTTGGGAGATTGTATTTGGGATATTGTAATTGTATGATTGCGATTGTATGATTGTGATTGTATGATTGTGACGTATGATTGTAATTGTATGATTATGATTGTATGATTGTGATTGTATGATTGAGATTGTATGATTGTGATTGTATGCTTGCGATTGTATGAATGTGATTGTATGATTGTGATTGTATGTTTGTGATAGTATGATTGTGATTGTATGACTGTGATTGTATGATTGTGAAAGTATGATTGTGATTGTATGATTGTGATTGTATGATTGTGATTGTATGATTGTGATTGTATGATTGTATTTGGGAAATTGTATTTGGGAGATTGTAATTGTATGATTGCGATTGTATGATTGTGATTGTATGATTGCGATTGTATGATTGTGATTGTATGATTGTGATTGTATGATTGTGATTGTGTGATTGTGATTGTATGATTGTGATTGTATGATTGTGAAAGTATGACTGTGATTGTATGATTGTGACTGTATGATTGTGATTGTATGATTGTCATTGTATGAGTGTGGTTGCGTGATTGTGGTTGTGCGATTGCGATGTGTGATTGTAATTGTATGATTATGATTGTATGATAGTGATTGTATGATTGAGATTGTATGATTGTGATTGTATGCTTGCGATTGTATGATTGTGATTGTATGATTGTGAAAGTATGATTGTGATTGTATGATTGTGATTGTATGATTGTGATTGTATGATTGTGATTGTATGAGTGTGGTTGTCTGATTGTGGTTGTGCGATTGTGATGTATGATTGTAATTGTATGATTATGATTGTATGATTGTGATTGTATGATTGAGATTGTATGATTGTGATTGTATGCTTGCGATTGTATGATTGTGATTGTATGATTGTGATTGTATGATTGTGATTGTATGATTGTGATTGTATGATTGTGATTGTCTGATTGTGGTTGTGCGATTGTGATTGTACGATTGTGATTGTACGATTGTGACAGTATGATTGTGATGTATGATTGTAATTGTATGATTATGATTGTATGATTGTGATTGTATGATTGAGATTGTATGATTGTGCTTGTATGCTTGCTATTGTATGATTGTGATTGTATGATTGTGATTCTTTGATTGTGATTGTATGATTGTGATTATATGATTGTGATTGTATGATTGTGATTGTATGATTGTGATTGTATGATTGTGATTGTATGATTGTGATTGTATGATTGTGATTGTATGATTGTGATTGTATGATTGTGATTGTATGATTGTGATGCTTTGATTGTGATTATATGATTGTTATTGTATGATTGTGATTGTACGATTGTGACAGTATGATTGTGATTGTATGATTGTGATTGTATGATTGTGATTGTATGATTGTGATTGTATGATTGTGATTGTATGATTGCGATTGTATGATTGCGATTGTATGATTATGATTGTATGATTGTGATTGCATGATTGTGATTGTATGATTGTGATTGTATGATTGTGATTGTATGATTGTGATTGTATGATTGTGATTGTATGATTGTGGTTGTATGATTGTGATTGTATGATTGTGATTGTATGATTGTGAAAGTATGATTATGATTGTATGATTGAGATTGTATGAGTGTGATTGTATGCTTGCGATTGTATGATTGTGATTGTATGATTGTGATTCTTTGATTGTGATTGTATGATTGTGATTGTATGATTGTGACTGTATGATTGTGATTGTATGATTGTGATTGTATGATTGTGATTGTATGATTGCGATAGTATGATTGTGATTATATGATTGTTATTGTATGACTGTGATTGTATGATTGTGATTGTATGATTGTGATTGTATGATTGTGATAGTATGATTGTGAATGTATGATTGTGATTGTATGATAGTGATTGTATGATTGTGATTGTATGATTGTGATTGTCTGATTGTGGTTGTGCGATTGTGATTGTACGATTGTGATTGTACGATTGTGACAGTATGATTGTGATTGTATGATTGTGATTGTATGATTGTGATAGTATTATTGTGATTGTATGATTGTGATTGTATGATTGTGATTGTATGATTGTGATTGTATGATTGTATTTGGGATATTGTATTTGGGAGATTGTAATTGTATGATTGCGATTGTATGATTGTGATTGTATGATTGCGATTGAATGATTGTGATTGTATGATTGTGATGTATGATTGTAATTGTATGATTATGATTGTATGACTGTGATTGTATGACTGTGATTGTATGATTGTGATTGCATGATTGTGATTGTATGATTGTGATTGCATGATTTTGAATGTATGATTGTGATTGTATGATTGTGATTGTATGATTGTGATTGTATGATTGTGATTGTATGGTTGTGATGTATGATTGCAATTGTATGATTATGATTGTATGATTGTGATTGTATGATTGCGATTGTATGATTGTGATTGTATGATTATGATTGTATTTTTGTGATTTTATGATTGTGATTGTATGATTGTGATTGTATGATTGTGATTGTCTGATTGCGATTGTATGAATGCGATTGTATGATTGTGATTGCATAATTGTGATTGTATGATTGTGATTGTATGATTGTGATTGTATGATTGTGATTGTATGATTGTGATTTTATGATTGTGATTGTATGATTGTGATTGTATGATTGTGATTGTATGAGTGTGGTTGTCTGATTGTGGTTGTGCGATTGTGATGTATGATTGTAATTGTATGATTATGATTGTATGATAGTGATTGTATGATTGAGATTGTATGATTGTGATTGTATGCTTGCGATTGTATGATTGTGATTGTATGATTGTGATTCTTTGATTGTGATTGTATGATTGTGATTGTATGATTATGATTGTATGATTGCGATTGTATGATTGTGATTGTATGATTGTGATGTATGATTGTAATTGTATGATTATGATTGTAGGATTGTGATTGTATGATTGTGATTGTATGATTGTGATTGTATGATTGTGATTGTATGATTGTGATTGTATGATTGTGATTGTATGAGTGTGGTTGTCAGATTGTGGTTGTGCGATTGTGATGTATGATTGTAATTGTATGATTATGATTGTATGATAGTGATTGTATGATTGAGATTGTATGATTGTGATTGTATGCTTGCGATTGTATGATTGTGATTGTATGATTGTGATTCTTTGATTGTGATTGCATGATTGTGATTGTATGATTGTGATTGTATGATTGTGATTGTATGATTGTGATTGTCTGATTGTGGTTGTGCGATTGTGATTGTACGATTGTGATTGTACGATTGTGATTGTACGATTGTGATTGTATGATTGTGATTGTATGATTGTGATTGTATGATTGTGATTGTATGATTGTGATAGTATGATTGTGATTATATGATTGTTATTGTATGACTGTGATTGTATGATTGTGATTGTATGATTGTGATAGTATGATTGTGAAAGTATGATTGTGATTGTATGATTGTGATTGTATGATTGTGATTGTATGATTGTGATTGTCTGATTGTGGTTGTGCGATTGTGATTGTACGATTGTGATTGTACGATTGTGACAGTATGATTGTGATTGTATGATTGTGATTGTATGATTGTGATTGTATGATTGTGATTGTATGATTGTGATCGTATGATTGTGATTGTATGACTATGATTGTATGATTGTGATTGTATGATAGTATTTGGGTGATTGTATTTGGGAGATTGTATTTGGGAGATTGTAATTGTATGATTGCGATTGTATGATTGTGATTGTATGATTGCGATTGTATGAATGCGATTGTATGATTGTGATTGTATGATTGTGATTGTATGATTGTGATTGTATGATTGTGATTGTATGATTGTATTTGGGAGATTGTATTTGAGATATTGTAATTGTATGATTGCGATTGTATGATTGTGATTGTATGATTGTGATGTATGATTGTAATTGTATGATTATGATTGTATGATTGTGATTGTATGATTGTGATTGTATGATTGTGATTGTATGATTGTGATTGTATGATTGTGATTGTATGATTGTGATTGTATGATTGTGATTGTATGATTGTGATTGTATGATTGTGAAAGTATGATTGTGATTGTATGATTGCGATTGTATGATTGTGATTGTATGATTATGATTGTATTTTTGTGATTATATGATTGTGATTGTATGATTGTGATTGTATGATTGTGATTGTATGATTGCGATTGTATGAATGCGATTGTATGATTGTGATTGCATAATTGTGATTGTATGATTGTGATTGTATGATTGTGATTGTATGATTGTGATTTTATGATTGTGATTGTATGATTGTGATTGTATGATTGTGATTGTATGAGTGTGGTTGTCTGATTGTGGTTGTGCGATTGTGATGTATGATTGTAATTGTATGATTATGATTGTATGATAGTGATTGTATGATTGAGATTGTATGATTGTGATTGTATGCTTGCGATTGTATGATTGTGATTGTATGATTGTGATTCTTTGATTGTGATTGTATGATTGTGATTGTATGATTGTGATTGTATGATTGTGATTGTATGATTGTGATTGTATGATTGTGATTGTATGATTGTGATTGTATGATTGTGATAGTATGATTGTGATTATATGATTGTTATTGTATGACTGTGATTGTATGATTGTGATTGTATGATTGTGATTGTATGATTGTGATAGTATGATTGTGAAACTATGATTATGATTGTATGATTGTGATTGTATGATTGTGATTGTATGATTGTGATTGTCTGATTGTGGTTGTGCGATTGTGATTGTACGATTGTGATTGTACGATTGTGGAAGTATGATTGTGATTGTATGATTGTGATTGTATGATTGTGATTGTATGATTGTGATTGTATGATTGTGATTGTATGATTGTGATCGTATGATTGTGATTGTATGATTATGATTGTATGATTGTGATTGTATGATTGTATTTGGGTGATTGTATTTGGGAGATTGTATTTGGGAGATTGTAATTGTATGATTGCGATTGTATGATTGTGATTGTATGATTGCGATTGTATGAATGCGATTGTATGATTGTGATTGTATGAGTGTGATTGTGTGATTGTGATTGTATGATTGTGATTGTATGATTGTATTTGGGAGATTGTATTTGGGATATTGTAATTGTATGATTGCGATTGTATGATTGTGATTGTATGATTGTGATGTATGATTGTAATTGTATGATTGTAATTGTATGATTATGATTGTATGCTTGCGATTGTATGATTGTGATTGTATGATTGTGATTCTTTGATTGTGATTGTATGATTGTAATTGTATGATTGCGATTGTATGATTGTGATTGTATGATTGCGATTGTATGACTGTGATTGTATGACTGTGATTGTATGATTGTGATTGTATGATTGTGATTGTATGATTGTGAAAGTATGATTGTGAAAGTATGATTGTGATTGTATGATTGTGATTGAATGATTGTGATTGTATGATTGTGATTGTATGATTGTGATTGTCTGATTGTGGTTGTGCGATTGTGATTGTACGATTGTGATTGTACGATTGTGATTGTACGATTGTGATTGTATGATTGTGATTGTATGATTGTGATTGTATGATTGTGATTGTATGATTGTGATAGTATGATTGTGATTATATGATTGTTATTGTATGATTGTTATTGCATGACTGTGATTGTATGATTGTGATTGTGTGATTGTGATAGTATGATTGTGAAAGTATGATTGTGATTGTATGATTGTGATTGTATGATTGTGATTGTATGATTGTGATTGTCTGATTGTGGTTGTGCGATTGTGATTGTACGATTGTGATTGTACGATTGTGACAGTATGATTGTGATTGTATGATTGTGATTGTATGATTGTGATTGTATGATTGTGATTGTATGATTGTGATCGTATGATTGTGATTGTATGTCTATGATTGTATGATTGTGATTGTATGATTGTATGATTGTGATTGTATGATTGTATTTGGGTGATTGTATTTGGGAGATTGTATTTGGGAGATTGTAATTGTATGATTGCGATTGTATGATTGTGATTGTATGATTGCGATTGTATGAATGCGATTGTATGATTGTGATTGTGTGATTGTGATTGTATGATTGTGATTGTATGATTGTGATTGTATGATTGTATTTGGGAGATTGTATTTGGGATATTGTAATTGTATGATTGCGATTGTATGATTGTGATTGTATGATTGTGATGTATGATTGTAATTGTATGATTATGATTGTATGATTGTGATTGTATGATTGAGATTGTATGATTGTGATGGTATGCTTGCGATTGTATGAATGTGATTGTATGATTGTGGTTGTGCGATTGTGATTGTACGATTGTGATTGTACAATTGTGATTGTAGGATTGTGATTGTATGATTGTGATTGTATGATTGTGATTGTATGATTGTGATTGTATGATTGTGATTGTATGATTGTGATTGTATGATTGTGATTGTATGATTGTGATTGTATGATTGTGATAGTATTATTGTGATTGTATGATTGTGATTGTATGATTGTGATTGTATGATTGTGATTGTATGATTGTATTTGGGAGATTGTATTTGGGAGATTGTATTTGGGAGAATGCAATTGTATGATTGCGATTGTATGATTGTGATTGTATGATTGCGATTGAATGATTGTGATTGTATGATTGTGATGTATGATTGTAATTGTATGATTATGATTGTATGACTGTGATTGTATGACTGTGATTGTATGATTGTGATTGTCTGATTGTGATTGTATGATTGTGAAAGTATGATTGTGATTGTATGATTGTGATTGTATGATTGTGATTGTATGATTGTGATTGTCTGATTGTGGTTGTGCGATTGTGATTGTACGATTGTGATTGTACGATTGTGATTGTACGATTGTGATTGTATGATTGTGATTGTATGATTGTGATTGTATGATTGTGATTGTATGATTGTGATAGTATGATTGTGATTGTATGATTGTGATTGTATGATTGTGATTGTATGATTGTGATAGTATGATTGTGATTATATGATTGTTATTGTATGACTGTGATTGTATGATTGTGATTGTATGATTATGATAGTATGATTGTGAAAGTATGATTGTGATTGTATGAATGTGATTGTATGATTGTGATTGTATGATTGTGATTGTCTGATTGTGGTTGTGCGATTGTGATTGTACGATTGTGATTGTACGATTGTGACAGTATGATTGTGATTGTATGATTGTGATTGTATGATTGTGATTGTATGATTGTGATTGTATGATTGTGATTGTATGATTGTGATTGTATGATTGTGATCGTATGATTGTGATTGTATGACTATGATTGTATGATTGTGATTGTATGATAGTATTTGGGTGATTGTATTTGGGAGATTGTAATTGTATGATTGCGATTGTATGATTGTGATTGTATGATTGCGATTGTATGAATGCGATTGTATGATTGTGATTGTATGATTGTGATTGTATGATTGTGATTGTATGATTGTGATTGTATGATTGTGATAGTATTATTGTGATTGTATGATTGTGATTGTATGATTGTGATTGTATGATTGTGATTGTATGATTGTATTTGGGAGATTGTATTTGGGAGATTGTATTTGGGAGAATGCAATTGTATGATTGCGATTGTATGATTGCGATTGTATGATTGCGATTGAATGATTGTGATTGTATGATTGTGATGTATGATTGTAATTGTATGATTATGATTGTATGACTGTGATTGTATGACTGTGATTGTATGATTGTGATTGTATGATTGTGATTGTATGATTGTGAAAGTATGATTGTGATTGTATGATTGTGATTGTATGATTGTGATTGTATGATTGTGATTGTCTGATTGTGGTTGTGCGATTGTGATTGTACGATTGTGATTGTACGATTGTGATTGTACGATTGTGATTGTATGATTGTGATTGTATGATTGTGATTGTATGATTGTGATAGTATGATTGTGATTGTATGATTGTGATTGTATGATTGTGATTGTATGATTGTGATAGTATGATTGTGATTATATGATTGTTATTGTATGACTGTGATTGTATGATTGTGATTGTATGATTGTGATAGTATGATTGTGAAAGTATGATTGTGATTGTATGATTGTGATTGTATGATTGTGATTGTATGATTGTGATTGTATGATTGTATTTGGGAGATTGTATTTGAGATATTGTAATTGTATGATTGCGATTGTATGATTGTGATTGTATGATTGTGATGTATGATTGTAATTGTATGATTATGATTGTATGATTGTGATTGTATGATTGTGATTGTATGATTGTGACAGTATGATTGTGATTGTATGATTGTGATAGTATTATTGTGATTGTATGATTGTGATTGTATGATTGTGATTGTATGATTGTGATTGTATGATTGCGATTGTATGAATGCGATTGTATGATTGTGATTGCATAATTGTGATTGTATGATTGTGATTGTATGATTGTGCTTGTATGATTGTGATTTTATGATTGTGATTGTATGATTGTGATTGTATGATTGTGATTGTATGAGTGTGGTTGTCTGATTGTGGTTGTGCGATTGTGATGTATGATTGTAATTGTATGATTATGATTGTATGATAGTGATTGTATGATTGAGATTGTATGATTGTGATTGTATGCTTGCGATTGTATGATTGTGATTGTATGATTGTGATTCTTTGATTGTGATTGTATGATTGTGATTGTATGATTGTGATTGTATGATTGTGATTGTATGATTGTGATTGTATGATTGTGATTGTATGATTGTGATTGTATGATTGTGATTGTATGATTGTGATTGTATGATTGTGATAGTATGATTGTGATTATATGACTGTTATTGTATGACTGTGATTGTATGATTGTGATTGTATGATTGTGATTGTATGATTGTGATTGTATGATTGTGATTGTCTGATTGTGGTTATGCGATTGTGATTGTACGATTGTGATTGTACGATTGTGACAGTATGATTGTGATTGTATGATTGTGATTGTATGATTGTGATTGTATGATTGTGATTGTATGATTGTGATTGTATGATTGTGATCGTATGATTGTGATTGTATGATTATGATTGTATGATTGTGATTGTATGATTGTATTTGGGTGATTGTATTTGGGAGATTGTATTTGGGAGATTGTAATTGTATGATTGCGATTGTATGATTGTGATTGTATGATTGCGATTGTATGAATGCGATTTTATGATTGTGATTGTATGAGTGTGATTGTGTGATTGTGATTGTATGATTGTGATTGTATGATTGTATTTGGGAGATTGTATTTGGGATATTGTAATTGTATGATTGCGATTGTATGATTGTGATTGTATGATTGTGATGTATGATTGTAATTGTATGATTGTAATTGTATGATTATGATTGTATGCTTGCGATTGTATGATTGTGATTGTATGATTGTGATTCTTTGATTGTGATTGTATGATTGTAATTGTATGATTGCGATTGTATGATTGTGATTGTATGATTGCGATTGTATGACTGTGATTGTATGACTGTGATTGTATGATTGTGAAAGTATGATTGTGATTGTATGATTGTGATTGTATGATTGTGATTGTATGATTGTGATTGTCTGATTGTGGTTGTGCGATTGTGATTGTACGATTGTGATTGTACGATTGTGATTGTATGATTGTGATTGTATGATTGTGATTGTATGATTGTGATTGTATGATTGTGATTGTATGATTGTGATAGTATGATTGTGATTGTATGATTGTGATTGTATGATTGTGATTGTATGATTGTGATAGTATGATTGTGATTATATGATTGTTATTGTATGACTGTGATTGTATGATTGTGATTGTATGATTGTGATTGTATGATTGTGATTGTATGATTGTGATTGTATGATTGTGATTGTATGATTGTATTTGGGAGATTGTATTTGGGAGATTGTATTTGGGAGAATGCAATTGTATGATTGCGATTGTATGATTGTGATTGTATGATTGCGATTGAATGATTGTGATTGTATGATTGTGATGTATGATTGTAATTGTATGATTATGATTGTATGACTGTGATTGTATGACTGTGATTGTATGATTGTGATTGTATGATTGTGATTGTATGATTGTGAAAGTATGATTGTGATTGTATGATTGTGATTGTATGATTGTGATTGTATGATTGTGATTGTATGATTGTGATTGTCTGATTGTGGTTGTGCGATTGTGATTGTACGATTGTGATTGTACAATTGTGATTGTATGATTGTGATTGTATGATTATGATTGTATGATTGTGATTGCATGATTGTGATTGCATGATTGTGATTGTATGATTGTGATTGTATGATTGTGATTGTATGATTGTGATTGTATGATTGTGATTGTATGATTGTGATTGTATGATTGTATTTGGGAGATTGTAATTGTATGATTGCGATTGTATGATTGTGATTGTATGATTGCGATTGTATGATTGTGATTGTATGATTGTGATGTATGATTGTAATTGTATGACTATGATTGTATGACTGTGATTGTATGATTGTGATTGTATGATTGTGATAGTATGATTGTGAAAGTATGATTGTGATTGTATGATTGTGATTGTATGATTGTGATTGTATGATTGTATTTGGGAGATTGTATTTGGGAGATTGTAATTGTATGATTGCGATTGTATGATTGTGATTGTATGATTGTGATTGTATGATTGTGATTGTATGATTGTGATTGTATGATTGTATTTGGGAGATTGTAATTGTATGATTGCGATTGTATGATTGTGATTGTATGATTGCGATTGTATGATTGTGATTGTATGATTGTGATGTATGATTGTAATTGTATGACTATGATTGTATGACTGTGATTGTATGATTGTGATTGTATGATTGTGATAGTATGATTGTGAAAGTATGATTGTGATTGTATGATTGTGATTGTATGATTGTGATTGTATGATTGTGATTGTCTGATTGTGGTTGTGCGATTGTGATTGTACGATTGTGACTGTACGATTGTGACAGTATGATTGTGATTGTATGATTGTGATTGTATGATTGTGATTGTATGATTGTGATTGTATGATTGTGATTGTATGATTGTGATTGTATGATTGTGATTGTATGATTGTGATTGTATGAATATGATTGTATGATTGTGATTGTATGATTGTATTTGGGAGATGGTATTTGGGAGATTGTAATTGTATGATTGCGATTGTATGATTGTGATTGTATGATTGCGATTGTATGAATGCGATTGTATGATTGTGATTGTATGATTGTGATTGTATGATTGTGATTGTATGATTGTATTTGGGAGATTGTATTTGGGATATTGTAATTGTATGATTGCGATTGTATGATTGTGATTGTATGATTGTGATGTATGATTGTAATTGTATGATTATGATTGTATGATTGTGATTGTATGATTGAGATTGTATGATTGTGATTGTATGCTTGCGATTGTATGAATGTGATTGTATGATTGTGATTGTATGTTTGTGATAGTATGATTGTGATTGTATGACTGTGATTGTATGACTGTGATTGTATGATTGTGATTGTATGATTGTGATTGTATGATTGTGATTGTATGATTGTGATTGTATGATTGTGATTGTATGATTGTGAAAGTATGATTGTGATTGTATGATTGTGATTGTATGATTGTGATTGTATGATTGTATTTGGGAAATTGTATTTGGGAGATTGTAATTGTATGATTGCGATTGTATGATTGTGATTGTATGATTGTGATTGTATGATTGTCATTGTATGAGTGTGGTTGCCTGATTGTGGTTGTGCGATTGCGATGTGTGATTGTAATTGTATGATTATGATTGTATGATAGTGATTGTATGATTGAGATTGTATGATTGTGATTGTATGATTGTGAAAGTATGATTGTGATTGTATGATTGTGATTGTATGATTGTGATTGTATGATTGTGATTGTATGAGTGTGGTTGTCTGATTGTGGTTGTGCGATTGTGATGTATGATTGTAATTGTATGATTATGATTGTATGATTGTGATTGTATGATTGAGATTGTATGAGTGTGATTGTATGCTTGCGATTGTATGATTGTGATTGTATGATTGTGATTCTTTGATTGTGATTGTATGATTGTGATTGTATGATTGTGATTGTATGATTGTGATTGTATGATTGTGATTGTATGATTGTGATTGTATGATTGTGATTGTATGATTGTGATAGTATGATTGTGATTATATGATTGTTATTGTATGACTGTGATTGTATGATTGTGATTGTATGATTGTGATTGTATGATTGTGATAGTATGATTGTGAATGTATGATTGTGATTGTATGATAGTGATTGTATGATTGTGATTGTATGATTGTGATTGTCTGATTGTGGTTGTGCGATTGTGATTGTACGATTGTGATTGTACGATTGTGACAGTATGATTGTGATTGTATGATTGTGATTGTATGATTGTGATTGTATGATTGTGATAGTATTATTGTGATTGTATGATTGTGATTGTATGATTGTGATTGTATGATTGTGATTGTATGATTGTATTTGGGATATTGTATTTGGGAGATTGTAATTGTATGATTGCGATTGTATGATTGTGATTGTATGATTGCGATTGAATGATTGTGATTGTATGATTGTGATGTATGATTGTAATTGTATGATTATGATTGTATGACTGTGATTGTATGACTGTGATTGTATGATTGTGATTGTATGATTGTGATTGTATGATTGTGAAAGTATGATTGTGATTGTATGATTGTGATTGTATGATTGTGATTGTATGATTGTGATTGTATGATTATGATTGTATGGTTGTGATTGTATGATTGTGATTGTATGATTGTGATAGTATGATTGTGATTGTATGATTGTGATTGTATGATTGTGATTGTATGATTGTGATTGTATGATTGTGATTGTATGATTGTGATTGTATGATTGTATTTGGGAGATTGTATTTGGGAGATTGTATTTGGGAGATTGTAATTGTATGATTGCGATTGTATGATTGTGATTGTATGATTGCGATTGTATGATTGTGATTGTATGGTTGTGATGTATGATTGTAATTGTATGATTATGATTGTATGATTGTGATTGTATGATTGTGATTGTATGATTGTATTTGGGAGATTGTATTTGGGAGATTTATTTGGGAGATTGTAATTGTATGATTGCGATTGTATGATTGTGATTGTATGAGTGTGATTGTATGATTGCGATTGTATGAATGCGATTGTATGATTGTGATTGTATGATTGTATTTGGGAGATTGTATTTGGGAGATTGTAACTATATGATTGCGATTGTATGATTGTGATTGTATGATTGCGATAGTATGATTGTGATTGTATGATTGTGATGTATGATTGTAATTGTATGATTATGATTGTACGATTGTGATTGTATGATTGAGATTGTATGATTGTGATTGCATGATTGCGATTGTATGATTGCGGTTGTATGATTGTGATTGTATGATTGTGATTGTATGATTGTGATTGTATGATTGTGATTGTATGATTGTGATTGTATGATTGTGATTGTATGATTGTGATTGTATGATTGTGAAAGTATGATTGTGATTGTATGATTGCGATTGTATGATTGTGATTGTATGATTATGATTGTATTTCTGTGATTTTATGATTGTGATTGTATGATTGTGATTGTATGATTGTGATTGTCTGATTGCGATTGTATGAATGCGATTGTATGATTGTGATTGCATAATTGTGATTGTATGATTGTGATTGTATGATTGTGATTGTATGATTGTGATTTTATGATTGTGATTGTATGATTGTGATTGTATGATTGTGATTGTATGAGTGTGGTTGTCTGATTGTGGTTGTATGATTGTGATTGTATGATTGTGATTGTAGGATTGTGATTGTATGATTGTGATTGTATGATTGTGATTGTATGATTGTGATTGTATGATTGTGATTGTATGATTGTGATTGTATGATTGTGATAGTATGATTGTGATTATATGATTGTTATTGTATGACTGTGATTGTATGATTGTGATTGTATGATTGTGATAGTATGATTGTGAAAGTATGATTATGATTGTATGATTGTGATTGTATGATCGTGATTGTATGATTGTGATTGTCTGATTGTGGTTGTGCGATTGTGATTGTACGATTGTGATTGTACGATTGTGACAGTATGATTGTGATTGTATGATTGTGATTGTATGATTGTGATTGTATGATTGTGATTGTATGATTGTGATTGTATGATTGTGATCGTATGATTGTGATTGTATGATTATGATTGTATGATTGCGATTGTATGATTGTGATTGTATGATTGTGATGTATGATTGTAATTGTATGATTATGATTGTATGATTGTGATTGTATGATTGTGATTGTATGATTGTGATTGTATGATTGTGATTGTATGATTGTGATTGTATGAGTGTGGTTGTCAGATTGTGGTTGTGCGATTGTGATGTATGATTGTAATTGTATGATTATGATTGTATGATAGTGATTGTATGATTGAGATTGTATGATGTGATTGTATGCTTGCGATTGTATGATTGTGATTGTATGATTGTGATTCTTTGATTGTGATTGCATGATTGTGATTGTATGATTGTGATTGTATGATTGTGATTGTATGATTGTGATTGTATGATTGTGATTGTATGATTGTGATTGTATGATTGTGATTGTATGATTGTGATAGTATGATTGTGATTATATGATTGTTATTGTATGACTGTGATTGTATGATTGTGATTGTATGATTGTGATAGTATGATTGTGAAAGTATGATTGTGATTGTATGATTGTGACAGTATGATTGTGATTGTATGATTGTGATTGTATGATTGTGATTGTATGATTGTGATTGTATGATTGTGATTGTATGATTGTGATCGTATGATTGTGATTGTATGACTATGATTGTATGATTGTGATTGTATGATAGTATTTGGGTGATTGTATTTGGGAGATTGTATTTGGGAGATTGTAATTGTATGATTGCGATTGTATGATTGTGATTGTATGATTGCGATTGTATGAATGCGATTGTATGATTGTGATTGTATGATTGTGATTGTATGATTGTGATTGTATGATTGTGATTGTATGATTGAGATTGTATGATTGTGATTGTATGCTTGCGATTGTATGATTGTGATTGTATGATTGTGATTCTTTGATTGTGATTGTATGATTGTGATTGTATGATTGTGATTGTATGATTGTGATTGTATGATTGTGATTGTAGGATTGTGATTGTATGATTGTGATTGTATGATTGTGATTGTATGATTGTGATTGTATGATTGTGATTGTATGATTGTGATTGTATGATTGTGATAGTATGATTGTGATTATATGATTGTTATTGTATGACTGTGATTGTATGATTGTGATTGTATGATTGTGATAGTATGATTGTGAAAGTATGATTATGATTGTATGATTGTGATTGTATGATCGTGATTGTATGATTGTGATTGTCTGATTGTGGTTGTGCGATTGTGATTGTACGATTGTGATTGTACGATTGTGACAGTATGATTGTGATTGTATGATTGTGATTGTATGATTGTGATTGTATGATTGTGATTGTATGATTGTGACTGTATGATTGTGATCGTATGATTGTGATTGTATGATTATGATTGTATGATTGCGATTGTATGATTGTGATTGTATGATTGTGATGTATGATTGTAATTGTATGATTATGATTGTATGATTGTGATTGTATGATTGTGATTGTATGATTGTGATTGTATGATTGTGATTGTATGATTGTGATTGTATGAGTGTGGTTGTCAGATTGTGGTTGTGCGATTGTGATGTATGATTGTAATTGTATGATTATGATTGTATGATAGTGATTGTATGATTGAGATTGTATGATTGTGATTGTATGCTTGCGATTGTATGATTGTGATTGTATGATTGTGATTCTTTGATTGTGATTGCATGATTGTGATTGTATGATTGTGATTGTATGATTGTGATTGTATGATTGTGATTGTCTGATTGTGGTTGTGCGATTGTGATTGTACGATTGTGATTGTACGATTGTGATTGTACGATTGTGATTGTACGATTGTGATTGTACGATTGTGATTGTATGATTGTGATTGTATGATTGTGATTGTATGATTGTGATAGTATGATTGTGATTATATGATTGTTATTGTATGACTGTGAATGTATGATTGTGATTGTATGATTGTGATAGTATGATTGTGAAAGTATGATTGTGATTGTATGATTGTGACAGTATGATTGTGATTGTATGATTGTGATTGTATGATTGTGATTGTATGATTGTGATTGTATGATTGTGATTGTATGATTGTGATCGTATGATTGTGATTGTATGACTATGATTGTATGATTGTGATTGTATGATAGTATTTGGGTGATTGTATTTGGGAGATTGTATTTGGGAGATTGTAATTGTATGATTGCGATTGTATGATTGTGATTGTATGATTGCGATTGTATGAATGCGATAGTATGATTGTGATTGTATGATTGTGATTGTATGATTGTGATTGTATGATTGTGATTGTATGATTGTATTTGGGAGATTGTATTTGGGATATTGTAATTGTATAATTGCGATTGTATGATTGTGATTGTATGATTGTGATGTATGATTGTAATTGTATGATTATGATTGTATGATTGTGATTGTATGATTGAGATTGTATGATTGTGATGGTATGCTTGCGATTGTATGAATGTGATTGTATGATTGTGGTTGTGCGATTGTGATTGTACGATTGTGATTGTACAATTGTGATTGTATGATTGTGATTGTGTGATTGTGATTGTATGATTGTGATTGTATGATTGTGATTGTCTGATTGTGGTTGTGCGATTGTGATTGTACGATTGTGATTGTACAATTGTGATTGTATGATTGTGATTGTATGATTATGATTGTATGATTGTGATTGCATGATTGTGATTGTATGATTGTGATTGTATGATTGTGATTGGATGATTGTGATAGTATGATTGTGATTGTATGATTGTGATTGTATGATTGTGATTGTATGATTGTAATTGTATGATTGTGATTGTATGATTATGATTGTATGATTGTGATTGCATGATTGTGATTGTATGATTGTGATTGCATGATTTTGAATGTATGATTGTGATTGTATGATTGTGATTGTATGATTGTGATTGTATGATTGTGATTGTATGGTTGTGATTGTATGATTGTGATTGTATGATTGTGATAGTATGATTGTGATTGTATGATTGTGATTGTATGATTGTGATTGTATGATTGTGATTGTATGATTGTATTTGGGAGATTGTATTTGGGAGATTTATTTGGGAGATTGTAATTGTATGATTGCGATTGTATGATTGTGATTGTATGATTGTGATTGTATGATTGCGAATGTATGAATGCGATTGTATGATTGTGATTGTATGATTGTATTTGGGAGATTGTATTTGGGAGATTGTAATTATATGATTGCGATTGTATGATTGTGATTGTATGATTGCGATTGTATGATTGTGATTGTATGATTGTGATGTATGATTGTAATTGTATGATTATGATTGTATGATTGTGAATGTATGATTGTGATTGTATGATTGTGATTGTATGATTGTGATTGTATGATTGTGATTGTATGATTGTGATTGTATGAGTGTGGTTGTCTGATTGTGGTTGTGCGATTGTGATGTATGATTGTAATTGTATGATTATGATTGTATGATAGTGATTGTACGATTGAGATTGTATGATTGTGATTGTATGCTTGCGATTGTATGATTGTGATTGTATGATTGTGATTCTTTGATCGTGATTGCATGATTGTGATTGTATGATTGTGATTGTATGATTGTGATTGTATGATTGTGATTGTATGATTGTGATTGTATGATTGTGATTATATAATTGTGAAAGTATGATTGTGATTGTATGATTGTGATTGTATGATTGTGATTGTATGATTGTGATTGTCTGATTGTGGTTGTGCGATTGTGATTGTACGATTGTGATTGTACGATTGTGACAGTATGATTGTGATTGTATGATTGTGATTTCATGATTGTGATTGTATGATTGTGATTGTATGATTGTGATCGTATGATTGTGATTGTATGATTATGATTGTATGAATGTGATTGTATGATTGTATTTGGGTGATTGTATTTGGGAGATTGTATTTGGGAGATTGTAATTGTATGATTGCGATTGTAAGATTGTGATTGTATGATTGCGATTGTATGAATGCGATTGTATGATTGTGATTGTATGATTGTGATTGTATGATTGTGATTGTATGATTGTGGTTGTATGATTGTGATTGTATGATTGTATTTGGGAGATTGTATTTGGGATATTGTAATTGTATGATTGCGATTGTATGATTGTGATTGTATGATTGTGATGTATGATTGTAATTGTATGATTATGATTGTATGATTGTGATTGTATGATTGAGATTGTATGATTGTGATGGTATGCTTGCGATTGTATGAATGTGATTGTATGATTGTGATTGTATGATTGTGATTGCATGATTGTGATTGTATGATTGTGATTGTATGATTGTGATTGTATGATTGTGATTGTATGATTGTGATTGTATGATTGTGATTGTATGATTGTGATTGCATGATTGTGATTGTATGATTGTGATTGTATGATAGTGATTGTATGATTGTGATTGTATGATTGTGATTGTATGATTGTGATTGTATGATTGTGATTGTATGATTGTGATTGTATGATTGTATTTGGGAGATTGTAATTGTATGATTGCGATTGTATGATTGTGATTGTATGATTGCGATTGTATGATTGTGATTGTATGATTGTGATGTATGATTGTGATTATATGATTGTTATTGTATGACTGTGATTGTATGATTGTGATTGTATGATTGTGGTTGTGCGATTGTGATTGTACGATTGTGATTGTACGATTGTGACAGTATGATTGTGATTGTATGATTGTGATTGCATGATTGTGATTGTATGATTGTGAATGTATGATTGTGATTGTATGATTGTGATTGTATGATTGTGATTGTATGATTGTGATTGTATGATAGTGATTGTACGATTGTAATTGTACGATTGTGATTGTATGATTGTGATAGTATGATTGTGATTGTATGACTGTGATTGTATGACTGTGATTGTATGTTTGTGATTGTATGATTGTGATTGTATGATTGTGAAAGTATGATTGTGATTGTATGATTGTGATTCTTTGATTGTGATTGTATGATTGTGATTGTATGATTGTGAATGTATGATTGTGATTGTATGATTGTATTTGGGTGATTGTATTTGGGAGATTGTATTTGGGAGATTGTAATTGTATGATTGCGATTGTATGATTGAGATTGCATGATTGTGATTGTATGATTGTGATTGTATGATTGTGATTGTATGGTTGTGATTGTATGATTGTCATTGTATGAGTGTGGTTGCCTGATTGTGGTTGTGCGATTGCGATGTGTGATTGTAATTGTATGATTATGATTGTATGATAGTGATTGTATGATTGAGATTGTATGATTGTGATTGTATGATTGTGAAAGTATGATTGTGATTGTATGATTGTGATTGTATGATTGTGATTGTATGATTGTGATTGTATGATTGTGATTGTATGAGTGTGGTTGTCTGATTGTGGTTGTGCGATTGTGATGTATGATTGTAATTGTATGATTATGATTGTATGATTGTGATTGTATGATTGAGATTGTATGAGTGTGATTGTATGCTTGCGATTGTATGATTGTGATTGTATGATTGTGATTCTTTGATTGTGATTGTATGATTGTGATTGTATGATTGTGATTGTATGATTGTGATTGTATGATTGTGATTGTATGATTGTGATTGTATGATTGTGATTGTATGATTGTGATAGTATGATTGTGATTATATGATTGTTATTGTATGACTGTGATTGTATGATTGTGATTGTATGATTGTGATTGTATGATTGTGATAGTATGATTGTGAATGTATGATTGTGATTGTATGATAGTGATTGTATGATTGTGATTGTATGATTGTGATTGTCTGATTGTGGTTGTGCGATTGTGATTGTACGATTGTGATTGTACGATTGTGACAGTATGATTGTGATTGTATGATTGTGATTGTATGATTGTGATTGTATGATTGTGATAGTATTATTGTGATTGTATGATTGTGATTGTATGATTGTGATTGTATGATTGTGATTGTATGATTGTATTTGGGATATTGTATTTGGGAGATTGTAATTGTATGATTGCGATTGTATGATTGTGATTGTATGATTGCGATTGAATGATTGTGATTGTATGATTGTGATGTATGATTGTAATTGTATGATTATGATTGTATGACTGTGATTGTATGACTGTGATTGTATGATTGTGATTGTATGATTGTGATTGTATGATTGTGAAAGTATGATTGTGATTGTATGATTGTGATTGTATGATTGTGATTGTATGATTGTGATTGTATGATTATGATTGTATGGTTGTGATTGTATGATTGTGATTGTATGATTGTGATAGTATGATTGTGATTGTATGATTGTGATTGTATGATTGTGATTGTATGATTGTGATTGTATGATTGTGATTGTATGATTGTATTTGGGAGATTGTATTTGGGAGATTGTATTTGGGAGATTGTAATTGTATGATTGCGATTGTATGATTGTGATTGTATGATTGCGATTGTATGATTGTGATTGTATGGTTGTGATGTATGATTGTAATTGTATGATTATGATTGTATGATTGTGATTGTATGATTGTGATTGTATGATTGTATTTGGGAGATTGTATTTGGGAGATTTATTTGGGAGATTGTAATTGTATGATTGCGATTGTATGATTGTGATTGTATGAGTGTGATTGTATGATTGCGATTGTATGAATGCGATTGTATGATTGTGATTGTATGATTGTATTCGGGAGATTGTATTTGGGAGATTGTAATTATATGATTGCGATTGTATGATTGTGATTGTATGATTGCGATAGTATGATTGTGATTGTATGATTGTGATGTATGATTGTAATTGTATGATTATGATTGTATGATTGTGATTGTATGATTGAGATTGTATGATTGTGATTGCATGATTGCGATTGTATGATTGCGGTTGTATGATTGTGATTGTATGATTGTGATTGTATGATTGTGATTGTATGATTGTGATTGTATGATTGTGATTGTATGATTGTGATTGTATGATTGTGATTGTATGATTGTGATTGTATGATTGTGAAAGTATGATTGTGATTGTATGATTGCGATTGTATGATTGTGATTGTATGATTATGATTGTATTTTTGTGATTTTATGATTGTGATTGTATGATTGTGATTGTATGATTGTGATTGTCTGATTGCGATTGTATGAATGCGATTGTATGATTGTGATTGCATAATTGTGATTGTATGATTGTGATTGTATGATTGTGATTTTATGATTGTGATTGTATGATTGTGATAGTATGATTGTGAAAGTATGACTGTGATTGTATGATTGTGATTGTATGATCGTGATTGTATGATTGTGATTGTCTGATTGTGCTTGTGCGATTGTGATTGTACGATTGTGATTGTACGATTGTGACAGTATGATTGTGATTGTATGATTGTGATTGTATGATTGTGATTGTATGATTGTGATTGTATGATTGTGATTGTATGATTGTGATCGTATGATTGTGATTGTATGATTATGATTGTATGATTTCGATTGTATGATTGTGATTGTATGATTGTGATGTATGATTGTAATTGTATGATTATGATTGTATGATTGTGATTGTATGATTGTGATTGTATGATTGTGATTGTATGATTGTGATTGTATGATTGTGATTGTATGATTGTGATTGTATGAGTGTGGTTGTCAGATTGTGGTTGTGCGATTGTGATGTATGATTGTAATTGTATGATTATGATTGTATGATAGTGATTGTATGATTGAGATTGTATGATTGTGATTGTATGCTTGCGATTGTATGATTGTGATTGTATGATTGTGATTCTTTGATTGTGATTGCATGATTGTGATTGTATGATTGTGATTGTATGATTGTGATTGTATGATTGTGATTGTCTGATTGTGGTTGTGCGATTGTGATTGTACGATTGTGATTGTACGATTGTGATTGTACGATTGTGATTGTACGATTGTGATTGTACGATTGTGATTGTACGATTGTGATTGTATGATTGTGATTGTATGATTGTGATAGTATGATTGTGATTATATGATTGTTATTGTATGACTGTGATTGTATGATTGTGATTGTATGATTGTGATAGTATGATTGTGAAAGTATGATTGTGATTGTATGATTGTGATTGTATGATTGTGATTGTATGATTGTGATTGTCTGATTGTGGTTGTGCGATTGTGATTGTACGATTGTGATTGTACGATTGTGACAGTATGATTGTGATTGTATGATTGTGATTGTATGATTGTGATTGTATGATTGTGATAGTATTATTGTGATTGTATGATTGTGATTGTATGATTGTGATTGTATGATTGTGATTGTATGATTGTATTTGGGAGATTGTATTTGGGAGATTGTATTTGGGAGATTGTAATTGTATGATTGCGATTGTATGATTGTGATTGTATGATTGCGATTGTATGATTGTGATTGTATGGTTGTGATGTATGATTGTAATTGTATGATTATGATTGTATGATTGTGATTGTATGATTGTGATTGTATGATTGTATTTGGGAGATTGTATTTGGGAGATTTATTTGGGAGATTGTAATTGTATGATTGCGATTGTATGATTGTGATTGTATGAGTGTGATTGTATGATTGCGATTGTATGAATGCGATTGTATGATTGTGATTGTATGATTGTATTCGGGAGATTGTATTTGGGAGATTGTAATTATATGATTGCGATTGTATGATTGTGATTGTATGATTGCGATAGTATGATTGTGATTGTATGATTGTGATGTATGATTGTAATTGTATGATTATGATTGTATGATTGTGATTGTATGATTGAGATTGTATGATTGTGATTGCATGATTGCGATTGTATGATTGCGGTTGTATGATTGTGATTGTATGATTGTGATTGTATGATTGTGATTGTATGATTGTGATTGTATGATTGTGATTGTATGATTGTGATTGTATGATTGTGATTGTATGATTGTGAAAGTATGATTGTGATTGTATGATTGCGATTGTATGATTGTGATTGTATGATTATGATTGTATTTTTGTGATTTTATGATTGTGATTGTATGATTGTGATTGTATGATTGTGATTGTCTGATTGCGATTGTATGAATGCGATTGTATGATTGTGATTGCATAATTGTGATTGTATGATTGTGATTGTATGATTGTGATTGTATGATTGTGATTTTATGATTGTGATTGTATGATTGTGATAGTATGATTGTGAAAGTATGACTGTGATTGTATGATTGTGATTGTATGATCGTGATTGTATGATTGTGATTGTCTGATTGTGCTTGTGCGATTGTGATTGTACGATTGTGATTGTACGATTGTGACAGTATGATTGTGATTGTATGATTGTGATTGTATGATTGTGATTGTATGATTGTGATTGTATGATTGTAATTGTATGATTGTGATCGTATGATTGTGATTGTATGATTATGATTGTATGATTTCGATTGTATGATTGTGATTGTATGATTGTGATGTATGATTGTAATTGTATGATTATGATTGTATGATTGTGATTGTATGATTGTGATTGTATGATTGTGATTGTATGATTGTGATTGTATGATTGTGATTGTATGATTGTGATTGTATGAGTGTGGTTGTCAGATTGTGGTTGTGCGATTGTGATGTATGATTGTAATTGTATGATTATGATTGTATGATAGTGATTGTATGATTGAGATTGTATGATTGTGATTGTATGCTTGCGATTGTATGATTGTGATTGTATGATTGTGATTCTTTGATTGTGATTGCATGATTGTGATTGTATGATTGTGATTGTATGATTGTGATTGTCTGATTGTGGTTGTGCGATTGTGATTGTACGATTGTGATTGTACGATTGTGATTGTACGATTGTGATTGTACGATTGTGATTGTACGATTGTGATTGTATGATTGTGATTGTATGATTGTGATTGTATGATTGTGATAGTATGATTGTGATTATATGATTGCTATTGTATGACTGTGATTGTATGATTGTGATTGTATGATTGTGATAGTATGATTGTGAAAGTATGATTGTGATTGTATGATTGTGATTGTATGATTGTGATTGTATGATTGTGATTGTATGATTGTGATTGTCTGATTGTGGTTGTGCGATTGTGATTGTACGATTGTGATTGTACGATTGTGACAGTATGATTGTGATTGTATGATTGTGATTGTATGATTGTGATTGTATGATTGTGATTGTATGATTGTGATCGTATGATTGTGATTGTATGACTATGATTGTATGATTGTGATTGTATGATAGTATTTGGGTGATTGTATTTGGGAGATTGTATTTGGGAGATTGTAATTGTATGATTGCGATTGTATGATTGTGATTGTATGATTGCGATTGTATGAATGCGATTGTATGATTGTGATTGTATGATTGTGATTGTATGATTGTGATTGTATGATTGTGATTGTATGATTGTATTTGGGAGATTTTATTTGGGATATTGTAATTGTATAATTGCGATTGTATGATTGTGATTGTATGATTGTGATGTATGATTGTAATTGTATGATTATGATTGTATGATTGTGATTGTATGATTGAGATTGTATGATTGTGATGGTATGCTTGCGATTGTATGAATGTGATTGTATGATTGTGGTTGTGCGATTGTGATTGTACGATTGTGATTGTACAATTGTGATTGTATGATGGTGATTGTGTGATTGTGATTGTATGATTGTGATTGTATGATTGTGATTGTCTGATTGTGGTTGTGCGATTGTGATTGTACGATTGTGATTGTACAATTGTGATTGTATGATTGTGATTGTATGATTATGATTGTATGATTGTGATTGCATGATTGTGATTGTATGATTGTGATTGTATGATTGTGATTGGATGATTGTGATAGTATGATTGTGATTGTATGATTGTGATTGTACGATTGTGATTGTATGATTGTAATTGTATGATTGAGATTGTACGATTATGATTGTATGATTGTGATTGCATGATTGTGATTGTATGATTGTGATTGCATGATTTTGAATGTATGATTGTGATTGTATGATTGTGATTGTATGATTGTGATTGTATGATTGTGATTGTATGGTTGTGATTGTATGATTGTGATTGTATGATTGTGATAGTATGATTGTGATTGTATGATTGTGATTGTATGATTGTGATTGTATGATTGTGATTGTATGATTGTATTTGGGAGATTGTATTTGGGAGATTTATTTGGGAGATTGTAATTGTATGATTGCGATTGTATGATTGTGATTGTATGATTGTGATTGTATGATTGCGATTGTATGAATGCGATTGTATGATTGTGATTGTATGATTGTATTTGGGAGATTGTATTTGGGAGATTGTAATTATATGATTGCGATTGTATGATTGTGATTGTATGATTGCGATTGTATGATTGTGATTGTATGATTGTGATGTATGATTGTAATTGTATGATTATGATTGTATGATTGTGAATGTATGATTGTGATTGTATGATTGTGATTGTATGATTGTGATTGTATGATTGTGATTGTATGATTGTGATTGTATGAGTGTGGTTGTCTGATTGTGGTTGTGCGATTGTGATGTATGATTGTAATTGTATGATTATGATTGTATGATAGTGATTGTACGATTGAGATTGTATGATTGTGATTGTATGCTTGCGATTGTATGATTGTGATTGTATGATTGTGATTCTTTGATCGTGATTGCATGATTGTGATTGTATGATTGTGATTGTATGATTGTGATTGTATGATTGTGATTGTATGATTGTGATTGTATGATTGTGATTGTATGATTGTGATTGTATGATTGTGATTGTATGATTGTGATTATATGATTGTGAAAGTATGATTGTGATTGTATGATTGTGATTGTATGATTGTGATTGTATGATTGTGATTGTCTGATTGTGGTTGTGCGATTGTGATTGTACGATTGTGATTGTACGATTGTGACAGTATGATTGTGATTGTATGATTGTGATTTCATGATTGTGATTGTATGATTGTGATTGTATGATTGTGATCGTATGATTGTGATTGTATGATTATGATTGTATGAATGTGATTGTATGATTGTATTTGGGTGATTGTATTTGGGAGATTGTATTTGGGAGATTGTAATTGTATGATTGCGATTGTATGATTGTGATTGTATGATTGCGATTGTATGAATGCGATTGTATGATTGTGATTGTATGATTGTGATTGTATGATTGTGATTGTATGATTGTGATTGTATGATTGTGATTGTATGATTGTATTTGGGAGATTGTATTTGGGATATTGTAATTGTATGATTGCGATTGTATGATTGTGATGTATGATTGTAATTGTATGATTATGATTGTATGATTGTGATTGTATGATTGAGATTGTATGATTGTGATGGTATGCTTGCGATTGTATGAATGTGATTGTATGATTGTGGTTGTGCGATTGTGATTGTACGATTGTGATTGTACAATTGTGATTGTATGATTGTGATTGTATGATTGTGATTGTATGATTGTGATTGTATGATTGTATTTGGGTGATTGTATTTGGGAGATTGTATTTGGGAGATTGTAATTGTATGATTGCGATTGTATGATTGTGATTGTATGATTGCGATTGTATGAATGCGATTGTATGATTGTGATTGTATGATTGTGATTGTATGATTGTGATTGTATGATTGTACTTGGGAGATTGTATTTGGGATATTGTAATTGTATGATTGCGATTGTATGATTGTGATTGTATGACTGTGATGTATGATTGTAATTATATGATTATGATTGTATGATTGTGATTGTATGATTGAGATTGTATGATTGTGATGGTATGCTTGCGATTGTATGAATGTGATTGTATGATTGTGATTGTATGATTGTGATTGCATGATTGTGATTGTATGATTGTGATTGTATGATTGTGATTGTATGATTGTGATTGTATGATTGTGATTGTATGATTGTGATTGTATGATTGTGATTGTATGATTGTGATTGTACGATTGTAATTGTACGATTGTGATTGTATGATTGTGATAGTATGATTGTGATTGTATGACTGTGATTGTATGACTGTGATTGTATGTTTGTGATTGTATGATTGTGATTGTATGATTGTGAAAGTATGATTGTGATTGTATGATTGTGATTCTTTGATTGTGATTGTATGATTGTGATTGTATGATTGTGAATGTATGATTGTGATTGTATGATTGTATTTGGGTGATGGTATTTGGGAGATTGTATTTGGGAGATTGTATTTGTATGATTGCGGTTGTATGATTGTGATTGCATGATTGTGATTGTATGATTGCGATTGTATGATTGTGATTGTATGATTGTGATTGTATGATTGTGATTGTACGATTGTAATTGTACGATTGTGATTGTATGTTTGTGATTGTATGATTGTGATTGTATGATTGTGAAAGTATGATTGTGATTGTATGATTGTGATTCTTTGATTGTGATTGTATGATTGTGATTGTATGATTGTGAATGTATGATTGTGATTGTATGATTGTATTTGGGTGATGGTATTTGGGAGATTGTATTTGGGAGATTGTATTTGTATGATTGCGGTTGTATGATTGTGATTGCATGATTGTGATTGTATGATTGCGATTGTATGATTGTGATTGTATGATTGTGATTGTATGATTGTGATTGTACGATTGTAATTGTACGATTGTGATTGTATGATTGTGATAGTATGATTGTGATTGTATGACTGTGATTGTATGACTGTGATTGTATGATTGTGATTGTATGATTGTGATTGTATGATTGTGATTGTATGATTGTATTTGGGAGATTGTATTTGGGAGATTGTAATTATATGATTGCGATTGTATGGTTGTGATTGTATGATTGCGATTGTATGATTGTGATTGCATGATTGTGATTGTATGATTGTGATTGTATGATTGTGATTGTATGATTGTGATTGTATGATTGTGATTGTATGATTGTGATTGTATGATTGTGATTGCATGATTGTGATTGTATGATTGTGATTGTATGATAGTGATTGTATGATTGTGATTGTATGATTGTGATTGTATGATTGTGATTGTATGATTGTGATTGTATGATTGTGATTGTATGATTGTATTTGGGAGATTGTAATTGTATGATTGCGATTGTATGATTGTGATTGTATGATTGCGATTGTATGATTGTGATTGTATGAATGTGATGTATGATTGTGATTATATGATTGTTATTGTATGACTGTGATTGTATGATTGTGATTGTATGATTGTGATAGTATGATTGTGAAAGTATGATTGTGACTGTATGATTGTGATTGTATGATTGTGATTGTATGATTGTGATTGTCTGATTGTGGTTGTGCGATTGTGATTGTACGATTGTGATTGTACGATTGTGACAGTATGATTGTGATTGTATGATTGTGATTGTATGATTGTGATTGTATGATTGTGATTGTATGAATGCGATTGTATGATTGTGATTGTATGATTGTGATTGTATGATTGTGATTGTATGATTGTATTTGGGAGATTGTATTTGGGATATTGTAATTGTATGATTGCGATTGTATGATTGTGATTGTATGATTGTGATGTATGATTGTAATTGTATGATTATGATTGTATGATTGTGATTGTATGATTGAGATTGTATGATTGTGATGCTATGCTTGCGATTGTATGAATGTGATTGTATGATTGTGATTGTATGATTGTGATTGCATGATTGTGATTGTATGATTGTGATTGTATGATTGTGATTGTATGATTGTGATTGTATGATTGTGATTGTATGATAGTGATTGTACGATTGTAATTGTACGATTGTGATTGTATGATTGTGATAGTATGATTGTGATTGTATGACTGTGATTGTATGACTGTGATTGTATGTTTGTGATTGTATGATTGTGATTGTATGATTGTGAAAGTATGATTGTGATTGTATGATTGTGATTCTTTGATTGTGATTGTATGATTGTGATTGTATGATTGTGAATGTATGATTGTGATTGTATGATTGTATTTGGGTGATTGTATTTGGGAGATTGTATTTGGTAGATTGTAATTGTATGATTGCGATTGTATGATTGTGATTGCATGATTGTGATTGTATGATTGTGATTGTATGATTGTGATTGTATGATTGTGATTGTATGATTGTGATTGTACGATTGTAATTGTACGATTGCGATTGTACGATTGTGATAGTACGATTGTGATTGTATGACTGTGATTGTATGACTGTGATTGTATGATTGTGATTGTATGATTGTGATTGTATGATTGTGAAAGTATGATTGTGAAAGTATGATTGTGATTGTATGATTGTGATTGTATGATTGTGATTGTATGATTGTGATTGTATGATTGTGATTGTCTGATTGTGGTTGAGCGATTGTGATTGTACGATTGTGATTGTACGATTGTGATTGTACGATTGTGATTGTATGATTGTGATTGTATGATTGTGATTGTATGATTGTGATTGTATGATTGTGATAGTATGATTGTGATTATATGATTGTTATTGTATGACTGTGATTGTATGATTGTGATTGTATGATTGTGATAGTATGATTGTGAATGTATGATTGTGATTGTATGATTGTGATTGTATGATTGTGATTGTATGATTGTGATTGTCTGATTGTGGTTGTGCGATTGTGATTGTACGATTGTGATTGTACGATTGTGACAGTATGATTGTGATTGTATGATTGTGATTGTATGATTGTGATTGTATGATTGTGATTGTATGATTGTGATCGTATGATTGTGATTGTATGACTATGATTGTATGATTGTGATTGTATGATTGTATTTGGGTCATTGTATTTGGGAGATTGTATTTGGGAGATTGTAATTGTATGATTGCGATTGTATGATTGTGATTGTATGATTGCGATTGTATGAATGCGATTGTATGATTGTGATTGTATGATTGTGATTGTATGATTGTGATTGTATGATTGTGATTGTATGATTGTATTTGGGAGATTGTATTTGGGATATTGTAATTGTATGATTGCGATTGTATGATTGTGATTGTATGATTGTGATTGTATGATTGTGATGTATGATTGTAATTGTATGATTATGATTGTATGATTGTGATTGTATGATTGAGATTGTATGATTGCGATTGTATGAATGTGATTGTATGAATGTGATTGTATGATTGTGGTTGTGCGATTGTGATTGTACGATTGTGATTGTACAATTGTGATTGTATGATTGTGATTGTATGATTGTGATTGTATGATTGTGATTGTATGATTGTGATTGTATGATTGTGATTGTATGATTGTGATAGTATTATTGTGATTGTATGATTGTGATTGTATGATTGTGATTGTATGATTGTGATTGTATGATTGTATTTGGGAGATTGTAATTGTATGATTGCGATTGAATGATTGTGATTGTATGATTGTGATGTATGATTGTAATTGTATGATTATGATTGTATGACTGTGATTGTATGACTGTGATTGTATGATTGTGATTGTATGATTGTGATTGTATGATTGTGAAAGTATGATTGTGATTGTATGATTGTGATAGTATGATTGTGATTATATGATTGTTATTGTATGACTGTGATTGTATGATTGTGATTGTATGATTGTGATAGTATGATTGTGAAAGTATGATTGTGATTGTATGATTGTGATTGTATGATTGTGATTGTATGATTGTGATTGTCTGATTGTGGTTGTGCGATTGTGATTGTACGATTGTGATTGTACGATTGTGACAGTATGATTGTGATTGTATGATTGTGATTGTATGATTGTGATTGTATGATTGTGATTGTATGATTGTGATCGTATGATTGTGATTGTATGACTATGATTGTATGATTGTGATTGTATGATTGTATTTGGGTGATTGTATTTGGGAGATTGTATTTGGGAGATTGTAATTGTATGATTGCGATTGTATGATTGTGATTGTATGATTGCGATTGTATGAATGCGATTGTATGATTGTGATTGTATGATTGTGATTGTATGATTGTGATTGTATGATTGTGATTGTATGATTGTATTTGGGAGATTGTATTTGGGATATTGTAATTGTATGATTGCGATTGTATGATTGTGATTGTATGATTGTGATGTATGATTGTAATTGTATGATTATGATTGTATGATTGTGATTGTATGATTGAGATTGTATGATTGTGATGGTATGCTTGCGATTGTATGAATGTGATTGTATGATTGTGGTTGTGCGATTGTGATTGTACGATTGTGATTGTACAATTGTGATTGTATGATTGTGATTGTATGATTGTGATTGTCTGATTGTGGTTGTGCGATTGTGATTGTACGATTGTGATTGTACGATTGTGACAGTATGATTGTGATTGTATGATTGTGATTGTATGATTGTGATTGTATGATTGTGATTGCATGATTGTGATTGTATGATTGTGATTGTATGATTGTGATTGTATGATTGTGATTGTATGATTGTGATTGTATGGTTGTGATTGTATGATTGTGATTGTATGATTATGATTGTATGATTGCGATTGTATGATTGTGATTGTATGATTGTGATGTATGATTGTAATTGTATGATTATGATTGTATGATTGTGATTGTATGATTGTGATTGTATGATTGTGATTGTATGATTGTGATTGTATGATTGTGATTGTATGATTGTGATTGTATGAGTGTGGTTGTCAGATTGTGGTTGTGCGATTGTGATGTATGATTGTAATTGTATGATTATGATTGTATGATAGTGATTGTATGATTGAGATTGTATGATTGTGATTGTATGCTTGCGATTGTATGATTGTGATTGTATGATTGTGATTCTTTGATTGTGATTGCATGATTGTGATTGTATGATTGTGATTGTATGATTGTGATTGTATGATTGTGATTGTCTGATTGTGGTTGTGCGATTGTGATTGTACGATTGTGATTGTACGATTGTGATTGTACGATTGTGATTGTACGATTGTGATTGTACGATTGTGATTGTATGATTGTGATTGTATGATTGTGATTGTATGATTGTGATAGTATGATTGTGATTATATGATTGTTATTGTATGACTGTGATTGTATGATTGTGATTGTATGATTGTGATAGTATGATTGTGAAAGTATGATTGTGATTGTATGATTGTGATTGTATGATTGTGATTGTCTGATTGTGGTTGTGCGATTGTGATTGTACGATTGTGATTGTACGATTGTGACAGTATGATTGTGATTGTATGATTGTGATTGTATGATTGTGATTGTATGATTGTGATTGTATGATTGTGATCGTATGATTGTGATTGTATGACTATGATTGTATGATTGTGATTGTATGATAGTATTTGGGTGATTGTATTTGGGAGATTGTATTTGGGAGATTGTAATTGTATGATTGCGATTGTATGATTGTGATTGTATGATTGCGATTGTATGAATGCGATTGTATGATTGTGATTGTATGATTGTATTTGGGAGATTGTATTTGGGAGATTGTAATTATATGATTGCGATTGTACGATTGTGATTGTACGATTGTGATTGTACGATTGTGATTGTATGATTGTGATTGTATGATTGTGATTGTATGATTGTGATAGTATGATTGTGATTATATGATTGTTATTGTATGACTGTGATTGTATGATTGTGATTGTATGATTGTGATTGTATGATTGTGATTGTATGATTGTGATTGTATGATTGTGATTGTATGATTGTGATTATATGATTGTGAACGTATGATTGTGATTGTATGATTGTGATTGTATGATTGTGATTGTATGATTGTGATTGTCTGATTGTGGTTGTGCGATTGTGATTGTACGATTGTGATTGTACGATTGTGACAGTATGATTGTGATTGTATGATTGTGATTTCATGATTGTGATTGTATGATTGTGATTGTATGATTGTGATCGTATGATTGTGATTGTATGATTATGATTGTATGAATGTGATTGTATGATTGTATTTGGGTGATTGTATTTGGGAGATTGTATTTGGGAGATTGTAATTGTATGATTGCGATTGTATGATTGTGATTGTATGATTGCGATTGTATGAATGCGATTGTATGATTGTGATTGTATGATTGTGATTGTATGATTGTGATTGTATGATTGTGATTGTATGATTGTATTTGGGAGATTGTATTTGGGATATTGTAATTGTATGATTGCGATTGTATGATTGTGATTGTATGATTGTGATGTATGATTGTAATTGTATGATTATGATTGTATGATTGTGATTGTATGATTGAGATTGTATGATTGTGATGGTATGCTTGCGATTGTATGAATGTGATTGTATGATTGTGGTTGTGCGATTGTGATTGTACGATTGTGATTGTACAATTGTGATTGTATGATTGTGATTGTATGATTGTGATTGTATGATTGTGATTGTATGATTGTATTTGGGTGATTGTATTTGGGAGATTGTATTTGGGAGATTGTAATTGTATGATTGCGATTGTATGATTGTGATTGTATGATTGCGATTGTATGAATGCGATTGTATGATTGTGATTGTATGATTGTGATTGTATGATTGTGATTGTATGATTGTACTTGGGAGATTGTATTTGGGATATTGTAATTGTATGATTGCGATTGTATGATTGTGATTGTATGATTGTGATGTATGATTGTAATTATATGATTATGATTGTATGATTGTGATTGTATGATTGAGATTGTATGATTGTGATGGTATGCTTGCGATTGTATGAATGTGATTGTATGATTGTGATTGTATGATTGTGATTGCATGATTGTGATTGTATGATTGTGATTGTATGATTGTGATTGTATGATTGTGATTGTATGATTGTGATTGTATGATTGTGATTGTATGATTGTGATTGTATGATTGTGATTGTACGATTGTAATTGTACGATTGTGATTGTATGATTGTGATAGTATGATTGTGATTGTATGACTGTGATTGTATGACTGTGATTGTATGTTTGTGATTGTATGATTGTGATTGTATGATTGTGAAAGTATGATTGTGATTGTATGATTGTGATTCTTTGATTGTGATTGTATGATTGTGATTGTATGATTGTGAATGTATGATTGTGATTGTATGATTGTATTTGGGTGATGGTATTTGGGAGATTGTATTTGGGAGATTGTATTTGTATGATTGCGATTGTATGATTGTGATTGCATGATTGTGATTGTATGATTGCGATTGTATGATTGTGATTGTATGATTGTGATTGTATGATTGTGATTGTACGATTGTAATTGTACGATTGTGATTGTATGATTGTGATAGTATGATTGTGATTGTATGACTGTGATTGTATGACTGTGATTGTATGATTGTGATTGTATGATTGTGATTGTATGATTGTGATTGTATGATTGTATTTGGGAGATTGTATTTGGGAGATTGTAATTATATGATTGCGATTGTATGATTGTGATTGTATGATTGCGATTGTATGATTGTGATTGTATGATTGTGATGTATGATTGTAATTGTATGATTATGATTGTATGATTGTGATTGTATGATTGTGATTGTATGATTGCGATTGTATGAATGCGATTGTATGATTGTGATTGTATGATTGTATTTGGGAGATTGTATTTGGGAGATTGTATTTGGGAGATTGTAATTATATGATTGCGATTGTATGGTTGTGATTGTATGATTGTGAAAGTATGATTGTGATTGTATGATTGTGATTCTTTGATTGTGATTGTATGATTGTGATTGTATGATTGTGAATGTATGATTGTGATTGTATGATTGTATTTGGGTGATGGTATTTGGGAGATTGTATTTGGGAGATTGTATTTGTATGATTGCGATTGTATGATTGTGATTGCATGATTGTGATTGTATGATTGCGATTGTATGATTGTGATTGTATGATTGTGATTGTATGATTGTGATTGTACGATTGTAATTGTACGATTGTGATTGTATGATTGTGATAGTATGATTGTGATTGTATGACTGTGATTGTATGACTGTGATTGTATGATTGTGATTGTATGATTGTGATTGTATGATTGTGATTCTATGATTGTATTTGGGAGATTGTATTTGGGAGATTGTAATTATATGATTGCGATTGTATGATTGTGATTGTATGATTGCGATTGTATGATTGTGATTGTATGATTGTGATGTATGATTGTAATTGTATGATTATGATTGTATGATTGTGATTGTATGATTGTGATTGTATGATTGCGATTGTATGAATGCGATTGTATGATTGTGATTGTATGATTGTATTTGGGAGATTGTATTTGGGAGATTGTATTTGGGAGATTGTAATTATATGATTGCGATTGTATGGTTGTGATTGTATGATTGCGATTGTATGATTGTGATTGTATGATTGTGATGTATGATTGTAATTGTATGATTATGATTGTATGATTGTGATTGTATGATTGTGATTGTATGATTGTGATTGTATGATTGTGATTGTATGATTGTGATTGTATGAGTGTGGTTGTCTGATTGTGCTTGTGCGATTGTGATGTATGATTGTAATTGTATGATTATGATTGTATGATAGTGATTGTACGATTGAGATTGTATGATTGTGATTGTATGCTTGCGATTGTATGCTTGTGATTGTATGATTGTGATTCTTTGATCGTGATTGCATGATTGTGATTGTATGATTGTGATTGTATGATTGTGATTGTATGATTGTGATTGTATGATTGTGATTGTATGATTGTGATTATATGATTGTGAAAGTATGATTGTGATTGTATGATTGTGGTAGTATGATTGTGATTGTATGATTGTGATTGTCTGATTGTGGTTGTGCGATTGTGATTGTACGATTGTGATTGCACGATTGTGACAGTATGATTGTGATTGTATGATTGTGATTGTATGATTGTGATTGCATGATTGTGATTGTATGATTGTGATTGTATGATTGTGATCGTATGGTTGTGATTGTATGATTATGATTGTATGAATGTGATTGTATGATTGTATTTGGGTGATTGTATTTGGGAGATTGTATTTGGGAGATTGTAATTGTATGATTGCGATTGTATGATTGTGATTGTATGATTGCGATTGTATGAATGCGATTGTATGATTGTGATTGTATGATTGTGATTGTATGATTGTGATTGTATGATTGTGGTTGTATGATTGTGATTGTATGATTGTATTTGGGAGATTGTATTTGGGATATTGTAATTGTATGATTGCGATTGTATGATTGTGATTGTATGATTGTGATGTATGATTGTAATTGTATGATTATGATTGTATGATTGTGATTGTATGATTGAGATTGTATGATTGTGATGGTATGCTTGCGATTGTATGAATGTGATTGTATGATTGTGATTGTATGATTGTGATTGCATGATTGTGATTGTATGATTGTGATTGTATGATTGTGATTGTATGATTGTGATTGTATGATTGTGATTGTATGATTGTGATTGTATGATTGTGATTGCATGATTGTGATTGTATGATTGTGATTGTATGATAGTGATTGTATGATTGTGATTGTATGATTGTGATTGTATGATTGTGATTGTATGATTGTGATTGTATGATTGTGATTGTATGATTGTATTTGGGAGATTGTAATTGTATGATTGCGATTGTATGATTGTGATTGTATGATTGCGATTGTATGATTGTGATTGTATGAATGTGATGTATGATTGTGATTATATGATTGTTATTGTATGATTGTGATTGTATGATTGTGATTGTATGATTGTGATTGTATGATTGTGATAGTATGATTGTGAAAGTATGATTGTGACTGTATGATTGTGATTGTATGATTGTGATTGTATGATTGTGATTGTCTGATTGTGGTTGTGCGATTGTGATTGTACGATTGTGATTGTACGATTGTGACAGTATGATTGTGATTGTATGATTGTGATTGTATGATTGTGATTGTATGATTGTGATTGTATGAATGCGATTGTATGATTGTGATTGTATGATTGTGATTGTATGATTGTGATTGTATGATTGTATTTGGGAGATTGTATTTGGGATATTGTAATTGTATGATTGCGATTGTATGATTGTGATTGTATGATTGTGATGTATGATTGTAATTGTATGATTATGATTGTATGATTGTGATTGTATGATTGAGATTGTATGATTGTGATGCTATGCTTGCGATTGTATGAATGTGATTGTATGATTGTGATTGTATGATTGTGATTGCATGATTGTGATTGTATGATTGTGATTGTATGATTGTGATTGTATGATTGTGATTGTATGATAGTGATTGTACGATTGTAATTGTACGATTGTGATTGTATGATTGTGATAGTATGATTGTGATTGTATGACTGTGATTGTATGACTGTGATTGTATGTTTGTGATTGTATGATTGTGATTGTATGATTGTGAAAGTATGATTGTGATTGTATGATTGTGATTCTTTGATTGTGATTGTATGATTGTGATTGTATGATTGTGAATGTATGATTGTGATTGTATGATTGTATTTGGGTGATTGTATTTGGGAGATTGTATTTGGGAGATTGTAATTGTATGATTGCGATTGTATGATTGTGATTGCATGATTGTGATTGTATGATTGTGATTGTATGATTGTGATTGTATGATTGTGATTGTATGATTGTGATTGTACGATTGTAATTGTACGATTGCGATTGTACGATTGTGATAGTACGATTGTGATAGTACGATTGTGATTGTATGACTGTGATTGTATGACTGTGATTGTATGATTGTGATTGTATGATTGTGATTGTATGATTGTGAAAGTATGATTGTGATTGTATGATTGTGATTGTATGATTGTGATTGTATGATTGTGATTGTATGATTGTGATTGTCTGATTGTGGTTGAGCGATTGTGATTGTGCGATTGTGATTGTACGATTGTGATTGTACGGTTGTGATTGTATGATTGTGATTGTATGATTGTGATTGTATGATTGTGATTGTATGATTGTGATAGTATGATTGTGATTATATGATTGTTATTGTATGACTGTGATTGTATGATTGTGATTGTATGATTGTGATAGTATGATTGTGAATGTATGATTGTGATTGTATGATTGTGATTGTATGATTGTGATTGTATGATTGTGATTGTCTGATTGTGGTTGTGCGATTGTGATTGTACGATTGTGATTGTACGATTGTGACAGTATGATTGTGATTGTATGATTGTGATTGTATGATTGTGATTGTATGATTGTGATTGTATGATTGTGATCGTATGATTGTGATTGTATGACTATGATTGTATGATTGTGATTGTATGATTGTATTTGGGTCATTGTATTTGGGAGATTGTATTTGGGAGATTGTAATTGTATGATTGCGATTGTATGATTGTGATTGTATGATTGCGATTGTATGAATGCGATTGTATGATTGTGATTGTATGATTGTGATTGTATGATTGTGATTGTATGATTGTGATTGTATGATTGTATTTGGGAGATTGTATTTGGGATATTGTAATTGTATGATTGCGATTGTATGATTGTGATTGTATGATTGTGATTGTATGATTGTGATGTATGATTGTAATTGTATGATTATGATTGTATGATTGTGATTGTATGATTGAGATTGTATGATTGTGATGGTATGCTTGCGATTGTATGAATGTGATTGTATGATTGTGGTTGTGCGATTGTGATTGTACGATTGTGATTGTACAATTGTGATTGTATGATTGTGATTGTATGATTGTGATTGTATGATTGTGATTGTATGATTGTGATTGTATGATTGTGATTGTATGATTGTGATAGTATTATTGTGATTGTATGATTGTGATTGTATGATTGTGATTGTATGATTGTGATTGTATGATTGTATTTGGGAGATTGTAATTGTATGATTGCGATTGAATGATTGTGATTGTATGATTGTGATGTATGATTGTAATTGTATGATTATGATTGTATGACTGTGATTGTATGACTGTGATTGTATGATTGTGATTGTATGATTGTGATTGTATGATTGTGAAAGTATGATTGTGATTGTATGATTGTGATAGTATGATTGTGATTATATGATTGTTATTGTATGACTGTGATTGTATGATTGTGATTGTATGATTGTGATAGTATGATTGTGAAAGTATGATTGTGATTGTATGATTGTGATTGTATGATTGTGATTGTATGATTGTGATTGTCTGATTGTGGTTGTGCGATTGTGATTGTACGATTGTGATTGTACGATTGTGACAGTATGATTGTGATTGTATGATTGTGATTGTATGATTGTGATTGTATGATTGTGATTGTATGATTGTGATCGTATGATTGTGATTGTATGACTATGATTGTATGATTGTGATTGTATGATTGTATTTGGGTGATTGTATTTGGGAGATTGTATTTGGGAGATTGTAATTGTATGATTGCGATTGTATGATTGTGATTGTATGATTGCGATTGTATGAATGCGATTGTATGATTGTGATTGTATGATTGTGATTGTATGATTGTGATTGTATGATTGTGATTGTATGATTGTATTTGGGAGATTGTATTTGGGATATTGTAATTGTATGATTGCGATTGTATGATTGTGATTGTATGATTGTGATGTATGATTGTAATTGTATGATTATGATTGTATGATTGTGATTGTATGATTGAGATTGTATGATTGTGATGGTATGCTTGCGATTGTATGAATGTGATTGTATGATTGTGGTTGTGCGATTGTGATTGTACGATTGTGATTGTACAATTGTGATTGTATGATTGTGATTGTATGATTGTGATTGTATGATTGTGATTGTATGATTGTATTTGGGTGATTGTATTTGGGAGATTGTATTTGGGAGATTGTAATTGTATGATTGCGATTGTATGATTGTGATTGTATGATTGCGATTGTATGAATGCGATTGTATGATTGTGATTGTATGATTGTGATTGTATGATTGTGATTGTATGATTGTACTTGGGAGATTGTATTTGGGATATTGTAATTGTATGATTGCGATTGTATGATTGTGATTGTATGATTGTGATGTATGATTGTAATTATATGATTATGATTGTATGATTGTGATTGTATGATTGAGATTGTATGATTGTGATGGTATGCTTGCGATTGTATGAATGTGATTGTATGATTGTGATTGTATGATTGTGATTGCATGATTGTGATTGTATGATTGTGATTGTATGATTGTGATTGTATGATTGTGATTGTATGATTGTGATTGTATGATTGTGATTGTATGATTGTGATTGTATGATTGTGATTGTACGATTGTAATTGTACGATTGTGATTGTATGATTGTGATAGTATGATTGTGATTGTATGACTGTGATTGTATGACTGTGATTGTATGTTTGTGATTGTATGATTGTGATTGTATGATTGTGAAAGTATGATTGTGATTGTATGATTGTGATTCTTTGATTGTGATTGTATGATTGTGATTGTATGATTGTGAATGTATGATTGTGATTGTATGATTGTATTTGGGTGATGGTATTTGGGAGATTGTATTTGGGAGATTGTATTTGTATGATTACGATTGTATGATTGTGATTGCATGATTGTGATTGTATGATTGCGATTGTATGATTGTGATTGTATGATTGTGATTGTATGATTGTGATTGTACGATTGTAATTGTACGATTGTGATTGTATGATTGTGATAGTATGATTGTGATTGTATGACTGTGATTGTATGACTGTGATTGTATGATTGTGATTGTATGATTGTGATTGTATGATTGTGATTGTATGATTGTATTTGGGAGATTGTATTTGGGAGATTGTAATTATCTGATTGCGATTGTATGATTGTGATTGTATGATTGCGATTGTATGATTGTGATTGTATGATTGTGATGTATGATTGTAATTGTATGATTATGATTGTATGATTGTGATTGTATGATTGTGATTGTATGATTGCGATTGTATGAATGCGATTGTATGATTGTGATTGTATGATTGTATTTGGGAGATTGTATTTGGGAGATTGTAATTACATGATTGCGATTGTATGGTTGTGATTGTATGATTGCGATTGTATGATTGTGATTGTATGATTGTGATGTATGATTGTAATTGTATGATTATGATTGTATGATAGTGATTGTACGATTGAGATTGTATGATTGTGATTGTATGCTTGCGATTGTATGATTGTGATTGTATGATTGTGATTCTTTGATCGTGATTGCATGATTGTGATTGTATGATTGTGATTGTATGATTGTGATTGTATGATTGTGATTGTATGATTGTGATTGTATGATTGTGATTGTATGATTGTGATTATATGATTGTGAAAGTATGATTGTGATTGTATGATTGTGATTGTATGATTGTGATTGTATGATTGTGATTGTCTGATTGTGGTTGTGCGATTGTGATTGTACGATTGTGATTGTACGATTGTGACAGTATGATTGTGATTGTATGATTGTGATTGCATGATTGTGATTGTATGATTGTGATTGTATGATTGTGATCGTATGATTGTGATTGTATGATTATGATTGTATGAATGTGATTGTATGATTGTATTTGGGTGATTGTATTTGGGAGATTGTATTTGGGAGATTGTAATTGTATGATTGCGATTGTATGATTGTGATTGTATGATTGCGATTGTATGAATGCGATTGTATGATTGTGATTGTATGATTGTGATTGTATGATTGTGATTGTATGATTGTGGTTGTATGATTGTGATTGTATGATTGTATTTGGGAGATTGTATTTGGGATATTGTAATTGTATGATTGCGATTGTATGATTGTGATTGTATGATTGTGATGTATGATTGTAATTGTATGATTATGATTGTATGATTGTGATTGTATGATTGAGATTGTATGATTGTGATGGTATGCTTGCGATTGTATGAATGTGATTGTATGATTGTGATTGTATGATTGTGATTGCATGATTGTGATTGTATGATTGTGATTGTATGATTGTGATTGTATGATTGTGATTGTATGATTGTGATTGTATGGTTGTGATTGTATGATTGTGATTGCATGATTGTGATTGTATGATTGTGATTGTATGATAGTGATTGTATGATTGTGATTGTATGATTGTGATTGTATGATTGTGATTGTATGATTGTGATTGTATGATTGTGATTGTATGATTGTATTTGGGAGATTGTAATTGTATGATTGCGATTGTATGATTGTGATTGTATGATTGCGATTGTATGATTGTGATTGTATGATTGTGATGTATGATTGTGATTATATGATTGTTATTGTATGACTGTGATTGTATGATTGTGATTGTATGATTGTGATAGTATGATTGTGAAAGTATGATTGTGACTGTATGATTGTGGTTGTATGATTGTGATTGTATGATTGTGATTGTCTGATTGTGGTTGTGCGATTGTGATTGTACGATTGTGATTGTACGATTGTGACAGTATGATTGTGATTGTATGATTGTGATTGTATGATTGTGATTGTATGATTGTGATTGTATGAATGCGATTGTATGATTGTGATTGTATGATTGTGATTGTATGATTGTGATTGTATGATTGTATTTGGGAGATTGTATTTGGGATATTGTAATTGTATGATTGCGATTGTATGATTGTGATTGTATGATTGTGATGTATGATTGTAATTGTATGATTATGATTGTATGATTGTGATTGTATGATTGAGATTGTATGATTGTGATGGTATGCTTGCGATTGTATGAATGTGATTGTATGATTGTGATTGTATGATTGTGATTGCATGATTGTGATTGTATGATTGTGATTGTATGATTGTGATTGTATGATTGTGATTGTATGATTGTGATTGTATGATTGTGATTGTATGATTGTGATTGTATGATTGTGATTGTATGATTGTGATTGTATGATTGTATTTGGGAGATTGTATTTGGGAGATTGTAATTATATGATTGCGATTGTATGATTGTGATGTATGATTGTAATTGTATGATTATGATTGTATGATTGTGAATGTATGATTGTGATTGTATGATTGTGATTGTATGATTGTGATTGTATGATTGTGATTGTATGATTGTGATTGTATGAGTGTGGTTGTCTGATTGTGGTTGTGCGATTGTGATATATGATTGTAATTGTATGATTATGATTGTATGATAGTGATTGTACGATTGAGATTGTATGATTGTGATTGTATGCTTGCGATTGTATGATTGTGATTGTATGATTGTGATTCTTTGATCGTGATTGCATGATTGTGATTGTATGATTGTGATTGTATGATTGTGATTGTATGATTGTGATTGTATGATTGTGATTGTATGATTGTGATTATATGATTGTGAAAGTATGATTGTGATTGTATGATTGTGATTGTATGATTGTGATTGTATGATTGTGATTGTCTGATTGTGGTTGTGCGATTGTGATTGTACGATTGTGATTGTACGATTGTGACAGTATGATTGTGATTGTATGATTGTGATTTCATGATTGTGATTGTATGATTGTGATTGTATGATTGTGATCGTATGATTGTGATTGTATGATTATGATTGTATGAATGTGATTGTATGATTGTATTTGGGTGATTGTATTTGGGAGATTGTATTTGGGAGATTGTAATTGTATGATTGCGATTGTATGATTGTGATTGTATGATTGCGATTGTATGATTGCGATTGTATGATTGTGATTGTATGATTGTGATTGTATGATTGTGATTGTACGATTGTAATTGTACGATTGTGATTGTATGATTGTGATAGTATGATTGTGATTGTATGACTGTGATTGTATGACTGTGATTGTATGATTGTGATTGTATGATTGTGATTGTATGATTGTGATTGTATGATTGTATTTGGGAGATTGTATTTGGGAGATTGTAATTATATGATTGCGATTGTATGATTGTGATTGTATGATTGCGATTGTATGATTGTGATTGTATGATTGTGATGTATGATTGTAATTGTATGATTATGATTGTATGATTGTGATTGTATGATTGTGATTGTATGATTGCGATTGTATGAATGCGATTGTATGATTGTGATTGTATGATTGTATTTGGGAGATTGTATTTGGGAGATTGTAATTATATGATTGCGATTGTATGGTTGTGATTGTATGATTGCGATTGTATGATTGTGATTGTATGATTGTGATGTATGATTGTAATTGTATGATTATGATTGTATGATTGTGATTGTATGATTGTGATTGTATGATTGTGATTGTATGATTGTGATTGTATGATTGTGATTGTATGAGTGTGGTTGTCTGATTGTGGTTGTGCGATTGTGATGTATGATTGTAATTGTATGATTATGATTGTATGATAGTGATTGTACGATTGAGATTGTATGATTGTGATTGTATGCTTGCGATTGTATGATTGTGATTGTATGATTGTGATTCTTTGATCGTGATTGCATTATTGTGATTGTATGATTGTGATTGTATGATTGTGATTGTATGATTGTGATTGTATGATTGTGATTGTATGATTGTGATTGTATGATTGTGATTATATGATTGTGAAAGTATGATTGTGATTGTATGATTGTGATTGTATGATTGTGATTGTATGATTGTGATTGTCTGATTGTGGTTGTGCGATTGTGATTGTACGATTGTGATTGTACGATTGTGACAGTATGATTGTGATTGTATGATTGTGATTGCATGATTGTGATTGTATGATTGTGATGTATGATTGTAATTGTATGATTATGATTGTATGATTGTGATTGTATGATTGAGATTGTATGATTGTGATGGTATGCTTGCGATTGTATGAATGTGATTGTATGATTGTGGTTGTGCGATTGTGATTGTACGATTGTGATTGTACAATTGTGATTGTATGATTGTGATTGTATGATTGTGATTGTATGATTGTGATTGTATGATTGTATTTGGGTGATTGTATTTGGGAGATTGTATTTGGGAGATTGTAATTGTATGATTGCGATTGTATGATTGTGATTGTATGATTGCGATTGTATGAATGCGATTGTATGATTGTGATTGTATGATTGTGATTGTATGATTGTGATTGTATGATTGTACTTGGGAGATTGTATTTGGGATATTGTAATTGTATGATTGCGATTGTATGATTGTGATTGTATGATTGTGATGTATGATTGTAATTATATGATTATGATTGTATGATTGTGATTGTATGATTGAGATTGTATGATTGTGATGGTATGCTTGCGATTGTATGAATGTGATTGTATGATTGTGATTGTATGATTGTGATTGCATGATTGTGATTGTATGATTGTGATTGTATGATTGTGATTGTATGATTGTGATTGTATGATTGTGATTGTATGATTGTGATTGTATGATTGTGATTGTATGATTGTGATTGTACGATTGTAATTGTACGATTGTGATTGTATGATTGTGATAGTATGATTGTGATTGTATGACTGTGATTGTATGACTGTGATTGTATGTTTGTGATTGTATGATTGTGATTGTATGATTGTGAAAGTATGATTGTGATTGTATGATTGTGATTCTTTGATTGTGATTGTACGATTGTGATTGTATGATTGTGAATGTATGATTGTGATTGTATGATTGTATTTGGGTGATGGTATTTGGGAGATTGTATTTGGGAGATTGTATTTGTATGATTGCGATTGTATGATTGTGATTGCATGATTGTGATTGTATGATTGCGATTGTATGATTGTGATTGTATGATTGTGATTGTATGATTGTGATTGTACGATTGTAATTGTACGATTGTGATTGTATGATTGTGATAGTATGATTGTGATTGTATGACTGTGATTGTATGACTGTGATTGTATGATTGTGATTGTATGATTGTGATTGTATGATTGTGATTGTATGATTGTATTTGGGAGATTGTATTTGGGAGATTGTAATTATATGATTGCGATTGTATGATTGTGATTGTATGATTGCGATTGTATGATTGTGATTGTATGATTGTGATGTATGATTGTAATTGTATGATTATGATTGTATGATTGTGATTGTATGATTGTGATTGTATGATTGCGATTGTATGAATGCGATTGTATGATTGTGATTGTATGATTGTATTTGGGAGATTGTATTTGGGAGATTGTAATTATATGATTGCGATTGTATGGTTGTGATTGTATGATTGCGATTGTATGATTGTGATTGTATGATTGTGATGTATGATTGTAATTGTATGATTATGATTGTATGATTGTGATTGTATGATTGTGATTGTATGATTGTGATTGTATGATTGTGATTGTATGATTGTGATTGTATGATTGTGATTATATGATTGTGAAAGTATGATTGTGATTGTATGATTGTGATTGTATGATTGTGATTGTATGATTGTGATTGTCTGATTGTGGTTGTGCGATTGTGATTGTACGATTGTGATTGTACGATTGTGACAGTATGATTGTGATTGTATGATTGTGATTGCATGATTGTGATTGTATGATTGTGATTGTATGATTGTGATCGTATGATTGTGATTGTATGATTATGATTGTATGAATGTGATTGTATGATTGTATTTGGGTGATTGTATTTGGGAGATTGTATTTGGGAGATTGTAATTGTATGATTGCGATTGTATGATTGTGATTGTATGATTGCGATTGTATGAATGCGATTGTATGATTGTGATTGTATGATTGTGATTGTATGATTGTGATTGTATGATTGTGGTTGTATGATTGTGATTGTATGATTGTATTTGGGAGATTGTATTTGGGATATTGTAATTGTATGATTGCGATTGTATGATTGTGATTGTATGATTGTGATGTATGATTGTAATTGTATGATTATGATTGTATGATTGTGATTGTATGATTGAGATTGTATGATTGTGATGGTATGCTTGCGATTGTATGAATGTGATTGTATGATTGTGATTGTATGATTGTGATTGCATGATTGTGATTGTATGATTGTGATTGTATGATTGTGATTGTATGATTGTGATTGTATGATTGTGATTGTATGGTTGTGATTGTATGATTGTGATTGCATGATTGTGATTGTATGATTGTGATTGTATGATAGTGATTGTATGATTGTGATTGTATGATTGTGATTGTATGATTGTGATTGTATGATTGTGATTGTATGATTGTGATTGTATGATTGTATTTGGGAGATTGTAATTGTATGATTGCGATTGTATGATTGTGATTGTATGATTGCGATTGTATGATTGTGATTGTATGATTGTGATGTATGATTGTGATTATATGATTGTTATTGTATGACTGTGATTGTATGATTGTGATTGTATGATTGTGATAGTATGATTGTGAAAGTATGATTGTGACTGTATGATTGTGATTGTATGACTGTGATTGTATGATTGTGATTGTCTGATTGTGGTTGTGCGATTGTGATTGTACGATTGTGATTGTACGATTGTGACAGTATGATTGTGATTGTATGATTGTGATTGTATGATTGTGATTGTATGATTGTGATTGTATGAATGCGATTGTATGATTGTGATTGTATGATTGTGATTGTATGATTGTGATTGTATGATTGTATTTGGGAGATTGTATTTGGGATATTGTAATTGTATGATTGCGATTGTATGATTGTGATTGTATGATTGTGATGTATGATTGTAATTGTATGATTATGATTGTATGATTGTGATTGTATGATTGAGATTGTATGATTGTGATGGTATGCTTGCGATTGTATGAATGTGATTGTATGATTGTGATTGTATGATTGTGATTGCATGATTGTGATTGTATGATTGTGATTGTATGATTGTGATTGTATGATTGTGATTGTATGATTGTGATTGTATGATTGTATTTGGGAGATTGTATTTGGGAGATTGTAATTATATGATTGCGATTGTATGATTGTGATGTATGATTGTAATTGTATGATTATGATTGTATGATTGTGAATGTATGATTGTGATTGTATGATTGTGATTGTATGATTGTGATTGTATGATTGTGATTGTATGATTGTGATTGTATGAGTGTGGTTGTCTGATTGTGGTTGTGCGATTGTGATGTATGATTGTAATTGTATGATTATGATTGTATGATAGTGATTGTACGATTGAGATTGTATGATTGTGATTGTATGCTTGCGATTGTATGATTGTGATTGTATGATTGTGATTCTTTGATCGTGATTGCATGATTGTGATTGTATGATTGTGATTGTATGATTGTGATTGTATGATTGTGATTGTATGATTGTGATTGTATGATTGTGATTATATGATTGTGAAAGTATGATTGTGATTGTATGATTGTGATTGTATGATTGTGATTGTATGATTGTGATTGTCTGATTGTGGTTGTGCGATTGTGATTGTACGATTGTGATTGTACGATTGTGACAGTATGATTGTGATTGTATGATTGTGATTTCATGATTGTGATTGTATGATTGTGATTGTATGATTGTGATCGTATGATTGTGATTGTATGATTATGATTGTATGATTGTGATTGTATGATTGTATTTGGGAGATTGTATTTGGGATATTGTAATTGTATGATTGCGATTGTATGATTGTGATTGTATGATTGTGATGTATGATTGTAATTGTATGATTATGATTGTATGATTGTGATTGTATGATTGAGATTGTATGATTGTGATGGTATGCTTGCGATTGTATGAATGTGATTGTATGATTGTGATTGTATGATTGTGATTGCATGATTGTGATTGTATGATTGTGATTGTATGATTGTGATTGTATGATTGTGATTGTATGATTGTGATTGTATGGTTGTGATTGTATGATTGTGATTGCATGATTGTGATTGTATGATTGTGATTGTATGATAGTGATTGTATGATTGTGATTGTATGATTGTGATTGTATGATTGTGATTGTATGATTGTGATTGTATGATTGTGATTGTATGATTGCGATTGTATGATTGTGATTGTATGATTGTGATGTATGATTGTGATTATATGATTGTTATTGTATGACTGTGATTGTATGATTGTGATTGTATGATTGTGATAGTATGATTGTGAAAGTATGATTGTGACTGTATGATTGTGATTGTATGATTGTGATTGTATGATTGTGATTGTCTGATTGTGGTTGTGCGATTGTGATTGTACGATTGTGATTGTACGATTGTGACAGTATGATTGTGATTGTATGATTGTGATTGTATGATTGTGATTGTATGATTGTGATTGTATGAATGCGATTGTATGATTGTGATTGTATGATTGTGATTGTATGATTGTGATTGTATGATTGTATTTGGGAGATTGTATTTGGGATATTGTAATTGTATGATTGCGATTGTATGATTGTGATTGTATGATTGTGATGTATGATTGTAATTGTATGATTATGATTGTATGATTGTGATTGTATGATTGAGATTGTATGATTGTGATGGTATGCTTGCGATTGTATGAATGTGATTGTATGATTGTGATTGTATGATTGTGATTGCATGATTGTGATTGTATGATTGTGATTGTATGATTGTGATTGTATGATTGTGATTGTATGATTGTGATTGTATGATTGTGATTGTATGATTGTATTTGGGAGATTGTATTTGGGAGATTGTAATTATATGATTGCGATTGTATGATTGTGATGTATGATTGTAATTGTATGATTATGATTGTATGATTGTGAATGTATGATTGTGATTGTATGATTGTGATTGTATGATTGTGATTGTATGATTGTGATTGTATGATTGTGATTGTATGAGTGTGGTTGTCTGATTGTGGTTGTGCGATTGTGATGTATGATTGTAATTGTATGATTATGATTGTATGATAGTGATTGTACGATTGAGATTGTATGATTGTGATTGTATGCTTGCGATTGTATGATTGTGATTGTATGATTGTGATTCTTTGATCGTGATTGCATGATTGTGATTGTATGATTGTGATTGTATGATTGTGATTGTATGATTGTGATTGTATGATTGTGATTGTATGATTGTGATTATATGATTGTGAAAGTATGATTGTGATTGTATGATTGTGATTGTATGATTGTGATTGTATGATTGTGATTGTCTGATTGTGGTTGTGCGATTGTGATTGTACGATTGTGATTGTACGATTGTGACAGTATGATTGTGATTGTATGATTGTGATTTCATGATTGTGATTGTATGATTGTGATTGTATGATTGTGATCGTATGATTGTGATTGTATGATTATGATTGTATGAATGTGATTGTATGATTGTATTTGGGTGATTGTATTTGGGAGATTGTATTTGGGGGATTGTAATTGTATGATTGCGATTGTATGATTGTGATTGTATGATTGCGATTGTATGAATGCGATTGTATGATTGTGATTGTATGATTGTGATTGTATGATTGTGATTGTATGATTGTGGTTGTATGATTGTGATTGTATGATTGTATTTGGGAGATTGTATTTGGGATATTGTAATTGTATGATTGCGATTGTATGATTGTGATTGTATGATTGTGATGTATGATTGTAATTGTATGATTATGATTGTATGATTGTGATTGTATGATTGAGATTGTATGATTGTGATGGTATGCTTGCGATTGTATGAATGTGATTGTATGATTGTGATTGTATGATTGTGATTGCATGATTGTGATTGTATGATTGTGATTGTATGATTGTGATTGTATGATTGTGATTGTATGATTGTGATTGTATGATTGTGATTGTATGATTGTGATTGCATGATTGTGATTGTATGATTGTGATTGTATGATAGTGATTGTATGATTGTGATTGTATGATTGTGATTGTATGATTGTGATTGTATGATTGTGATTGTATGATTGTGATTGTATGATTGTATTTGGGAGATTGTAATTGTATGATTGCGATTGTATGATTGTGATTGTATGATTGCGATTGTATGATTGTGATTGTATGATTGTGATGTATGATTGTGATTATATGATTGTTATTGTATGACTGTGATTGTATGATTGTGATTGTATGATTGTGGTTGTGCGATTGTGATTGTACGATTGTGATTGTACGATTGTGACAGTATGATTGTGATTGTATGATTGTGATTGCATGATTGTGATTGTATGATTGTGATTGTATGATTGTGATTGTATGATTGTGATTGTATGATTGTGATTGTATGATTGTGATTGTATGATAGTGATTGTACGATTGTAATTGTACGATTGTGATTGTATGATTGTGATAGTATGATTGTGATTGTATGACTGTGATTGTATGACTGTGATTGTATGTTTGTGATTGTATGATTGTGATTGTATGATTGTGAAAGTATGATTGTGATTGTATGATTGTGATTCTTTGATTGTGATTGTATGATTGTGATTGTATGATTGTGAATGTATGATTGTGATTGTATGATTGTATTTGGGTGATTGTATTTGGGAGATTGTATTTGGGAGATTGTAATTGTATGATTGCGATTGTATGATTGAGATTGCATGATTGTGATTGTATGATTGTGATTGTATGATTGTGATTGTATGGTTGTGATTGTATGATTGTCATTGTATGAGTGTGGTTGCCTGATTGTGGTTGTGCGATTGCGATGTGTGATTGTAATTGTATGATTATGATTGTATGATAGTGATTGTATGATTGAGATTGTATGATTGTGATTGTATGATTGTGATTGTATGATTGTGATAGTATGATTGTGATTATATGATTGTTATTGTATGACTGTGATTGTATGATTGTGATTGTATGATTGTGATTGTATGATTGTGATAGTATGATTGTGAATGTATGATTGTGATTGTATGATAGTGATTGTATGATTGTGATTGTATGATTGTGATTGTCTGATTGTGGTTGTGCGATTGTGATTGTACGATTGTGATTGTACGATTGTGACAGTATGATTGTGATTGTATGATTGTGATTGTATGATTGTGATTGTATGATTGTGATTGTATGATTGTGATAGTATTATTGTGATTGTATGATTGTGATTGTATGATTGTGATTGTATGATTGTGATTGTATGATTGTGATTGTATGATTGTATTTGGGATATTGTATTTGGGAGATTGTAATTGTATGATTGCGATTGTATGATTGTGATTGTATGATTGCGATTGAATGATTGTGATTGTATGATTGTGATGTACGATTGTAATTGTATGATTATGATTGTATGACTGTGATTGTATGACTGTGATTGTATGATTGTGATTGTATGAGTGTGATTGTATGATTGCGATTGTATGAATGCGATTGTATGATTGTGATTGTATGATTGTATTTGGGAGATTGTATTTGGGAGATTGTAATTATATGATTGCGATTGTATGATTGTGATTGTATGATTGCGATAGTATGATTGTGATTGTATGATTGTGATGTATGATTGTAATTGTATGATTATGATTGTATGATTGTGATTGTATGATTGAGATTGTATGATTGTGATTGCATGATTGCGATTGTATGATTGCGGTTGTATGATTGTGATTGTATGATTGTGATTGTATGATTGTGATTGTATGATTGTGATTGTATGATTGTGATTGTATGATTGTGATTGTATGATTGTGATTGTATGATTGTGAAAGTATGATTGTGATTGTATGATTGCGATTGTATGATTGTGATTGTATGATTATGATTGTATTTTTGTGATTTTATGATTGTGATTGTATGATTGTGATTGTATGATTGTGATTGTATGATTGTGATTGTCTGATTGCGATTGTATGAATGCGATTGTATGATTGTGATTGCATAATTGTGATTGTATGATTGTGATTGTATGATTGTGATTGTATGATTGTGATTTTATGATTGTGATTGTATGATTGTGATTGTATGATTGTGATTGTATGAGTGTGGTTGTCTGATTGTGGTTGTGCGATTGTGATGTATGATTGTAATTGTATGATTATGATTGTATGATAGTGATTGTATGATTGAGATTGTATGATTGTGATTGTATGCTTGCGATTGTATGATTGTGATTGTATGATTGTGATTCTTTGATTGTGATTGTATGATTGTGATTGTATGATTGTGATTGTATGATTGTGATTGTATGATTGTGATTGTATGATTGTGATTGTATGATTGTGATTGTATGATTGAGATTGTATGATTGTGATTGTATGCTTGCGATTGTATGATTGTGATTGTATGATTGTGATTCTTTGATTGTGATTGCATGATTGTGATTGTATGATTGTGATTGTATGATTGTGATTGTATGATTGTGATTGTATGATTGTGATTGTCTGATTGTGGTTGTGCGATTGTGAATGTACGATTGTGATTGTACGATTGTGACAGTATGATTGTGATTGTATGATTGTGATTGTATGATTGTGATTGTATGATTGTGATTGTATGATTGTGATTGTATGATTGTGATCGTATGATTGTGATTGTATGACTATGATTGTATGATTGTGATTGTATGATAGTATTTGGGTGATTGTATTTGGGAGATTGTATTTGGGAGATTGTAATTGTATGATTGCGATTGTATGATTGTGATTGTATGATTGCGATTGTATGAATGCGATTGTATGATTGTGATTGTATGATTGTGATTGTATGATTGTGATTGTATGATTGTGAATGTATGATTGTATTTGGGAGATTGTATTTGGGATATTGTAATTGTATAATTGCGATTGTATGATTGTGATTGTATGATTGTGATGTATGATTGTAACTGTATGATTATGATTGTATGATTGTGATTGTATGATTGAGATTGTATGATTGTGATGGTATGCTTGCGATTGTATGAATGTGATTGTATGATTGTGGTTGTGCGATTGTGATTGTACGATTGTGATTGTACAATTGTGATTGTATGATTGTGATTGTGTGATTGTGATTGTATGATTGTGATTGTATGATTGTGATTGTCTGATTGTGGTTGTGCGATTGTGATTGTACGATTGTGATTGTACAATTGTGATTGTATGATTGTGATTGTATGATTATGATTGTATGATTGTGATTGCATGATTGTGATTGTATGATTGTGATTGTATGATTGTGATTGGATGATTGTGATAGTATGATTGTGATTGTATGATTGTGATTGTATGATTGTGATTGTATGATTGTAATTGTATGATTGAGATTGTATGATTATGATTGTATGATTGTGATTGCATGATTGTGATTGTATGATTGTGATTGCATGATTTTGAATGTATGATTGTGATTGTATGATTGTGATTGTATGATTGTGATTGTATGATTGTGATTGTATGGTTGTGATTGTATGATTGTGATTGTATGATTGTGATAGTATGATTGTGATTGTATGATTGTGATTGTATGATTGTGATTGTATGATTGTGATTGTATGATTGTATTTGGGAGATTGTATTTGGGAGATTTATTTGGGAGATTGTAATTGTATGATTGCGATTGTATGATTGTGATTGTATGATTGTGATTGTATGATTGCGATTGTATGAATGCGATTGTATGATTGTGATTGTATGATTGTATTTGGGAGATTGTATTTGGGAGATTGTAATTATATGATTGCGATTGTATGATTGTGATTGTATGATTGCGATTGTATGATTGTGATTGTATGATTGTGATGTGTGATTGTAATTGTATGATTATGATTGTATGATTGTGAATGTATGATTGTGATTGTATGATTGTGATTGTATGATTGTGATTGTATGATTGTGATTGTATGATTGTGATTGTATGAGTGTGGTTGTCTGATTGTGGTTGTGCGATTGTGATAGTATGATTGTGATTATATGATTGTTATTGTATGACTGTGATTGTATGATTGTGATTGTATGATTGTGATTGTATGATTGTGATAGTATGATTGTGAATGTATGATTGTGATTGTATGATAGTGATTGTATGATTGTGATTGTATGATTGTGATTGTCTGATTGTGGTTGTGCGATTGTGATTGTACGATTGTGATTGTACGATTGTGACAGTATGATTGTGATTGTATGATTGTGATTGTATGATTGTGATTGTATGATTGTGATAGTATTATTGTGATTGTATGATTGTGATTGTATGATTGTGATTGTATGATTGTGATTGTATGATTGTATTTGGGATATTGTATTTGGGAGATTGTAATTGTATGATTGCGATTGTATGATTGTGATTGTATGATTGCGATTGAATGATTGTGATTGTATGATTGTGATGTATGATTGTAATTGTATGATTATGATTGTATGACTGTGATTGTATGACTGTGATTGTATGATTGTGATTGTATGAGTGTGATTGTATGATTGCGATTGTATGAATGCGATTGTATGATTGTGATTGTATGATTGTATTTGGGAGATTGTATTTGGGAGATTGTAATTATATGATTGCGATTGTATGATTGTGATTGTATGATTGCGATAGTATGATTGTGATTGTATGATTGTGATGTATGATTGTAATTGTATGATTATGATTGTATGATTGTGATTGTATGATTGAGATTGTATGATTGTGATTGCATGATTGCGATTGTATGATTGCGGTTGTATGATTGTGATTGTATGATTGTGATTGTATGATTGTGATTGTATGATTGTGATTGTATGATTGTGATTGTATGATTGTGATTGTATGATTGTGATTGTATGATTGTGAAAGTATGATTGTGATTGTATGATTGCGATTGTATGATTGTGATTGTATGATTATGATTGTATTTTTGTGATTTTATGATTGTGATTGTATGATTGTGATTGTATGATTGTGATTGTCTGATTGCGATTGTATGAATGCGATTGTATGATTGTGATTGCATAATTGTGATTGTATGATTGTGATTGTATGATTGTGATTGTATGATTGTGATTGTATGAGTGTGGTTGTCTGATTGTGGTTGTGCGATTGTGATGTATGATTGTAATTGTATGATTATGATTGTATGATAGTGATTGTATGATTGAGATTGTATGATTGTGATTGCATGCTTGCGATTGTATGATTGTGATTGTATGATTGTGATTCTTTGATTGTGATTGTATGATTGTGATTGTATGATTGTGATTGTATGATTGTGAATGTATGATTGTGATTGTATGATTGTGATTGTATGATTGTGATTGTATGATTGTGATTGTATGATTGTGATTGTATGAGTGTGGTTGTCTGATTGTGGTTGTGCGATTGTGATGTATGATTGTAATTGTATGATTATGATTGTATGATAGTGATTGTACGATTGAGATTGTATGATTGTGATTGTATGCTTGCGATTGTATGATTGTGATTGTATGATTGTGATTCTTTGATCGTGATTGCATGATTGTGATTGTATGATTGTGATTGTATGATTGTGATTGTATGATTGTGATTGTATGATTGTATTTGGGAGATTGTAATTGTATGATTGCGATTGAATGATTGTGATTGTATGATTGTGATGTATGATTGTAATTGTATGATTATGATTGTATGACTGTGATTGTATGACTGTGATTGTATGATTGTGATTGTATGATTGTGATTGTATGATTGTGAAAGTATGATTGTGATTGTATGATTGTGATAGTATGATTGTGATTATATGATTGTTATTGTATGACTGTGATTGTATGATTGTGATTGTATGATTGTGATAGTATGATTGTGAAAGTATGATTGTGATTGTATGATTGTGATTGTATGATTGTGATTGTATGATTGTGATTGTCTGATTGTGGTTGTGCGATTGTGATTGTACGATTGTGATTGTACGATTGTGACAGTATGATTGTGATTGTATGATTGTGATTGTATGATTGTGATTGTATGATTGTGATTGTATGATTGTGATCGTATGAATGCGATTGTATGATTGTGATTGTATGATTGTGATTGTATGATTGTGATTGTATGATTGTGATTGAATGATTGTATTTGGGAGATTGTATTTGGGATATTGTAATTGTATGATTGCGATTGTATGATTGTGATTGTATGATTGTGATGTATGATTGTAATTGTATGATTATGATTGTATGATTGTGATTGTATGATTGAGATTGTATGATTGTGATGGTATGCTTGCGATTGTATGAATGTGATTGTATGATTGTGGTTGTGCGATTGTGATTGTACGATTGTGATTGTACAATTGTGATTGTATGATTGTGATTGTATGATTGTGATTGTATGATTGTGATTGTATGATTGTATTTGGGTGATTGTATTTGGGAGATTGTATTTGGGAGATTGTAATTGTATGATTGCGATTGTATGATTGTGATTGTATGATTGCGATTGTATGAATGCGATTGTATGATTGTGATTGTATGATTGTGATTGTATGATTGTGATTGTATGATTGTACTTGGGAGATTGTATTTGGGATATTGTAATTGTATGATTGCGATTGTATGATTGTGATTGTATGATTGTGATGTATGATTGCAATTATATGATTATGATTGTATGATTGTATGATTGTGATTGTATGATTGAGATTGTATGATTGTGATGGTATGCTTGCGATTGTATGAATGTGATTGTATGATTGTGATTGTATGATTGTGATTGCATGATTGTGATTGTATGATTGTGATTGTATGATTGTGATTGTATGATTGTGATTGTATGATTGTGATTGTATGATTGTGATTGTATGATTGTGATTGTATGATTGTGATGGTATGCTTGCGATTGTATGAATGTGATTGTATGATTGTGGTTGTGCGATTGTGATTGTACGATTGTGATTGTACAATTGTGATTGTATGATTGTGATTGTATGATTGTGATTGTATGATTGTGATAGTATGATTGTGAAAGTATGATTGTGATTGTATGATTGTGATTGTATGATTGTGATTGTATGATTGTGATTGTCTGATTGTGGTTGTGCGATTGTGATTGTACGATTGTGATTGTACGATTGTGACAGTATGATTGTGATTGTATGATTGTGATTGTATGATTGTGATTGTATGATTGTGATTGTATGATTGTGATCGTATGATTGTGATTGTATGACTATGATTGTATGATTGTGATTGTATGATTGTATTTGGGTGATTGTATTTGGGAGATTGTATTTGGGAGATTGTAATTGTATGATTGCGATTGTATGATTGTGATTGTATGATTGCGATTGTATGAATGCGATTGTATGATTGTGATTGTATGATTGTGATTGTATGATTGTGATTGTATGATTGTGATTGTATGATTGTATTTGGGAGATTGTATTTGGGATATTGTAATTGTATGATTGCGATTGTATGATTGTGATTGTATGATTGTGATGTATGATTGTAATTGTATGATTATGATTGTATGATTGTGATTGTATGATTGAGATTGTATGATTGTGATGGTATGCTTGCGATTGTATGAATGTGATTGTATGATTGTGGTTGTGCGATTGTGATTGTACGATTGTGATTGTACAATTGTGATTGTATGATTGTGATTGTATGATTGTGATTGTATGATTGTGATTGTATGATTGTATTTGGGTGATTGTATTTGGGAGATTGTATTTGGGAGATTGTAATTGTATGATTGCGATTGTATGATTGTGATTGTATGATTGCGATTGTATGAATGCGATTGTATGATTGTGATTGTATGATTGTGATTGTATGATTGTGATTGTATGATTGTACTTGGGAGATTGTATTTGGGATATTGTAATTGTATGATTGCGATTGTATGATTGTGATTGTATGATTGTGATGTATGATTGTAATTATATGATTATGATTGTATGATTGTATGATTGTGATTGTATGATTGAGATTGTATGATTGTGATGGTATGCTTGCGATTGTATGAATGTGATTGTATGATTGTGATTGTATGATTGTGATTGCATGATTGTGATTGTATGATTGTGATTGTATGATTGTGATTGTATGATTGTGATTGTATGATTGTGATTGTATGATTGTGATTGTATGATTGTGATTGTATGATTGTGATTGTACGATTGTAATTGTACGATTGTGATTGTATGATTGTGATAGTATGATTGTGATTGTATGACTGTGATTGTATGACTGTGATTGTATGTTTGTGATTGTATGATTGTGATTGTATGATTGTGAAAGTATGATTGTGATTGTATGATTGTGATTCTTTGATTGTGATTGTATGATTGTGATTGTATGATTGTGAATGTATGATTGTGATTGTATGATTGTATTTGGGTGATGGTATTTGGGAGATTGTATTTGGGAGATTGTATTTGTATGATTGCGATTGTATGATTGTGATTGCATGATTGTGATTGTATGATTGCGATTGTATGATTGTGATTGTATGATTGTGATTGTATGATTGTGATTGTACGAATGTAATTGTACGATTGTGATTGTATGATTGTGATAGTATGATTGTGATTGTATGACTGTGATTGTATGACTGTGATTGTATGATTGTGATTGTATGATTGTGATTGTATGATTGTGATTGTATGATTGTATTTGGGAGATTGTATTTGGGAGATTGTAATTATATGATTGCGATTGTATGATTGTGATTGTATGATTGCGATTGTATGATTGTGATTGTATGATTGTGATGTATGATTGTAATTGTATGATTATGATTGTATGATTGTGATTGTATGATTGTGATTGTATGATTGCGATTGTATGAATGCGATTGTATGATTGTGATTGTATGATTGTATTTGGGAGATTGTATTTGGGAGATTGTAATTATATGATTGCGATTGTATGGTTGTGATTGTATGATTGCGATTGTATGATTGTGATTGTATGATTGTGATGTATGATTGTAATTGTATGATTATGATTGTATGATTGTGATTGTATGATTGTGATTGTATGATTGTGATTGTATGATTGTGATTGTATGATTGTGATTGTATGAGTGTGGTTGTCTGATTGTGGTTGTGCGATTGTGATGTATGATTGTAATTGTATGATTATGATTGTATGATAGTGATTGTACGATTGAGATTGTATGATTGTGATTGTATGCTTGCGATTGTATGATTGTGATTGTATGATTGTGATTCTTTGATCGTGATTGCATGATTGTGATTGTATGATTGTGATTGTATGATTGTGATTGTATGATTGTGATTGTATGATTGTGATTGTATGATTGTGATTATATGATTGTGAAAGTATGATTGTGATTGTATGATTGTGATTGTATGATTGTGATTGTATGATTGTGATTGTCTGATTGTGGTTGTGCGATTGTGATTGTACGATTGTGATTGTACGATTGTGACAGTATGATTGTGATTGTATGATTGTGATTGCATGATTGTGATTGTATGATTGTGATTGTATGATTGTGATCGTATGATTGTGATTGTATGATTATGATTGTATGAATGTGATTGTATGATTGTATTTGGGTGATTGTATTTGGGAGATTGTATTTGGGAGATTGTAATTGTATGATTGCGATTGTATGATTGTGATTGTATGATTGCGATTGTATGAATGCGATTGTATGATTGTGATTGTATGATTGTGATTGTATGATTGTGATTGTATGATTGTGGTTGTATGATTGTGATTGTATGATTGTATTTGGGAGATTGTATTTGGGATATTGTAATTGTATGATTGCGATTGTATGATTGTGATTGTATGATTGTGATGTATGATTGTAATTGTATGATTATGATTGTATGATTGTGATTGTATGATTGAGATTGTATGATTGTGATGGTATGCTTGCGATTGTATGAATGTGATTGTATGATTGTGATTGTATGATTGTGATTGCATGATTGTGATTGTATGATTGTGATTGTATGATTGTGATTGTATGATTGCGATTGTATGATTGTGATTGTATGGTTGTGATTGTATGATTGTGATTGTATGATAGTGATTGTATGATTGTGATTGTATGATTGTGATTGTATGATTGTGATTGTATGATTGTGATTGTATGATTGTGATTGTATGATTGTATTTGGGAGATTGTAATTGTATGATTGCGATTGTATGATTGTGATTGTATGATTGCGATTGTATGATTGTGATTGTATGATTGTGATGTATGATTGTGATTATATGATTGTTATTGTATGACTGTGATTGTATGATTGTGATTGTATGATTGTGATAGTATGATTGTGAAAGTATGATTGTGACTGTATGATTGTGATTGTATGATTGTGATTGTATGATTGTGATTGTCTGATTGTGGTTGTGCGATTGTGATTGTACGATTGTGATTGTACGATTGTGACAGTATGATTGTGATTGTATGATTGTGATTGTATGATTGTGATTGTATGATTGTGATTGTATGAATGCGATTGTATGATTGTGATTGTATGATTGTGATTGTATGATTGTGATTGTATGATTGTATTTGGGAGATTGTATTTGGGATATTGTAATTGTATGATTGCGATTGTATGATTGTGATTGTATGATTGTGATGTATGATTGTAATTGTATGATTATGATTGTATGATTGTGATTGTATGATTGAGATTGTATGATTGTGATGGTATGCTTGCGATTGTATGAATGTGATTGTATGATTGTGATTGTATGATTGTGATTGCATGATTGTGATTGTATGATTGTGATTGTATGATTGTGATTGTATGATTGTGATTGTATGATTGTGATTGTATGATTGTGATTGTATGATAGTGATTGTACGATTGTAATTGTACGATTGTGATTGTATGATTGTGATAGTATGATTGTGATTGTATGACTGTGATTGTATGACTGTGATTGTATGTTTGTGATTGTATGATTGTGATTGTATGATTGTGAAAGTATGATTGTGATTGTATGATTGTGATTCTTTGATTGTGATTGTATGATTGTGATTGTATGATTGTGAATGTATGATTGTGATTGTATGATTGTATTTGGGTGATTGTATTTGGGAGATTGTATTTGGGAGATTGTAATTGTATGATTGCGATTGTATGATTGTGATTGCATGATTGTGATTGTATGATTGTGATTGTATGATTGTGATTGTATGATTGTGATTGTATGATTGTGATTGTACGATTGTGATTGTACGATTGTGATTGTACGATTGTGATAGTACGATTGTGATTGTATGACTGTGATTGTATGACTGTGATTGTATGATTGTGATTGTATGATTGTGATTGTATGATTGTGAAAGTATGATTGTGAAAGTATGATTGTGATTGTATGATTGTGATTGTATGATTGTGATTGTATGATTGTGATTGTATGATTGTGATTGTCTGATTGTGGTTGTGCGATTGTGATTGTACGATTGTGATTGTACGATTGTGATTGTACGATTGTGATTGTACGATTGTGATTGTACGATTGTGATTGTATGATTGTGATTGTATGATTGTGATTGTATGATTGTTATTGTATGATTGTTATTGTATGACTGTGATTGTATGATTGTGATTGTATGATTGTGATAGTATGATTGTGAATGTATGATTGTGATTGTATGATTGTGATTGTATGATTGTGATTGTATGATTGTGATTGTATGATTGTGATTGTCTGATTGTGGTTGTGCGATTGTGATTGTACGATTGTGATTGTACGATTGTGACAGTATGATTGTGATTGTATGATTGTGATTGTATGATTGTGATTGTATGATTGTGATTGTATGATTGTGATCGTATGATTGTGATTGTATGACTATGATTGTATGATTGTGATTGTATGATTGTATTTGGGTGATTGTATTTGGGAGATTGTATTTGGGAGATTGTAATTGTATGATTGCGATTGTATGATTGTGATTGTATGATTGCGATTGTATGAATGCGATTGTATGATTGTGATTGTATGATTGTGATTGTATGATTGTGATTGTATGATTGTGATTGTATGATTGTGATTGTATGATTGTATTTGGGAGATTGTATTTGGGATATTGTAATTGTATGATTGCGATTGTATGATTGTGATTGTATGATTGTGATGTATGATTGTAATTGTATGATTATGATTGTATGATTGTGATTGTATGATTGAGATTGTATGATTGTGATGGTATGCTTGCGATTGTATGAATGTGATTGTATGATTGTGGTTGTGCGATTGTGATTGTACGATTGTGATTGTACAATTGTGATTGTATGATTGTGATTGTATGATTGTGATTGTATGATTGTGATTGTATGATTGTGATTGTATGATTGTGATTGTATGATTGTGATTGTATGATTGTGATTGTATGATTGTGATTGTATGATTGTGATAGTATTATTGTGATTGTATGATTGTGATTGTATGATTGTGATTGTATGATTGTGATTGTATGATTGTATTTGGGAGATTGTAATTGTATGATTGCGATTGAATGATTGTGATTGTATGATTGTGATGTATGATTGTAATTGTATGATTATGATTGTATGACTGTGATTGTATGACTGTGATTGTATGATTGTGATTGTATGATTGTGATTGTATGATTGTGAAAGTATGATTGTGATTGTATGATTGTGATTGTATGATTGTGATTGTATGATTGTGATTGTATGATTGTGATTGTCTGATTGTGGTTGTGCGATTGTGATTGTACGATTGTGATTGTACAATTGTGATTGTATGATTGTGATTGTATGATTATGATTGTATGATTGTGATTGCATGATTGTGATTGTATGATTGTGATTGTATGATTGTGATTGTATGATTGTGATAGTATGATTGTGATTGTATGATTGTGATTGTATGATTGTGATTGTATGATTGTAATTGTATGATTGTGATTGTATGATTATGATTGTATGATTGTGATTGCATGATTGTGATTGTATGATTGTGATTGCATGATTTTGAATGTATGATTGTGATTGTATGATTGTGATTGTATGATTGTGATTGTATGATTGTGATTGTATGGTTGTGATTGTATGATTGTGATTGTATGATTGTGATAGTATGATTGTGATTGTATGATTGTGATTGTATGATTGTGATTGTATGATTGTGATTGTATGATTGTATTTGGGAGATTGTATTTGGGAGATTTATTTGGGAGATTGTAATTGTATGATTGCGATTGTATGATTGTGATTGTATGATTGTGATTGTATGATTGCGATTGTATGAATGCGATTGTATGACTGTGATTGTATGATTGTATTTGGGAGATTGTATTTGGGAGATTGCAATTATATGATTGCGATTGTATGATTGTGATTGTATGATTGCGATTGTATGATTGTGATTGTATGATTGTGATGTATGATTGTAATTGTATGATTATGATTGTATGATTGTGATTGTATGATTGTGATTGTATGATTGTGATTGTATGATTGTGATTGTATGATTGTGATTGTATGATTGTGATTGTATGAGTGTGGTTGTCTGATTGTGGTTGTGCGATTGTGATGTATGATTGTAATTGTATGATTATGATTGTATGATAGTGATTGTATGATTGAGTTTGTATGATTGTGATTGTATGCTTGCGATTGTATGATTGTGATTGTATGATTGTGATTCTTTGATTGTGATTGTATGATTGTGATTGTATGATTGTGATTGTATGATTGTGATTGTATGATTGTGATTGTATGATTGTGAAAGTATGATTGTGATTGTATGATTGTGATTGTATGATTGTGATTGTATGATTGTGATTGTCTGATTGTGGTTGTGCGATTGTGATTGTACGATTGTGATTGTACGATTGTGACAGTATGATTGTGATTGTATGATTGTGATTGCATGATTGTGATTGTATGATTGTGATTGTATGATTGTGATCGTATGATTGTGATTGTATGATTATGATTGTATGTATGTGATTGTATGATTGTATTTGGGTGATTGTATTTGGGCGATTGTATTTGGGAGATTGTAATTGTATGATTGCGATTGTATGATTGTGATTGTATGATTGCGATTGTATGAATGCGATTGTATGATTGTGATTGTATGATTGTGATTGTATGATAGTGATTGTACGATTGTAATTGTACGATTGTGATTGTATGATTGTGATAGTATGATTGTGATTGTATGACTGTGATTGTATGACTGTGATTGTATGATTGTGATTGTATGATTGTGATTCTTTGATTGTGATTGTATGATTGTGATTGTATGATTGTGAATGTATGATTGTGATTGTATGATTGTATTTGGGTGATTGTATTTGGGAGATTGTATTTGGGAGATTGTAATTGTATGATTGCGATTGTATGATTGTGATTGCATGATTGTGATTGTATGATTGTGATTGTATGATTGTGATTGTATGATTGTGATTGTATGATTGTGATTGTACGATTGTAATTGTACGATTGTGATTGTACGATTGTGATAGTACGATTGTGATTGTATGACTGTGATTGTATGACTGTGATTGTATGATTGTGATTGTATGATTGTGATTGTATGATTGTGAAAGTATGATTGTGAAAGTATGATTGTGATTGTATGATTGTGATTGTATGATTGTGATTGTATGATTGTGATTGTCTGATTGTGGTTGTGCGATTGTGATTGTACGATTGTGATTGTACGATTGTGATTGTACGATTGTGATTGTACGATTGTGATTGTACGATTGTGATTGTATGATTGTGATTGTATGATTGTGATTATATGATTGTTATTGTATGATTGTTATTGTATGACTGTGATTGTATGATTGTGATTGTATGATTGTGATAGTATGATTGTGAATGTATGATTGTGATTGTATGATTGTGATTGTATGATTGTGATTGTATGATTGTGATTGTATGATTGTGATTGTCTGATTGTGGTTGTGCGATTGTGATTGTACGATTGTGATTGTACGATTGTGACAGTATGATTGTGATTGTATGATTGTGATTGTATGATTGTGATTGTATGATTGTGATTGTATGATTGTGATCGTATGATTGTGATTGTATGACTATGATTGTATGATTGTATTTGGGTGATTGTATTTGGGAGATTGTATTTGGGAGATTGTAATTGTATGATTGCGATTGTATGATTGTGATTGTATGATTGCGATTGTATGAATGCGATTGTATGATTGTGATTGTATGATTGTGATTGTATGATTGTGATTGTATGATTGTGATTGTGTGATTGTGATTGTATGATTGTATTTGGGAGATTGTATTTGGGATATTGTAATTGTATGATTGCGATTGTATGATTGTGATTGTATGATTGTGATGTATGACTGTAATTGTATGATTATGATTGTATGATTGTGATTGTATGATTGAGATTGTATGATTGTGATGGTATGCTTGCGATTGTATGAATGTGATTGTATGATTGTGGTTGTGCGATTGTGATTGTACGATTGTGATTGTACAATTGTGATTGTATGATTGTGATTGTATGATTGTGATTGTATGATTGTGATTGTATGATTGTGATTGTATGATTGTGATTGTATGATTGTGATTGTATGATTGTGATTGTATGATTGTGATTGTATGATTGTGATTGTATGATTGTGATAGTATTATTGTGATTGTATGATTGTGATTGTATGATTGTGATTGTATGATTGTGATTGTATGATTGTATTTGGGAGATTGTAATTGTATGATTGCGATTGAATGATTGTGATTGTATGATTGTGATGTATGATTGTAATTGTATGATTATGATTGTATGACTGTGATTGTATGACTGTGATTGTATGATTGTGATTGTATGATTGTGATTGTATGATTGTGAAAGTATGATTGTGATTGTATGATTGTGATTGTATGATTGTGATTGTATGATTGTGATTGTATGATTGTGATTGTCTGATTGTGGTTGTGCGATTGTGATTGTACGATTGTGATTGTACAATTGTGATTGTACGATTGTGATTGTATGATTATGATTGTATGATTGTGATTGCATGATTGTGATTGGATGATTGTGATTGTATGATTGTGATTGTATGATTGTGATAGTATGATTGTGATTGTATGATTGTGATTGTATGATTGTAATTGTATGATTGTGATTGTATGATTATGATTGTATGATTGTGATTGCATGATTGTGATTGTATGATTGTGATTGCATGATTTTGAATGTATGATTGTGATTGTATGATTGTGATTGTATGATTGTGATTGTATGATTGTGATTGTATGGTTGTGATTGTATGATTGTGATTGTATGATTGTGATAGTATGATTGTGATTGTATGATTGTGATTGTATGATTGTGATTGTATGATTGTGATTGTATGATTGTATTTGGGAGATTGTATTTGGGAGATTTATTTGGGAGATTGTAATTGTATGATTGCGATTGTATGATTGTGATTGTATGATTGTGATTGTATGATTGCGATTGTATGAATGCGATTGTATGACTGTGATTGTATGATTGTATTTGGGAGATTGTATTTGGGAGATTGTAATTATATGATTGCGATTGTATGATTGTGATTGTATGATTGCGATTGTATGATTGTGATTGTATGATTGTGATGTATGATTGTAATTGTATGATTATGATTGTATGATTGTGATTGTATGATTGTGATTGTATGATTGTGATTGTATGATTGTGATTGTATGATTGTGATTGTATGATTGTGATTGTATGATTGTGATTGTATGAGTGTGGTTGTCTGATTGTGGTTGTGCGATTGTGATGTATGATTGTAATTGTATGATTATGATTGTATGATTGTGATTGTATGATTGTGATTGTATGATTGTGATAGTATGATTGTGATTATATGATTGTTATTGTATGACTGTGATTGTATGATTGTGATTGTATGATTGTGATTGTATGATTGTGATAGTATGATTGTGAATGTATGATTGTGATTGTATGATAGTGATTGTATGATTGTGATTGTATGATTGTGATTGTCTGATTGTGGTTGTGCGATTGTGATTGTACGATTGTGATTGTACGATTGTGACAGTATGATTGTGATTGTATGATTGTGATTGTATGATTGTGATTGTATGATTGTGATAGTATTATTGTGATTGTATGATTGTGATTGTATGATTGTGATTGTATGATTGTGATTGTATGATTGTATTTGGGATATTGTATTTGGGAGATTGTAATTGTATGATTGCGATTGTATGATTGTGATTGTATGATTGCGATTGAATGATTGTGATTGTATGATTGTGATGTACGATTGTAATTGTATGATTATGATTGTATGACTGTGATTGTATGACTGTGATTGTATGATTGTGATTGTATGAGTGTGATTGTATGATTGCGATTGTATGAATGCGATTGTATGATTGTGATTGTATGATTGTATTTGGGAGATTGTATTTGGGAGATTGTAATTATATGATTGCGATTGTATGATTGTGATTGTATGATTGCGATAGTATGATTGTGATTGTATGATTGTGATGTATGATTGTAATTGTATGATTATGATTGTATGATTGTGATTGTATGATTGAGATTGTATGATTGTGATTGCATGATTGCGATTGTATGATTGCGGTTGTATGATTGTGATTGTATGATTGTGATTGTATGATTGTGATTGTATGATTGTGATTGTATGATTGTGATTGTATGATTGTGATTGTATGATTGTGATTGTATGATTGTGAAAGTATGATTGTGATTGTATGATTGTGATTGTATGATTGTGATTGTATGATTGTGAAAGTATGATTGTGATTGTATGATTGTGATTGTATGATTGTGATTGTATGATTGTGATTGTCTGATTGTGGTTGTGCGATTGTGATTGTACGATTGTGATTGTACGATTGTGACAGTATGATTGTGATTGTATGATTGTGATTGCATGATTGTGATTGTATGATTGTGATTGTATGATTGTGATTGTATGATTGTGATTGTATGAGTGTGGTTGTCTGATTGTGGTTGTGCGATTGTGATGTATGATTGTAATTGTATGATTATGATTGTATGATAGTGATTGTATGATTGAGTTTGTATGATTGTGATTGTATGCTTGCGATTGTATGATTGTGATTGTATGATTGTGATTCTTTGATTGTGATTGTATGATTGTGATTGTATGATTGTGATTGTATGATTGTGATTGTATGATTGTGATTGTATGATTGTGAAAGTATGATTGTGATTGTATGATTGTGATTGTATGATTGTGATTGTATGATTGTGATTGTCTGATTGTGGTTGTGCGATTGTGATTGTACGATTGTGATTGTACGATTGTGACAGTATGATTGTGATTGTATGATTGTGATTGCATGATTGTGATTGTATGATTGTGATTGTATGATTGTGATCGTATGATTGTGATTGTATGATTATGATTGTATGTATGTGATTGTATGATTGTATTTGGGTGATTGTATTTGGGCGATTGTATTTGGGAGATTGTAATTGTATGATTGCGATTGTATGATTGTGATTGTATGATTGCGATTGTATGAATGCGATTGTATGATTGTGATTGTATGATTGTGATTGCATGATTGTGATTGTATGATTGTGATTGTATGATTGTGATCGTATGATTGTGATTGTATGATTATGATTGTATGATTGTGATTGTATGATTGTGGTTGTGCGATTGTGATTGTACGATTGTGATTGTACAATTGTGATTGTATGATTGTGCTTGTATGATTGTGATTGTATGATTGTGATTGTATGATTGTGATTGTATGATTGTGATTGTATGATTGTGATTGTATGATTGTGATTGTATGATTGTGATAGTATTATTGTGATTGTATGATTGTGATTGTATGATTGTGATTGTATGATTGTGATTGTATGATTGTATTTGGGAGATTGTAATTGTATGATTGCGATTGAATGATTGTGATTGTATGATTGTGATGTATGATTGTAATTGTATGATTATGATTGTATGACTGTGATTGTATGATTGTAATTGTATGATTGTGATTGTATGATTGTGAAAGTATGATTGTGATTGTATGATTGTGATTGTATGATTGTGATTGTATGATTGTGATTGTAAGATTGTGATTGTCTGATTGTGGTTGTGCGATTGTGATTGTACGATTGTGATTGTACAATTGTGATTGTATGATTGTGATTGTATGATTATGATTGTATGATTGTGATTGCATGATTGTGATTGTATGATTGTGATTGTATGATTGTGATCGTATGATTGTGATTGTATGATTATGATTGTATGTATGTGATTGTATGATTGTATTTGGGTGATTGTATTTGGGCGATTGTATTTGGGAGATTGTAATTGTATGATTGCGATTGTATGATTGTGATTGTATGATTGCGATTGTATGATTGTGATTGTATGATTGTGATGTATGATTGTGATTATATGATTGTTATTGTATGACTGTGATTGTATGATTGTGATTGTATGATTGTGGTTGTGCGATTGTGATTGTACGATTGTGATTGTACGATTGTGACAGTATGATTGTGATTGTATGATTGTGATTGCATGATTGTGATTGTATGATTGTGATTGTATGATTGTGATTGTATGATTGTGATTGTATGATTGTGATTGTATGATTGTGATTGTATGATAGTGATTGTACGATTGTAATTGTACGATTGTGATTGTATGATTGTGATAGTATGATTGTGATTGTATGACTGTGATTGTATGACTGTGATTGTATGTTTGTGATTGTATGATTGTGATTGTATGATTGTGAAAGTATGATTGTGATTGTATGATTGTGATTGTATGATTGTGAATGTATGATTGTGATTGTATGATTGTATTTGGGTGATTGTATTTGGGAGATTGTATTTGGGAGATTGTAATTGTATGATTGCGATTGTATGATTGAGATTGCATGATTGTGATTGTATGATTGTGATTGTATGATTGTGATTGTATGGTTGTGATTGTATGATTGTCATTGTATGAGTGTGGTTGCCTGATTGTGGTTGTGCGATTGCGATGTGTGATTGTAATTGTATGATTATGATTGTATGATAGTGATTGTATGATTGAGATTGTATGATTGTGATTGTATGATTGTGAAAGTATGATTGTGATTGTATGATTGTGATTGTATGATTGTGATTGTATGATTGTGATTGTATGATTGTGATTGTATGAGTGTGGTTGTCTGATTGTGGTTGTGCGATTGTGATGTATGATTGTAATTGTATGATTATGATTGTATGATTGTGATTGTATGATTGAGATTGTATGAGTGTGATTGTATGCTTGCGATTGTATGATTGTGATTGTATGATTGTGATTCTTTGATTGTGATTGTATGATTGTGATTGTATGATTGTGATTGTATGATTGTGATTGTATGATTGTGATTGTATGATTGTGATTGTATGATTGTGATAGTATGATTGTGATTATATGATTGTTATTGTATGACTGTGATTGTATGATTGTGATTGTATGATTGTGATTGTATGATTGTGATTCTTTGATTGTGATTGTATGATTGTGATTGTATGATTGTGATTGTATGATTGTGATTGTATGATTGTGATTGTATGATTGTGATTGTATGATTGTGATTGTATGATTGAGATTGTATGATTGTGATTGTATGCTTGCGATTGTATGATTGTGATTGTATGATTGTGATTCTTTGATTGTGATTGCATGATTGTGATTGTATGATTGTGATTGTATGATTGTGATTGTATGATTGTGATTGTCTGATTGTGGTTGTGCGATTGTGAATGTACGATTGTGATTGTACGATTGTGACAGTATGATTGTGATTGTATGATTGTGATTGTATGATTGTGATTGTATGATTGTATTTGGGAGATTGTATTTGGGATATTGTAATTGTATAATTGCGATTGTATGATTGTGATTGTATGATTGTGATGTATGATTGTAATTGTATGATTATGATTGTATGATTGTGATTGTATGATTGAGATTGTATGATTGTGATGGTATGCTTGCGATTGTATGAATGTGATTGTATGATTGTGGTTGTGCGATTGTGATTGTACGATTGTGATTGTACAATTGTGATTGTATGATTGTGATTGTGTGATTGTGATTGTATGATTGTGATTTTATGATTGTGATTGTCTGATTGTGGTTGTGCGATTGTGATTGTACGATTGTGATTGTACAATTGTGATTGTATGATTGTGATTGTGTGATTATGATTGTATGATTGTGATTGCATGATTGTGATTGTATGATTGTGATTGTATGATTGTGATTGGATGATTGTGATAGTATGATTGTGATTGTATGATTGTGATTGTATGATTGTGATTGTATGATTGTAATTGTATGATTGAGATTGTATGATTATGATTGTATGATTGTGATTGCATGATTGTGATTGTATGATTGTGATTGCATGATTTTGAATGTATGATTGTGATTGTATGATTGTGATTGTATGATTGTGATTGTATGATTGTGATTGTATGGTTGTGATTGTATGATTGTGATTGTATGATTGTGATAGTATGATTGTGATTGTATGATTGTGATTGTATGATTGTGATTGTATGATTGTGATTGTATGATTGTATTTGGGAGATTGTATTTGGGAGATTTATTTGGGAGATTGTAATTGTATGATTGCGATTGTATGATTGTGATTGTATGATTGTGATTGTATGATTGCGATTGTATGAATGCGATTGTATGATTGTGATTGTATGATTGTATTTGGGAGATTGTAATTATATGATTGCGATTGTATGATTGTGATTGTATGATTGCGATTGTATGATTGTGATTGTATGATTGTGATGTATGATTGTAATTGTATGATTATGATTGTATGATTGTGAATGTATGATTGTGATTGTATGATTGTGATTGTATGATTGTGATTGTATGATTGTGATTGTATGATTGTGATTGTATGAGTGTGGTTGTCTGATTGTGGTTGTGCGATTGTGATAGTATGATTGTGATTATATGATTGTTATTGTATGACTGTGATTGTATGATTGTGATTGTATGATTGTGATTGTATGATTGTGATAGTATGATTGTGAATGTATGATTGTGATTGTATGATAGTGATTGTATGATTGTGATTGTATGATTGTGATTGTCTGATTGTGGTTGTGCGATTGTGATTGTACGATTGTGATTGTACGATTGTGACAGTATGATTGTGATTGTATGATTGTGATTGTATGATTGTGATTGTATGATTGTGATAGTATTATTGTGATTGTATGATTGTGATTGTATGATTGTGATTGTATGATTGTGATTGTATGATTGTGATTGTATGATTGTATTTGGGATATTGTATTTGGGAGATTGTAATTGTATGATTGCGATTGTATGATTGTGATTGTATGATTGCGATTGAATGATTGTGATTGTATGATTGTGATGTATGATTGTAATTGTATGATTATGATTGTATGACTGTGATTGTATGACTGTGATTGTATGATTGTGATTGTATGAGTGTGATTGTATGATTGCGATTGTATGAATGCGATTGTATGATTGTGATTGTATGATTGTATTTGGGAGATTGTATTTGGGAGATTATAATTATATGATTGCGATTGTATGATTGTGATTGTATGATTGCGATAGTATGATTGTGATTGTATGATTGTGATGTATGATTGTAATTGTATGATTATGATTGTATGATTGTGATTGTATGATTGAGATTGTATGATTGTGATTGCATGATTGCGATTGTATGATTGCGGTTGTATGATTGTGATTGTATGATTGTGATTGTATGATTGTGATTGTATGATTGTGATTGTATGATTGTGATTGTATGATTGTGATTGTATGATTGTGATTGTATGATTGTGAAAGTATGATTGTGATTGTATGATTGCGATTGTATGATTGTGATTGTATGATTATGATTGTATTTTTGTGATTTTATGATTGTGATTGTATGATTGTGATTGTATGATTGTGATTGTCTGATTGCGATTGTATGAATGCGATTGTATGATTGTGATTGCATAATTGTGATTGTATGATTGTGATTGTATGATTGTGATTGTATGATTGTGATTTTATGATTGTGATTGTATGATTGTGATTGTATGATTGTGATTGTATGAGTGTGGTTGTCTGATTGTGGTTGTGCGATTGTGATGTATGATTGTAATTGTATGATTATGATTGTATGATAGTGATTGTATGATTGAGATTGTATGATTGTGATTGTATGCTTGCGATTGTATGATTGTGATTGTATGATTGTGATTCTTTGATTGTGATTGTATGATTGTGATTGTATGATTGTGATTGTATGATTGTGATTGTATGATTGTGATTGTATGATTGTGATTGTATGATTGTGATTGTATGATTGAGATTGTATGATTGTGATTGTATGCTTGCGATTGTATGATTGTGATTGTATGATTGTGATTCTTTGATTGTGATTGCATGATTGTGATTGTATGATTGTGATTGTATGATTGTGATTGTATGATTGTGATTGTATGATTGTGATTGTCTGATTGTGGTTGTGCGATTGTGAATGTACGATTGTGATTGTACGATTGTGACAGTATGATTGTGATTGTATGATTGTGATTGTATGATTGTGATTGTATGATTGTGATTGTATGATTGTGATCGTATGATTGTGATTGTATGACTATGATTGTATGATTGTGATTGTATGATAGTATTTGGGTGATTGTATTTGGGAGATTGTATTTGGGAGATTGTAATTGTATGATTGCGATTGTATGATTGTGATTGTATGATTGCGATTGTATGAATGCGATTGTATGATTGTGATTGTATGATTGTGATTGTATGATTGTGATTGTATGATTGTGATTGTATGATTGCATTTGGGAGATTGTATTTGGGATATTGTAATTGTATAATTGCGATTGTATGATTGTGATTGTATGATTGTGATGTATGATTGTAATTGTATGATTATGATTGTATGATTGTGATTGTATGATTGAGATTGTATGATTGTGATGGTATGCTTGCGATTGTATGAATGTGATTGTATGATTGTGGTTGTGCGATTGTGATTGTACGATTGTGATTGTACAATTGTGATTGTATGATTGTGATTGTGTGATTGTGATTGTATGATTGTGATTGTATGATTGTGATTGTCTGATTGTGGTTGTGCGATTGTGATTGTACGATTGTGATTGTACAATTGTGATTGTATGATTGTGATTGTATGATTATGATTGTATGATTGTGATTGCATGATTGTGATTGTATGATTGTGATTGTATGATTGTGATTGGATGATTGTGATAGTATGATTGTGATTGTATGATTGTGATTGTATGATTGTGATTGTATGATTGTAATTGTATGATTGAGATTGTATGATTATGATTGTATGATTGTGATTGCATGATTGTGATTGTATGATTGTGATTGCATGATTTTGAATGTATGATTGTGATTGTATGATTGTGATTGTATGATTGTGATTGCATGATTGTGATTGTATGGTTGTGATTGTATGATTGTGATTGTATGATTGTGATAGTATGATTGTGATTGTATGATTGTGATTGTATGATTGTGATTGTATGATTGTGATTGTATGATTGTATTTGGGAGATTGTATTTGGGAGATTTATTTGGGAGATTGTAATTGTATGATTGCGATTGTATGATTGTGATTGTATGATTGTGATTGTATGATTGCGATTGTATGAATGCGATTGTATGATTGTGATTGTATGATTGTATTTGGGAGATTGTATTTGGGAGATTGTAATTATATGATTGCGATTGTATGATTGTGATTGTATGATTGCGATTGTATGATTGTGATTGTATGATTGTGATGTATGATTGTAATTGTATGATTATGATTGTATGATTGTGAATGTATGATTGTGATTGTATGATTGTGATTGTATGATTGTGATTGTATGATTGTGATTGTATGATTGTGATTGTATGAGTGTGGTTGTCTGATTGTGGTTGTGCGATTGTGATGTATGATTGTAATTGTATGATTATGATTGTATGATAGTGATTGTACGATTGAGATTGTATGATTGTGATTGTATGCTTGCGATTGTATGATTGTGATTGTATGATTGTGATTCTTTGATCGTGATTGCATGATTGTGATTGTATGATTGTGATTGTATGATTGTGATTGTATGATTGTGATTGTATGATTGTGATTGTATGATTGTGATTGCATGATTGTGATTGTATGATTGTGATTGTATGATTGTGATTATATGATTGTGAAAGTATGATTGTGATTGTATGATTGTGATTGTATGATTGGGATTGTATGATTGTGATTGTCTGATTGTGGTTGTGCGATTGTGATTGTACGATTGTGATTGTACGATTGTGACAGTATGATTGTGATTGTATGATTGTGATTTCATGATTGTGATTGTATGATTGTGATTGTATGATTGTGATCGTATGATTGTGATTGTATGATTATGATTGTATGAATGTGATTGTATGATTGTATTTGGGTGATTGTATTTGGGAGATTGTATTTGGGAGATTGTAATTGTATGATTGCGATTGTATGATTGTGATTGTATGATTGCGATTGTATGAATGCGATTGTATGATTGTGATTGTATGATTGTGATTGTATGATTGTGATTGTATGATTGTGATTGTATGATTGTATTTGGGAGATTGTATTTGGGATATTGTAATTGTATGATTGCGATTGTATGATTGTGATTGTATGATTGTGATGTATGATTGTAATTGTATGATTATGATTGTATGATTGTGATTGTATGATTGAGATTGTATGATTGTGATGGTATGCTTGCGATTGTATGAATGTGATTGTATGATTGTGGTTGTGCGATTGTGATTGTACGATTGTGATTGTACAATTGTGATTGTATGATTGTGATTGTATGATTGTGATTGTATGATTGTGATTGTATGATTGTATTTGGGTGATTGTATTTGGGAGATTGTATTTGGGAGATTGTAATTGTATGATTGCGATTGTATGATTGTGATTGTATGATTGCGATTGTATGAATGCGATTGTATGATTGTGATTGTATGATTGTGATTGTATGATTGTGATTGTATGATTGTACTTGGGAGATTGTATTTGGGATATTGTAATTGTATGATTGCGATTGTATGATTGTGATTGTATCATTGTGATGTATGATTGTAATTATATGATTATGATTGTATGATTGTGATTGTATGATTGAGATTGTATGATTGTGATGGTATGCTTGCGATTGTATGAATGTGATTGTATGATTGTGATTGTATGATTGTGATTGCATGATTGTGATTGTATGATTGTGATTGTATGATTGTGATTGTATGATTGTGATTGTATGATTGTGATTGTATGATTGTGATTGTATGATTGTGATTGTATGATTGTGATTGTACGATTGTAATTGTACGATTGTGATTGTATGATTGTGATAGTATGATTGTGATTGTATGACTGTGATTGTATGACTGTGATTGTATGACTGTGATTGTATGTTTGTGATTGTATGATTGTGATTGTATGATTGTGATTGTATGATTGTGATTGTATGATTGTGATTGTATGATTGTATTTGGGAGATTGTATTTGGGAGATTGTAATTATATGATTGCGATTGTATGATTGTGATTGTATGATTGCGATTGTATGATTGTGATTGTATGATTGTGATGTATGATTGTAATTGTATGATTATGATTGTATGATTGTGATTGTATGATTGTGATTGTATGATTGCGATTGTATGAATGCGATTGTATGATTGTGATTGTATGATTGTATTTGGGAGATTGTATTTGGGAGATTGTATTTGGGAGATTGTAATTATATGATTGCGATTGTATGGTTGTGATTGTATGATTGCGATTGTATGATTGTGATTGTATGATTGTGATGTATGATTGTAATTGTATGATTATGATTGTATGATTGTGATTGTATGATTGTGATTGTATGATTGTGATTGTATGATTGTGATTGTATGATTGTGATTGTATGAGTGTGGTTGTCTGATTGTGGTTGTGCGATTGTGATGTATGATTGTAATTGTATGATTATGATTGTATGATAGTGATTGTACGATTGAGATTGTATGATTGTGATTGTATGCTTGCGATTGTATGATTGTGATTGTATGATTGTGATTCTTTGATCGTGATTGCATGATTGTGATTGTATGATTGTGATTGTATGATTGTGATTGTATGATTGTGATTGTATGATTGTGATTGTATGATTGTGATTATATGATTGTGAAAGTATGATTGTGATTGTATGATTGTGATTGTATGATTGTGATTGTATGATTGTGATTGTCTGATTGTGGTTGTGCGATTGTGGTTGTACGATTGTGATTGTACGATTGTGACAGTATGATTGTGATTGTATGATTGTGATTGCATGATTGTGATTGTATGATTGTGATTGTATGATTGTGATCGTATGATTGTGATTGTATGATTATGATTGTATGAATGTGATTGTATGATTGTATTTGGGTGATTGTATTTGGGAGATTGTATTTGGGAGATTGTAATTGTATGATTGCGATTGTATGATTGTGATTGTATGATTGCGATTGTATGAATGCGATTGTATGATTGTGATTGTATGATTGTGATTGTATGATTGTGATTGTATGATTGTGGTTGTATGATTGTGATTGTATGATTGTATTTGGGAGATTGTATTTGGGATATTGTAATTGTATGATTGCGATTGTATGATTGTGATTGTATGATTGTGATGTATGATTGTAATTGTATGATTATGATTGTATGATTGTGATTGTATGATTGAGATTGTATGATTGTGATGGTATGCTTGCGATTGTATGAATGTGATTGTATGATTGTGATTGTATGATTGTGATTGCATGATTGTGATTGTATGATTGTGATTGTATGATTGTGATTGTATGATTGTGATTGTATGATTGTGATTGTATGATTGTGATTGTATGATTGTGATTGCATGATTGTGATTGTATGATTGTGATTGTATGATAGTGATTGTATGATTGTGATTGTATGATTGTGATTGTATGATTGTGATTGTATGATTGTGATTGTATGATTGTGATTGTATGATTGTGATTGTATGATTGTGATTGTATGATTGTGATTGTATGATTGTATTTGGGAGATTGTAATTGTATGATTGCGATTGTATGATTGTGATTGTATGATTGCGATTGTATGATTGTGATTGTATGAATGTGATGTATGATTGTGATTATATGATTGTTATTGTATGACTGTGATTGTATGATTGTGATTGTATGATTGTGATAGTATGATTGTGAAAGTATGATTGTGACTGTATGATTGTGATTGTATGATTGTGATTGTATGATTGTGATTGTCTGATTGTGGTTGTGCGATTGTGATTGTACGATTGTGATTGTACGATTGTGACAGTATGATTGTGATTGTATGATTGTGATTGTATGATTGTGATTGTATGATTGTGATTGTATGATTGTGATTGTATGAATGCGATTGTATGATTGTGATTGTATGATTGTGATTGTATGATTGTGATTGTATGATTGTATTTGGGAGATTGTATTTGGGATATTGTAATTGTATGATTGCGATTGTATGATTGTGATTGTATGATTGTGATGTATGATTGTAATTGTATGATTATGATTGTATGATTGTGATTGTATGATTGAGATTGTATGATTGTGATGGTATGCTTGCGATTGTATGAATGTGATTGTATGATTGTGATTGTATGATTGTGATTGCATGATTGTGATTGTATGATTGTGATTGTATGATTGTGATTGTATGATTGTGATTGTATGATTGTGATTGTATGATTGTGATTGTATGATAGTGATTGTACGATTGTAATTGTACGATTGTGATTGTATGATTGTGATAGTATGATTGTGATTGTATGACTGTGATTGTATGACTGTGATTGTATGTTTGTGATTGTATGATTGTGATTGTATGATTGTGAAAGTATGATTGTGATTGTATGATTGTGATTCTTTGATTGTGATTGTATGATTGTGATTGTATGATTGTGAATGTATGATTGTGATTGTATGATTGTATTTGGGTGATTGTATTTGGGAGATTGTATTTGGGAGATTGTAATTGTATGATTGCGATTGTATGATTGTGATTGCATGATTGTGATTGTATGATTGTGATTGTATGATTGTGATTGTATGATTGTGATTGTATGATTGTGATTGTACGATTGTAATTGTACGATTGTGATTGTACGATTGTGATAGTACGATTGTGATTGTATGACTGTGATTGTATGACTGTGATTGTATGATTGTGATTGTATGATTGTGATTGTATGATTGTGATTGTATGATTGTGATTGTATGATTGTGAAAGTATGATTGTGATTGTATGATTGTGATTGTATGATTGTGATTGTATGATTGTGATTGTATGATTGTGATTGTCTGATTGTGGTTGAGCGATTGTGATTGTACGATTGTGATTGTACGATTGTGATTGTACGATTGTGATTGTACGATTGTGATTGTACGATTGTGATTGTATGATTGTGATTGTATGATTGTGATTGTATGATTGTGATAGTATGATTGTGATTATATGATTGTTATTGTATGACTGTGATTGTATGATTGTGATTGTATGATTGTGATAGTATGATTGTGAATGTATGATTGTGATTGTATGATTGTGATTGTATGATTGTGATTGTATGATTGTGATTGTATGATTGTGATTGTCTGATTGTGGTTGTGCGATTGTGATTGTACGATTGTGATTGTACGATTATGACAGTATGATTGTGATTGTATGATTGTGATTGTATGATTGTGATTGTATGATTGTGATTGTATGATTGTGATCGTATGATTGTGATTGTATGACTATGATTGTATGATTGTGATTGTATGATTGTATTTGGGTCATTGTATTTGGGAGATTGTATTTGGGAGATTGTAATTGTATGATTGCGATTGTATGATTGTGATTGTATGATTGCGATTGTATGAATGCGATTGTATGATTGTGATTGTATGATTGTGATTGTATGATTGTGATTGTATGATTGTATTTGGGAGATTGTATTTGGGATATTGTAATTGTATGATTGCGATTGTATGATTGTGATTGTATGATTGTGATGTATGATTGTAATTGTATGATTATGATTGTATGATTGTGATTGTATGATTGAGATTGTATGATTGTGATGGTATGCTTGCGATTGTATGAATGTGATTGTATGATTGTGGTTGTGCGATTGTGATTGTACGATTGTGATTGTACAATTGTGATTGTATGATTGTGATTGTATGATTGTGATTGTATGATTGTGATTGTATGATTGTGATTGTATGATTGTGATTGTATGATTGTGATTGTATGATTGTGATTGTATGATTGTGATTGTATGATCGTGATAGTATTATTGTGATTGTATGATTGTGATTGTATGATTGTGATTGTATGATTGTGATTGTATGATTGTATTTGGGAGATTGTAATTGTATGATTGCGATTGAATGATTGTGATTGTATGATTGTGATGTATGATTGTAATTGTATGATTATGATTGTATGACTGTGATTGTATGACTGTGATTGTATGATTGTGGTTGTATGATTGTGATTGTATGATTGTGAAAGTATGATTGTGATTGTATGATTGTGATAGTATGATTGTGATTATATGATTGTTATTGTATGACTGTGATTGTATGATTGTGATTGTATGATTGTGATAGTATGATTGTGAAAGTATGATTGTGATTGTATGATTGTGATTGTATGATTGTGATTGTATGATTGTGATTGTCTGATTGTGGTTGTGCGATTGTGATTGTACGATTGTGATTGTACGATTGTGACAGTATGATTGTGATTGTATGATTGTGATTGTATGATTGTGATTGTATGATTGTGATTGTATGATTGTGATCGTATGATTGTGATTGTATGACTATGATTGTATGATTGTGATTGTATGATTGTATTTGGGTGATTGTATTTGGGAGATTGTATTTGGGAGATTGTAATTGTATGATTGCGATTGTATGATTGTGATTGTATGATTGCGATTGTATGAATGCGATTGTATGATTGTGATTGTATGATTGTGATTGTATGATTGTGATTGTATGATTGTGATTGTATGATTGTGATTGCATGGTTGTGATTGTATGATTGTGATTGTATGATTGTGATTGTATGATTGTGATTGTATGATTGTGATTGTATGATTGTGATTGTATGATTGTGATTGTATGATTGTGATTGTACGATTGTAATTGTACGATTGTGATTGTATGATTGTGATAGTATGATTGTGATTGTATGACTGTGATTGTATGACTGTGATTGTATGTTTGTGATTGTATGATTGTGATTGTATGATTGTGAAAGTATGATTGTGATTGTATGATTGTGATTCTTTGATTGTGATTGTATGATTGTGATTGTATGATTGTGAATGTATGATTGTGATTGTATGATTGTATTTGGGTGATGGTATTTGGGAGATTGTATTTGGGAGATTGTATTTGTATGATTGCGATTGTATGATTGTGATTGCATGATTGTGATTGTATGATTGCGATTGTATGATTGTGATTGTATGATTGTGATTGTATGATTGTGATTGTACGATTGTAATTGTACGATTGTGATTGTATGATTGTGATAGTATGATTGTGATTGTATGACTGTGATTGTATGACTGTGATTGTATGATTGTGATTGTATGATTGTGATTGTATGATTGTGATTGTATGATTGTATTTGGGAGATTGTATTTGGGAGATTGTAATTATATGATTGCGATTGTATGATTGTGATTGTATGATTGCGATTGTATGATTGTGATTGTATGATTGTGATGTATGATTGTAATTGTATGATTATGATTGTATGATTGTGATTGTATGATTGTGATTGTATGATTGCGATTGTATGAATGCGATTGTATGATTGTGATTGTATGATTGTATTTGGGAGATTGTATTTGGGAGATTGTAATTATATGATTGCGATTGTATGGTTGTGATTGTATGATTGCGATTGTATGATTGTGATTGTATGATTGTGATGTATGATTGTGATGTATGATTGTAATTGTATGATTATGATTGTATGATTGTGATTGTATGATTGTGATTGTATGATTGTGATTGTATGATTGTGTTTGTATGATTGTGATTGTATGAGTGTGGTTGTCTGATTGTGGTTGTGCGATTGTGATGTATGATTGTAATTGTATGATTATGATTGTATGATAGTGATTGTACGATTGAGATTGTATGATTGTGATTGTATGCTTGCGATTGTATGATTGTGATTGTATGATTGTGATTCTTTGATCGTGATTGCATGATTGTGATTGTATGATTGTGATTGTATGATTGTGATTGTATGATTGTGATTGTATGATTGTGATTGTATGATTGTGATTGTATGATTGTGATTATATGATTGTGAAAGTATGATTGTGATTGTATGATTGTGATTGTATGATTGTGATTGTATGATTGTGATTGTCTGATTGTGGTTGTGCGATTGTGATTGTACGATTGTGATTGTACGATTGTGACAGTATGATTGTGATTGTATGATTGTGATTGCATGATTGTGATTGTATGATTGTGATTGTATGATTGTGATCGTATGATTGTAATTGTATGATTATGATTGTATGATTGTGATTGTATGATTGAGATTGTATGATTGTGATTGCATGATTGCGATTGTATGATTGCGGTTGTATGATTGTGATTGTATGATTGTGATTGTATGATTGTGATTGTATGATTGTGATTGTATGATTGTGATTGTATGATTGTGATTGTATGATTGTGATTGTATGATTGTGAAAGTATGATTGTGATTGTATGATTGTGATTGTATGATTGTGATTGTATGATTGTGAAAGTATGATTGTGATTGTATGATTGTGATTGTATGATTGTGATTGTATGATTGTGATTGTCTGATTGTGGTTGTGCGATTGTGATTGTACGATTGTGATTGTACGATTGTGACAGTATGATTGTGATTGTATGATTGTGATTGCATGATTGTGATTGTATGATTGTGATTGTATGATTGTGATTGTATGATTGTGATTGTATGAGTGTGGTTGTCTGATTGTGGTTGTGCGATTGTGATGTATGATTGTAATTGTATGATTATGATTGTATGATAGTGATTGTATGATTGAGTTTGTATGATTGTGATTGTATGCTTGCGATTGTATGATTGTGATTGTATGATTGTGATTCTTTGATTGTGATTGTATGATTGTGATTGTATGATTGTGATTGTATGATTGTGATTGTATGATTGTGATTGTATGATTGTGAAAGTATGATTGTGATTGTATGATTGTGATTGTATGATTGTGATTGTGTGATTGTGATTGTCTGATTGTGGTTGTGCGATTGTGATTGTACGATTGTGATTGTACGATTGTGACAGTATGATTGTGATTGTATGATTGTGATTGCATGATTGTGATTGTATGATTGTGATTGTATGATTGTGATCGTATGATTGTGATTGTATGATTATGATTGTATGTATGTGATTGTATGATTGTATTTGGGTGATTGTATTTGGGCGATTGTATTTGGGAGATTGTAATTGTATGATTGCGATTGTATGATTGTGATTGTATGATTGCGATTGTATGAATGCGATTGTATGATTGTGATTGTATGATTGTGATTGCATGATTGTGATTGTATGATTGTGATTGTATGATTGTGATCGTATGATTGTGATTGTATGATTATGATTGTATGATTGTGATTGTATGATTGTGGTTGTGCGATTGTGATTGTACGATTGTGATTGTACAATTGTGATTGTATGATTGTGCTTGTATGATTGTGATTGTATGATTGTGATTGTATGATTGTGATTGTATGATTGTGATTGTATGATTGTGATTGTATGATTGTGATTGTATGATTGTGATAGTATTATTGTGATTGTATGATTGTGATTGTATGATTGTGATTGTATGATTGTGATTGTATGATTGTATTTGGGAGATTGTAATTGTATGATTGCGATTGAATGATTGTGATTGTATGATTGTGATGTATGATTGTAATTGTATGATTATGATTGTATGACTGTGATTGTATGATTGTAATTGTATGATTGTGATTGTATGATTGTGAAAGTATGATTGTGATTGTATGATTGTGATTGTATGATTGTGATTGTATGATTGTGATTGTAAGATTGTGATTGTCTGATTGTGGTTGTGCGATTGTGATTGTACGATTGTGATTGTACAATTGTGATTGTATGATTGTGATTGTATGGTTATGATTGTATGATTGTGATTGCATGATTGTGATTGTATGATTGTGATTGTATGATTGTGATCGTATGATTGTGATTGTATGATTATGATTGTATGTATGTGATTGTATGATTGTATTTGGGTGATTGTATTTGGGCGATTGTATTTGGGAGATTGTAATTGTATGATTGCGATTGTATGATTGTGATTGTATGATTGCGATTGTATGATTGTGATTGTATGATTGTGATGTATGATTGTGATTATATGATTGTTATTGTATGACTGTGATTGTATGATTGTGATTGTATGATTGTGGTTGTGCGATTGTGATTGTACGATTGTGATTGTACGATTGTGACAGTATGATTGTGATTGTATGATTGTGATTGCATGATTGTGATTGTATGATTGTGATTGTATGATTGTGATTGTATGATTGTGATTGTATGATTGTGATTGTATGATTGTGATTGTATGATAGTGATTGTACGATTGTAATTGTACGATTGTGATTGTATGATTGTGATAGTATGATTGTGATTGTATGACTGTGATTGTATGACTGTGATTGTATGTTTGTGATTGTATGATTGTGATTGTATGATTGTGAAAGTATGATTGTGATTGTATGATTGTGATTGTATGATTGTGAATGTATGATTGTGATTGTATGATTGTATTTGGGTGATTGTATTTGGGAGATTGTATTTGGGAGATTGTAATTGTATGATTGCGATTGTATGATTGAGATTGCATGATTGTGATTGTATGATTGTGATTGTATGATTGTGATTGTATGGTTGTGATTGTATGATTGTCATTGTATGAGTGTGGTTGCCTGATTGTGGTTGTGCGATTGCGATGTGTGATTGTAATTGTATGATTATGATTGTATGATAGTGATTGTATGATTGAGATTGTATGATTGTGATTGTATGATTGTGAAAGTATGATTGTGATTGTATGATTGTGATTGTATGATTGTGATTGTATGATTGTGATTGTATGATTGTGATTGTATGAGTGTGGTTGTCTGATTGTGGTTGTGCGATTGTGATGTATGATTGTAATTGTATGATTATGATTGTATGATTGTGATTGTATGATTGAGATTGTATGAGTGTGATTGTATGCTTGCGATTGTATGATTGTGATTGTATGATTGTGATTCTTTGATTGTGATTGTATGATTGTGATTGTATGATTGTGATTGTATGATTGTGATTGTATGATTGTGATTGTATGATTGTGATTGTATGATTGTGATAGTATGATTGTGATTATATGATTGTTATTGTATGACTGTGATTGTATGATTGTGATTGTATGATTGTGATTGTATGATTGTGATAGTATGATTGTGAATGTATGATTGTGATTGTATGATTGTGATTGTATGATTGCGATTGAATGATTGTGATTGTATGATTGTGATGTACGATTGTAATTGTATGATTATGATTGTATGACTGTGATTGTATGACTGTGATTGTATGATTGTGATTGTATGAGTGTGATTGTATGATTGCGATTGTATGAATGCGATTGTATGATTGTGATTGTATGATTGTATTTGGGAGATTGTATTTGGGAGATTGTAATTATATGATTGCGATTGTATGATTGTGATTGTATGATTGCGATAGTATGATTGTGATTGTATGATTGTGATGTATGATTGTAATTGTATGATTATGATTGTATGATTGTGATTGTATGATTGAGATTGTATGATTGTGATTGCATGATTGCGATTGTATGATTGCGGTTGTATGATTGTGATTGTATGATTGTGATTGTATGATTGTGATTGTATGATTGTGATTGTATGATTGTGATTGTATGATTGTGATTGTATGATTGTGATTGTATGATTGTGAAAGTATGATTGTGATTGTATGATTGCGATTGTATAATTGTGATTGTATGATTATGATTGTATTTTTGTGATTTTATGATTGTGATTGTATGATTGTGATTGTATGATTGTGATTGTCTGATTGCGATTGTATGAATGCGATTGTATGATTGTGATTGCATAATTGTGATTGTATGATTGTGATTGTATGATTGTGATTGTATGATTGTGATTTTATGATTGTGATTGTATGATTGTGATTGTATGATTGTGATTGTATGAGTGTGGTTGTCTGATTGTGGTTGTGCGATTGTGATGTATGATTGTAATTGTATGATTATGATTGTATGATAGTGATTGTATGATTGAGATTGTATGATTGTGATTGTATGCTTGCGATTGTATGATTGTGATTGTATGATTGTGATTCTTTGATTGTGATTGTATGATTGTGATTGTATGATTGTGATTGTATGATTGTGATTGTATGATTGTGATTGTATGATTGTGATTGTATGATTGTGATTGTATGATTGAGATTGTATGATTGTGATTGTATGCTTGCGATTGTATGATTGTGATTGTATGATTGTGATTCTTTGATTGTGATTGCATGATTGTGATTGTATGATTGTGATTGTATGATTGTGATTGTATGATTGTGATTGTCTGATTGTGGTTGTGCGATTGTGAATGTACGATTGTGATTGTACGATTGTGACAGTATGATTGTGATTGTATGATTGTGATTGTATGATTGTGATTGTATGATTGTATTTGGGAGATTGTATTTGGGATATTGTAATTGTATAATTGCGATTGTATGATTGTGATTGTATGATTGTGATGTATGATTGTAATTGTATGATTATGATTGTATGATTGTGATTGTATGATTGAGATTGTATGATTGTGATGGTATGCTTGCGATTGTATGAATGTGATTGTATGATTGTGGTTGTGCGATTGTGATTGTACGATTGTGATTGTACAATTGTGATTGTATGATTGTGATTGTGTGATTGTGATTGTATGATTGTGATTGTATGATTGTGATTGTCTGATTGTGGTTGTGCGATTGTGATTGTACGATTGTGATTGTACAATTGTGATTGTATGATTGTGATTGTATGATTATGATTGTATGATTGTGATTGCATGATTGTGATTGTATGATTGTGATTGTATGATTGTGATTGGATGATTGTGATAGTATGATTGTGATTGTATGATTGTGATTGTATGATTGTGATTGTATGATTGTAATTGTATGATTGAGATTGTATGATTATGATTGTATGATTGTGATTGCATGATTGTGATTGTATGATTGTGATTGCATGATTTTGAATGTATGATTGTGATTGTATGATTGTGATTGTATGATTGTGATTGTATGATTGTGATTGTATGGTTGTGATTGTATGATTGTGATTGTATGATTGTGATAGTATGATTGTGATTGTATGATTGTGATTGTATGATTGTGATTGTATGATTGTGATTGTATGATTGTATTTGGGAGATTGTATTTGGGAGATTTATTTGGGAGATTGTAATTGTATGATTGCGATTGTATGATTGTGATTGTATGATTGTGATTGTATGATTGCGATTGTATGAATGCGATTGTATGATTGTGATTGTATGATTGTATTTGGGAGATTGTAATTATATGATTGCGATTGTATGATTGTGATTGTATGATTGCGATTGTATGATTGTGATTGTATGATTGTGATGTATGATTGTAATTGTATGATTATGATTGTATGATTGTGAATGTATGATTGTGATTGTATGATTGTGATTGTATGATTGTGATTGTATGATTGTGATTGTATGATTGTGATTGTATGAGTGTGGTTGTCTGATTGTGGTTGTGCGATTGTGATAGTATGATTGTGATTATATGATTGTTATTGTATGACTGTGATTGTATGATTGTGATTGTATGATTGTGATTGTATGATTGTGATAGTATGATTGTGAATGTATGATTGTGATTGTATGATAGTGATTGTATGATTGTGATTGTATGATTGTGATTGTCTGATTGTGGTTGTGCGATTGTGATTGTACGATTGTGATTGTACGATTGTGACAGTATGATTGTGATTGTATGATTGTGATTGTATGATTGTGATTGTATGATTGTGATAGTATTATTGTGATTGTATGATTGTGATTGTATGATTGTGATTGTATGATTGTGATTGTATGATTGTGATTGTATGATTGTATTTGGGATATTGTATTTGGGAGATTGTAATTGTATGATTGCGATTGTATGATTGTGATTGTATGATTGCGATTGAATGATTGTGATTGTATGATTGTGATGTATGATTGTAATTGTATGATTATGATTGTATGACTGTGATTGTATGACTGTGATTGTATGATTGTGATTGTATGAGTGTGATTGTATGATTGCGATTGTATGAATGCGATTGTATGATTGTGATTGTATGATTGTATTTGGGAGATTGTATTTGGGAGATTGTAATTATATGATTGCGATTGTATGATTGTGATTGTATGATTGCGATAGTATGATTGTGATTGTATGATTGTGATGTATGATTGTAATTGTATGATTATGATTGTATGATTGTGATTGTATGATTGAGATTGTATGATTGTGATTGCATGATTGCGATTGTATGATTGCGGTTGTATGATTGTGATTGTATGATTGTGATTGTATGATTGTGATTGTATGATTGTGATTGTATGATTGTGATTGTATGATTGTGATTGTATGATTGTGATTGTATGATTGTGAAAGTATGATTGTGATTGTATGATTGCGATTGTATGATTGTGATTGTATGATTATGATTGTATTTTTGTGATTTTATGATTGTGATTGTATGATTGTGATTGTATGATTGTGATTGTCTGATTGCGATTGTATGAATGCGATTGTATGATTGTGATTGCATAATTGTGATTGTATGATTGTGATTGTATGATTGTGATTGTATGATTGTGATTTTATGATTGTGATTGTATGATTGTGATTGTATGATTGTGATTGTATGAGTGTGGTTGTCTGATTGTGGTTGTGCGATTGTGATGTATGATTGTAATTGTATGATTATGATTGTATGATAGTGATTGTATGATTGAGATTGTATGATTGTGATTGTATGCTTGCGATTGTATGATTGTGATTGTATGATTGTGATTCTTTGATTGTGATTGTATGATTGTGATTGTATGATTGTGATTGTATGATTGTGATTGTATGATTGTGATTGTATGATTGTGATTGTATGATTGTGATTGTATGATTGAGATTGTATGATTGTGATTGTATGCTTGCGATTGTATGATTGTGATTGTATGATTGTGATTCTTTGATTGTGATTGCATGATTGTGATTGTATGATTGTGATTGTATGATTGTGATTGTATGATTGTGATTGTATGATTGTGATTGTCTGATTGTGGTTGTGCGATTGTGAATGTACGATTGTGATTGTACGATTGTGACAGTATGATTGTGATTGTATGATTGTGATTGTATGATTGTGATTGTATGATTGCGATTGTATGATTGTGATTGTATGATTGCGATTGTATGAATGCGATTGTATGATTGTGATTGTATGATTGTGATTGTATGATTGTGATTGTATGATTGTGATTGTATGATTGAGATTGTATGATTGTGATGGTATGCTTGCGATTGTATGAATGTGATTGTATGATTGTGGTTGTGCGATTGTGATTGTACGATTGTGATTGTACAATTGTGATTGTATGATTGTGATTGTGTGATTGTGATTGTATGATTGTGATTGTATGATTGTGATTGTCTGATTGTGGTTGTGCGATTGTGATTGTACGATTGTGATTGTACAATTGTGATTGTATGATTGTGATTGTATGATTATGATTGTATGATTGTGATTGCATGATTGTGATTGTATGATTGTGATTGTATGATTGTGATTGGATGATTGTGATAGTATGATTGTGATTGTATGATTGTGATTGTATGATTGTGATTGTATGATTGTAATTGTATGATTGAGATTGTATGATTATGATTGTATGATTGTGATTGCATGATTGTGATTGTATGATTGTGATTGCATGATTTTGAATGTATGATTGTGATTGTATGATTGTGATTGTATGATTGTGATTGCATGATTGTGATTGTATGGTTGTGATTGTATGATTGTGATTGTATGATTGTGATAGTATGATTGTGATTGTATGATTGTGATTGTATGATTGTGATTGTATGATTGTGATTGTATGATTGTATTTGGGAGATTGTATTTGGGAGATTTATTTGGGAGATTGTAATTGTATGATTGCGATTGTATGATTGTGATTGTATGATTGTGATTGTATGATTGCGATTGTATGAATGCGATTGTATGATTGTGATTGTATGATTGTATTTGGGAGATTGTATTTGGGAGATTGTAATTATATGATTGCGATTGTATGATTGTGATTGTATGATTGCGATTGTATGATTGTGATTGTATGATTGTGATGTATGATTGTAATTGTATGATTATGATTGTATGATTGTGAATGTATGATTGTGATTGTATGATTGTGATTGTATGATTGTGATTGTATGATTGTGATTGTATGATTGTGATTGTATGAGTGTGGTTGTCTGATTGTGGTTGTGCGATTGTGATGTATGATTGTAATTGTATGATTATGATTGTATGATAGTGATTGTACGATTGAGATTGTATGATTGTGATTGTATGCTTGCGATTGTATGATTGTGATTGTATGATTGTGATTCTTTGATCGTGATTGCATGATTGTGATTGTATGATTGTGATTGTATGATTGTGATTGTATGATTGTGATTGTATGATTGTGATTGTATGATTGTGATTGTATGATTGTGATTGTATGATTGTGATTATATGATTGTGAAAGTATGATTGTGATTGTATGATTGTGATTGTATGATTGGGATTGTATGATTGTGATTGTCTGATTGTGGTTGTGCGATTGTGATTGTACGATTGTGATTGTACGATTGTGACAGTATGATTGTGATTGTATGATTGTGATTTCATGATTGTGATTGTATGATTGTGATTGTATGATTGTGATCGTATGATTGTGATTGTATGATTATGATTGTATGAATGTGATTGTATGATTGTATTTGGGTGATTGTATTTGGGAGATTGTATTTGGGAGATTGTAATTGTATGATTGCGATTGTATGATTGTGATTGTATGATTGCGATTGTATGAATGCGATTGTATGATTGTGATTGTATGATTGTGATTGTATGATTGTGATTGTATGATTGTGATTGTATGATTGTATTTGGGAGATTGTATTTGGGATATTGTAATTGTATGATTGCGATTGTATGATTGTGATTGTATGATTGTGATGTATGATTGTAATTGTATGATTATGATTGTATGATTGTGATTGTATGATTGAGATTGTATGATTGTGATGGTATGCTTGCGATTGTATGAATGTGATTGTATGATTGTGGTTGTGCGATTGTGATTGTACGATTGTGATTGTACAATTGTGATTGTATGATTGTGATTGTATGATTGTGATTGTATGATTGTGATTGTATGATTGTATTTGGGTGATTGTATTTGGGAGATTGTATTTGGGAGATTGTAATTGTATGATTGCGATTGTATGATTGTGATTGTATGATTGCGATTGTATGAATGCGATTGTATGATTGTGATTGTATGATTGTGATTGTATGATTGTGATTGTATGATTGTACTTGGGAGATTGTATTTGGGATATTGTAATTGTATGATTGCGATTGTATGATTGTGATTGTATCATTGTGATGTATGATTGTAATTATATGATTATGATTGTATGATTGTGATTGTATGATTGAGATTGTATGATTGTGATGGTATGCTTGCGATTGTATGAATGTGATTGTATGATTGTGATTGTATGATTGTGATTGCATGATTGTGATTGTATGATTGTGATTGTATGATTGTGATTGTATGATTGTGATTGTATGATTGTGATTGTATGATTGTGATTGTATGATTGTGATTGTATGATTGTGATTGTACGATTGTAATTGTACGATTGTGATTGTATGATTGTGATAGTATGATTGTGATTGTATGACTGTGATTGTATGACTGTGATTGTATGACTGTGATTGTATGTTTGTGATTGTATGATTGTGATTGTATGATTGTGATTGTATGATTGTGATTGTATGATTGTGATTGTATGATTGTATTTGGGAGATTGTATTTGGGAGATTGTAATTATATGATTGCGATTGTATGATTGTGATTGTATGATTGCGATTGTATGATTGTGATTGTATGATTGTGATGTATGATTGTAATTGTATGATTATGATTGTATGATTGTGATTGTATGATTGTGATTGTATGATTGCGATTGTATGAATGCGATTGTATGATTGTGATTGTATGATTGTATTTGGGAGATTGTATTTGGGAGATTGTATTTGGGAGATTGTAATTATATGATTGCGATTGTATGGTTGTGATTGTATGATTGCGATTGTATGATTGTGATTGTATGATTGTGATGTATGATTGTAATTGTATGATTATGATTGTATGATTGTGATTGTATGATTGTGATTGTATGATTGTGATTGTATGATTGTGATTGTATGATTGTGATTGTATGAGTGTGGTTGTCTGATTGTGGTTGTGCGATTGTGATGTATGATTGTAATTGTATGATTATGATTGTATGATAGTGATTGTACGATTGAGATTGTATGATTGTGATTGTATGCTTGCGATTGTATGATTGTGATTGTATGATTGTGATTCTTTGATCGTGATTGCATGATTGTGATTGTATGATTGTGATTGTATGATTGTGATTGTATGATTGTGATTGTATGATTGTGATTGTATGATTGTGATTATATGATTGTGAAAGTATGATTGTGATTGTATGATTGTGATTGTATGATTGTGATTGTATGATTGTGATTGTCTGATTGTGGTTGTGCGATTGTGGTTGTACGATTGTGATTGTACGATTGTGACAGTATGATTGTGATTGTATGATTGTGATTGCATGATTGTGATTGTATGATTGTGATTGTATGATTGTGATCGTATGATTGTGATTGTATGATTATGATTGTATGAATGTGATTGTATGATTGTATTTGGGTGATTGTATTTGGGAGATTGTATTTGGGAGATTGTAATTGTATGATTGCGATTGTATGATTGTGATTGTATGATTGCGATTGTATGAATGCGATTGTATGATTGTGATTGTATGATTGTGATTGTATGATTGTGATTGTATGATTGTGGTTGTATGATTGTGATTGTATGATTGTATTTGGGAGATTGTATTTGGGATATTGTAATTGTATGATTGCGATTGTATGATTGTGATTGTATGATTGTGATGTATGATTGTAATTGTATGATTATGATTGTATGATTGTGATTGTATGATTGAGATTGTATGATTGTGATGGTATGCTTGCGATTGTATGAATGTGATTGTATGATTGTGATTGTATGATTGTGATTGCATGATTGTGATTGTATGATTGTGATTGTATGATTGTGATTGTATGATTGTGATTGTATGATTGTGATTGTATGATTGTGATTGTATGATTGTGATTGCATGATTGTGATTGTATGATTGCGATTGTATGATAGTGATTGTATGATTGTGATTGTATGATTGTGATTGTATGATTGTGATTGTATGATTGTGATTGTATGATTGTGATTGTATGATTGTGATTGTATGATTGTGATTGTATGATTGTGATTGTATGATTGTATTTGGGAGATTGTAATTGTATGATTGCGATTGTATGATTGTGATTGTATGATTGCGATTGTATGATTGTGATTGTATGAATGTGATGTATGATTGTGATTATATGATTGTTATTGTATGACTGTGATTGTATGATTGTGATTGTATGATTGTGATAGTATGATTGTGAAAGTATGATTGTGACTGTATGATTGTGATTGTATGATTGTGATTGTATGATTGTGATTGTCTGATTGTGGTTGTGCGATTGTGATTGTACGATTGTGATTGTACGATTGTGACAGTATGATTGTGATTGTATGATTGTGATTGTATGATTGTGATTGTATGATTGTGATTGTATGATTGTGATTGTATGAATGCGATTGTATGATTGTGATTGTATGATTGTGATTGTATGATTGTGATTGTATGATTGTATTTGGGAGATTGTATTTGGGATATTGTAATTGTATGATTGCGATTGTATGATTGTGATTGTATGATTGTGATGTATGATTGTAATTGTATGATTATGATTGTATGATTGTGATTGTATGATTGAGATTGTATGATTGTGATGGTATGCTTGCGATTGTATGAATGTGATTGTATGATTGTGATTGTATGATTGTGATTGCATGATTGTGATTGTATGATTGTGATTGTATGATTGTGATTGTATGATTGTGATTGTATGATTGTGATTGTATGATTGTGATTGTATGATAGTGATTGTACGATTGTAATTGTACGATTGTGATTGTATGATTGTGATAGTATGATTGTGATTGTATGACTGTGATTGTATGACTGTGATTGTATGTTTGTGATTGTATGATTGTGATTGTATGATTGTGAAAGTATGATTGTGATTGTATGATTGTGATTCTTTGATTGTGATTGTATGATTGTGATTGTATGATTGTGAATGTATGATTGTGATTGTATGATTGTATTTGGGTGATTGTATTTGGGAGATTGTATTTGGGAGATTGTAATTGTATGATTGCGATTGTATGATTGTGATTGCATGATTGTGATTGTATGATTGTGATTGTATGATTGTGATTGTATGATTGTGATTGTATGATTGTGATTGTACGATTGTAATTGTACGATTGTGATTGTACGATTGTGATAGTACGATTGTGATTGTATGACTGTGATTGTATGACTGTGATTGTATGATTGTGATTGTATGATTGTGATTGTATGATTGTGATTGTATGATTGTGATTGTATGATTGTGAAAGTATGATTGTGATTGTATGATTGTGATTGTATGATTGTGATTGTATGATTGTGATTGTATGATTGTGATTGTCTGATTGTGGTTGAGCGATTGTGATTGTACGATTGTGATTGTACGATTGTGATTGTACGATTGTGATTGTACGATTGTGATTGTACGATTGTGATTGTACGATTGTGATTGTATGATTGTGATTGTATGATTGTGATAGTATGATTGTGATTATATGATTGTTATTGTATGACTGTGATTGTATGATTGTGATTGTATGATTGTGATAGTATGATTGTGAATGTATGATTGTGATTGTATGATTGTGATTGTATGATTGTGATTGTATGATTGTGATTGTATGATTGTGATTGTCTGATTGTGGTTGTGCGATTGTGATTGTACGATTGTGATTGTACGATTATGACAGTATGATTGTGATTGTATGATTGTGATTGTATGATTGTGATTGTATGATTGTGATTGTATGATTGTGATCGTATGATTGTGATTGTATGACTATGATTGTATGATTGTGATTGTATGATTGTATTTGGGTCATTGTATTTGGGAGATTGTATTTGGGAGATTGTAATTGTATGATTGCGATTGTATGATTGTGATTGTATGATTGCGATTGTATGAATGCGATTGTATGATTGTGATTGTATGATTGTGATTGTATGATTGTGATTGTATGATTGTATTTGGGAGATTGTATTTGGGATATTGTAATTGTATGATTGCGATTGTATGATTGTGATTGTATGATTGTGATGTATGATTGTAATTGTATGATTATGATTGTATGATTGTGATTGTATGATTGAGATTGTATGATTGTGATGGTATGCTTGCGATTGTATGAATGTGATTGTATGATTGTGGTTGTGCGATTGTGATTGTACGATTGTGATTGTACAATTGTGATTGTATGATTGTGATTGTATGATTGTGATTGTATGATTGTGATTGTATGATTGTGATTGTATGATTGTGATTGTATGATTGTGATTGTATGATTGTGATTGTATGATCGTGATAGTATTATTGTGATTGTATGATTGTGATTGTATGATTGTGATTGTATGATTGTGATTGTATGATTGTATTTGGGAGATTGTAATTGTATGATTGCGATTGAATGATTGTGATTGTATGATTGTGATGTATGATTGTAATTGTATGATTATGATTGTATGACTGTGATTGTATGACTGTGATTGTATGATTGTGATTGTATGATTGTGATTGTATGATTGTGAAAGTATGATTGTGATTGTATGATTGTGATAGTATGATTGTGATTATATGATTGTTATTGTATGACTGTGATTGTATGATTGTGATTGTATGATTGTGATAGTATGATTGTGAAAGTATGATTGTGATTGTATGATTGTGATTGTATGATTGTGATTGTATGATTGTGATTGTCTGATTGTGGTTGTGCGATTGTGATTGTACGATTGTGATTGTACGATTGTGACAGTATGATTGTGATTGTATGATTGTGATTGTATGATTGTGATTGTATGATTGTGATTGTATGATTGTGATCGTATGATTGTGATTGTATGACTATGATTGTATGATTGTGATTGTATGATTGTATTTGGGTGATTGTATTTGGGAGATTGTATTTGGGAGATTGTAATTGTATGATTGCGATTGTATGATTGTGATTGTATGATTGCGATTGTATGAATGCGATTGTATGATTGTGATTGTATGATTGTGATTGTATGATTGTGATTGTATGATTGTGATTGTATGATTGTGATTGCATGGTTGTGATTGTATGATTGTGATTGTATGTTTGTGATTGTATGATTGTGATTGTATGATTGTGAAAGTATGATTGTGATTGTATGATTGTGATTCTTTGATTGTGATTGTATGATTGTGATTGTATGATTGTGAATGTATGATTGTGATTGTATGATTGTATTTGGGTGATGGTATTTGGGAGATTGTATTTGGGAGATTGTATTTGTATGATTGCGATTGTATGATTGTGATTGCATGATTGTGATTGTATGATTGCGATTGTATGATTGTGATTGTATGATTGTGATTGTATGATTGTGATTGTACGATTGTAATTGTACGATTGTGATTGTATGATTGTGATAGTATGATTGTGATTGTATGACTGTGATTGTATGACTGTGATTGTATGATTGTGATTGTATGATTGTGATTGTATGATTGTGATTGTATGATTGTATTTGGGAGATTGTATTTGGGAGATTGTAATTATATGATTGCGATTGTATGATTGTGATTGTATGATTGCGATTGTATGATTGTGATTGTATGATTGTGATGTATGATTGTAATTGTATGATTATGATTGTATGATTGTGATTGTATGATTGTGATTGTATGATTGCGATTGTATGAATGCGATTGTATGATTGTGATTGTATGATTGTATTTGGGAGATTGTATTTGGGAGATTGTAATTATATGATTGCGATTGTATGGTTGTGATTGTATGATTGCGATTGTATGATTGTGATTGTATGATTGTGATGTATGATTGTGATGTATGATTGTAATTGTATGATTATGATTGTATGATTGTGATTGTATGATTGTGATTGTATGATTGTGATTGTATGATTGTGTTTGTATGATTGTGATTGTATGAGTGTGGTTGTCTGATTGTGGTTGTGCGATTGTGATGTATGATTGTAATTGTATGATTATGATTGTATGATAGTGATTGTACGATTGAGATTGTATGATTGTGATTGTATGCTTGCGATTGTATGATTGTGATTGTATGATTGTGATTCTTTGATCGTGATTGCATGATTGTGATTGTATGATTGTGATTGTATGATTGTGATTGTATGATTGTGATTGTATGATTGTGATTGTATGATTGTGATTGTATGATTGTGATTATATGATTGTGAAAGTATGATTGTGATTGTATGATTGTGATTGTATGATTGTGATTGTATGATTGTGATTGTCTGATTGTGGTTGTGCGATTGTGATTGTACGATTGTGATTGTACGATTGTGACAGTATGATTGTGATTGTATGATTGTGATTGCATGATTGTGATTGTATGATTGTGATTGTATGATTGTGATCGTATGATTGTGATTGTATGATTATGATTGTATGAATGTGATTGTATGATTGTATTTGGGTGATTGTATTTGGGAGATTGTATTTGGGAGATTGTAATTGTATGATTGCGATTGTATGATTGTGATTGTATGATTGCGATTGTATGAATGCGATTGTATGATTGTGATTGTATGATTGTGATTGTATGATTGTGATTGTATGATTGTGGTTGTATGATTGTGATTGTATGATTGTATTTGGGAGATTGTATTTGGGATATTGTAATTGTATGATTGCGATTGTATGATTGTGATTGTATGATTGTGATGTATGATTGTAATTGTATGATTATGATTGTATGATTGTGATTGTATGATTGAGATTGTATGATTGTGATGGTATGCTTGCGATTGTATGAATGTGATTGTATGATTGTGATTGTATGATTGTGATTGCATGATTGTGATTGTATGATTGTGATTGTATGATTGTGATTGTATGATTGTGATTGTATGATTGTGATTGTATGGTTGTGATTGTATGATTGTGATTGCATGATTGTGATTGTATGATTGTGATTGTATGATAGTGATTGTATGATTGTGATTGTATGATTGTGATTGTATGATTATGATTGTATGATTGTGATTGTATGATTGTGATTGTATGATTGTATTTGGGAGATTGTAATTGTATGATTGCGATTGTATGATTGTGATTGTATGATTGCGATTGTATGATTGTGATTGTATGATTGTGATGTATGATTGTGATTATATGATTGTTATTGTATGACTGTGATTGTATGATTGTGATTGTATGATTGTGATAGTATGATTGTGAAAGTATGATTGTGACTGTATGATTGTGATTGTATGATTGTGATTGTATGATTGTGATTGTCTGATTGTGGTTGTGCGATTGTGATTGTACGATTGTGATTGTACGATTGTGACAGTATGATTGTGATTGTATGATTGTGATTGTATGATTGTGATTGTATGATTGTGATTGTATGATTGTGATTGTATGATTGTGATTGTATGATTGTGATCGTATGATTGTGATTGTATGACTATGATTGTATGATTGTGATTGTATGATTGTATTTGGGTGATTGTATTTGGGAGATTGTATTTGGGAGATTGTAATTGTATGATTGCGATTGTATGATTGTGATTGTATGATTGCGATTGTATGAATGCGATTGTATGATTGTGATTGTATGATTGTGATTGTATGATTGTGATTGTATGATTGTGATTGTATGATTGTGATTGTATGATTGTATTTGGGAGATTGTATTTGGGATATTGTAATTGTATGATTGCGATTGTATGATTGTGATTGTATGATTGTGATGTATGATTGTAATTGTATGATTATGATTGTATGATTGTGATTGTATGATTGAGATTGTATGATTGTGATGGTATGCTTGCGATTGTATGAATGTGATTGTATGATTGTGGTTGTGCGATTGTGATCGTACGATTGTGATTGTACAATTGTGATTGTATGATTGTGATTGTATGATTGTGATTGTATGATTGTGATTGTATGATTGTGATTGTATGATTGTGATTGTATGATTGTGATTGTATGATTGTGATTGTATGATTGTGATTGTATGATTGTGATTGTATGATTGTGATTGTATGATTGTGATAGTATTATTGTGATTGTATGATTGTGATAGTATTATTGTGATTGTATGATTGTGATTGTATGATTGTGATAGTATGATTGTGATTGTATGATTGTGATTGTATGATTGTGATTGTATGATTGTAATTGTATGATTGTGATTGTATGATTATGATTGTATGATTGTGATTGCATGATTGTGATTGTATGATTGTGATTGCATGATTTTGAATGTATGATTGTGATTGTATGATTGTGATTGTATGATTGTGATTGTATGATTGTGATTGTATGGTTGTGATTGTATGATTGTGATTGTATGATTGTGATAGTATGATTGTGATTGTATGATTGTGATTGTATGATTGTGATTGTATGATTGTGATTGTATGATTGTATTTGGGAGATTGTATTTGGGAGATTTATTTGGGAGATTGTAATTGTATGATTGCGATTGTATGATTGTGATTGTATGATTGTGATTGTATGATTGCGATTGTATGAATGCGATTGTATGACTGTGATTGTATGATTGTATTTGGGAGATTGTATTTGGGAGATTGCAATTATATGATTGCGATTGTATGATTGTGATTGTATGATTGCGATTGTATGATTGTGATTGTATGATTGTGATGTATGATTGTAATTGTATGATTATGATTGTATGATTGTGATTGTATGATTGTGATTGTATGATTGTGATTGTATGATTGTGATTGTATGATTGTGATTGTATGATTGTGATTGTATGAGTGTGGTTGTCTGATTGTGATTGTCTGATTGTGGTTGTGCGATTGTGATTGTATGATTGTGAAAGTATGATTGTGATTGTATGATTGTGATTGTATGATTGTGATTGTATGATTGTGATTGTCTGATTGTGGTTGTGCGATTGTGATTGTACGATTGTGATTGTACGATTGTGACAGTATGATTGTGATTGTATGATTGTGATTGCATGATTGTGATTGTATGATTGTGATTGTATGATTGTGATCGTATGATTGTGATTGTATGATTATGATTGTATGTATGTGATTGTATGATTGTATTTGGGTGATTGTATTTGGGCGATTGTATTTGGGAGATTGTAATTGTATGATTGCGATTGTATGATTGTGATTGTATGATTGCGATTGTATGAATGCGATTGTATGGTTGTGATTGTATGATTGTGATTGTATGATAGTGATTGTACGATTGTAATTGTACGATTGTGATTGTATGATTGTGATAGTATGATTGTGATTGTATGACTGTGATTGTATGACTGTGATTGTATGATTGTGATTGTATGATTGTGATTCTTTGATTGTGATTGTATGATTGTGATTGTATGATTGTGAATGTATGATTGTGATTGTATGATTGTATTTGGGTGATTGTATTTGGGAGATTGTATTTGGGAGATTGTAATTGTATGATTGCGATTGTATGATTGTGATTGCATGATTGTGATTGTATGATTGTGATTGTATGATTGTGATTGTATGATTGTGATTGTATGATTGTGATTGTACGATTGTAATTGTACGATTGTGATTGTACGATTGTGATAGTACGATTGTGATTGTATGACTGTGATTGTATGACTGTGATTGTATGATTGTGATTGTATGATTGTGATTGTATGATTGTGAAAGTATGATTGTGAAAGTATGATTGTGATTGTATGATTGTGATTGTATGATTGTGATTGTATGATTGTGATTGTATGATTGTGATTGTCTGATTGTGGTTGTGCGATTGTGATTGTACGATTGTGATTGTACGATTGTGATTGTACGATTGTGATTGTACGATTGTGATTGTATGATTGTGATTGTATGATTGTGATTATATGATTGTTATTGTATGATTGTTATTGTATGACTGTGATTGTATGATTGTGATTGTATGATTGTGATAGTATGATTGTGAATGTATGATTGTGATTGTATGATTGTGATTGTATGATTGTGATTGTATGATTGTGATTGTATGATTGTGATTGTATGATTGTGATTGTCTGATTGTGGTTGTGCGATTGTGATTGTACGATTGTGATTGTACGATTGTGACAGTATGATTGTGATTGTATGATTGTGATTGTATGATTGTGATTGTATGATTGTGATTGTATGATTGTGATCGTATGATTGTGATTGTATGACTATGATTGTATGATTGTGATTGTATGATTGTATTTGGGTGATTGTATTTGGGAGATTGTATTTGGGAGATTGTAATTGTATGATTGCGATTGTATGATTGTGATTGTATGATTGCGATTGTATGAATGCGATTGTATGATTGTGATTGTATGATTGTGATTGTATGATTGTGATTGTATGATTGTGATTGTGTGATTGTGATTGTATGATTGTATTTGGGAGATTGTATTTGGGATATTGTAATTGTATGATTGCGATTGTATGATTGTGATTGTATGATTGTGATGTATGACTGTAATTGTATGATTATGATTGTATGATTGTGATTGTATGATTGAGATTGTATGATTGTGATGGTATGCTTGCGATTGTATGAATGTGATTGTATGATTGTGGTTGTGCGATTGTGATTGTACGATTGTGATTGTACAATTGTGATTGTATGATTGTGATTGTATGATTGTGATTGTATGATTGTGATTGTATGATTGTGATTGTATGATTGTGATTGTATGATTGTGATTGTATGATTGTGATTGTATGATTGTGATTGTATGATTGTGATAGTATTATTGTGATTGTATGATTGTGATTGTATGATTGTGATTGTATGATTGTGATTGTATGATTGTATTTGGGAGATTGTAATTGTATGATTGCGATTGAATGATTGTGATTGTATGATTGTGATGTATGATTGTAATTGTATGATTATGATTGTATGACTGTGATTGTATGACTGTGATTGTATGATTGTGATTGTATGATTGTGATTGTATGATTGTGAAAGTATGATTGTGATTGTATGATTGTGATTGTATGATTGTGATTGTATGATTGTGATTGTATGATTGTGATTGTATGATTGTGATTGTCTGATTGTGGTTGTGCGATTGTGATTGTACGATTGTGATTGTACAATTGTGATTGTATGATTGTGATTGTATGATTATGATTGTATGATTGTGATTGCATGATTGTGATTGTATGATTGTGATTGTATGATTGTGATTGTATGATTGTGATAGTATGATTGTGATTGTATGATTGTGATTGTATGATTGTAATTGTATGATTGTGATTGTATGATTATGATTGTATGATTGTGATTGCATGATTGTGATTGTATGATTGTGATTGCATGATTTTGAATGTATGATTGTGATTGTATGATTGTGATTGTATGATTGTGATTGTATGATTGTGATTGTATGATTGTGATTGTATGGTTGTGATTGTATGATTGTGATTGTATGATTGTGATAGTATGATTGTGATTGTATGATTGTGATTGTATGATTGTGATTGTATGATTGTGATTGTATGATTGTATTTGGGAGATTGTATTTGGGAGATTTATTTGGGAGATTGTAATTGTATGATTGCGATTGTATGATTGTGATTGTATGATTGTGATTGTATGATTGCGATTGTATGAATGCGATTGTATGACTGTGATTGTATGATTGTATTTGGGAGATTGTATTTGGGAGATTGTAATTATATGATTGCGATTGTATGATTGTGATTGTATGATTGCGATTGTATGATTGTGATTGTATGATTGTGATGTATGATTGTAATTGTATGATTATGATTGTATGATTGTGATTGTATGATTGTGATTGTATGATTGTGATTGTATGATTGTGATTGTATGATTGTGATTGTATGATTGTGATTGTATGAGTGTGGTTGTCTGATTGTGGTTGTGCGATTGTGATGTATGATTGTAATTGTATGATTATGATTGTATGATAGTGATTGTATGATTGAGTTTGTATGATTGTGATTGTATGCTTGCGATTGTATGATTGTGATTGTATGATTGTGATTCTTTGATTGTGATTGTATGATTGTGATTGTATGATTGTGATTGTATGATTGTGATTGTATGATTGTGATTGTATGATTGTGAAAGTATGATTGTGATTGTATGATTGTGATTGTATGATTGTGATTGTATGATTGTGATTGTCTGATTGTGGTTGTGCGATTGTGATTGTACGATTGTGATTGTACGATTGTGACAGTATGATTGTGATTGTATGATTGTGATTGCATGATTGTGATTGTATGATTGTGATTGTATGATTGTGATCGTATGATTGTGATTGTATGATTATGATTGTATGTATGTGATTGTATGATTGTATTTGGGTGATTGTATTTGGGCGATTGTATTTGGGAGATTGTAATTGTATGATTGCGATTGTATGATTGTGATTGTATGATTGCGATTGTATGAGTGCGATTGTATGATTGTGATTGTATGATTGTGATTGCATGATTGTGATTGTATGATTGTGATTGTATGATTGTGATCGTATGATTGTGATTGTATGATTATGATTGTATGATTGTGATTGTATGATTGTGGTTGTGCGATTGTGATTGTACGATTGTGATTGTACAATTGTGATTGTATGATTGTGATTGTATGATTGTGATTGTATGATTGTGATTGTATGATTGTGATTGTATGATTGTGATTGTATGATTGTGATTGTATGATTGTGATTGTATGATTGTGATAGTATTATTGTGATTGTATGATTGTGATTGTATGATTGTGATTGTATGATTGTGATTGTATGATTGTATTTGGGAGATTGTAATTGTATGATTGCGATTGAATGATTGTGATTGTATGATTGTGATGTATGATTGTAATTGTATGATTATGATTGTATGACTGTGATTGTATGATTGTAATTGTATGATTGTGATTGTATGATTGTGAAAGTATGATTGTGATTGTATGATTGTGATTGTATGATTGTGATTGTATGATTATGATTGTATGATTGTGATTGCATGATTGTGATTGTATGATTGTGATTGTATGATTGTGATCGTATGATTGTGATTGTATGATTATGATTGTATGTATGTGATTGTATGATTGTATTTGGGTGATTGTATTTGGGCGATTGTATTTGGGAGATTGTAATTGTATGATTGCGATTGTATGATTGTGATTGTATGATTGCGATTGTATGAATGCGATTGTATGATTGTGATTGTATGATTGTGATTGCATGATTGTGATTGTATGATTGTGATTGTATGATTGTGATCGTATGATTGTGATTGTATGATTATGATTGTATGATTGTGATTGTATGATTGTATTTGGGTGATTGTATTTGGGAGATTGTACTTGGGAGATTGTAATTGTATGATTGCGATTGTATGATTGTGATTGTATGATTGTGATTGTATGAATGTGATTGTATGATTGTGGTTGTGCGATTGTGATTGTACGATTGTGATTGTACAATTGTGATTGTATGATTGTGATTGTATGATTGTGATTGTATGATTGTGATTGTATGATTGTGATTGTATGATTGTGATTGTATGATTGTGATTGTATGATTGTGATTGTATGATTGTGATAGTATTATTGTGATTGTATGATTGTGATTGTATGATTGTGATTGTATGATTGTGATTGTATGATTGTATTTGGGAGATTGTAATTGTATGATTGCGATTGAATGATTGTGATTGTATGATTGTGATGTATGATTGTAATTGTATGATTATGATTGTATGACTGTGATTGTATGATTGTGATTGTATGATTGTGATTGTATGATTGTGAAAGTATGATTGTGATTGTATGATTGTGATTGTATGATTGTGATTGTATGATTGTGATTGTAAGATTGTGATTGTCTGATTGTGGTTGTGCGATTGTGATTGTACGATTGTGATTGTACAATTGTGATTGTATGATTGTGATTGTATGATTATGATTGTATGATTGTGATTGCATGATTGTGATTGTATGATTGTGATGTATGATTGTAATTGTATGATTATGATTGTATGATTGTGATTGTATGATTGTGATTGTATGATTGTGATTGTATGATTGTGATTGTATGATTGTGATTGTATGATTGTGATTGTATGAGTGTGGTTGTCTGATTGTGGTTGTGCGATTGTGATATATGATTGTAATTGTATGATTATGATTGTATGATAGTGATTGTATGATTGTGATTGTATGATTGTGAAAGTATGATTGTGATTGTATGATTGTGATTGTATGATTGTGATTGTATGATTGTGATTGTCTGATTGTGGTTGTGCGATTGTGATTGTACGATTGTGATTGTACGATTGTGACAGTATGATTGTGATTGTATGATTGTGATTGCATGATTGTGATTGTATGATTGTGATTGTATGATTGTGATCGTATGATTGTGATTGTATGATTATGATTGTATGTATGTGATTGTATGATTGTATTTGGGTGATTGTATTTGGGCGATTGTATTTGGGAGATTGTAATTGTATGATTGCGATTGTATGATTGTGATTGTATGATTGCGATTGTATGAATGCGATTGTATGATTGTGATTGTATGATTGTGATTGCATGATTGTGATTGTATGATTGTGATTGTATGATTGTGATCGTATGATTGTGATTGTATGATTATGATTGTATGATTGTGATTGTATGATTGTATTTGGGTGATTGTATTTGGGCGATTGTATTTGGGAGATTGTAATTGTATGATTGCGATTGTATGATTGTGATTGTACGATTGTGATTGTACAATTGTGATTGTATGATTGTGATTGTATGATTGTGATTGTATGATTGTGATTGTATGATTGTGATTGTATGATTGTGAAAGTATGATTGTGATTGTATGATTGTGATTGTATGATTGTGATTGTATGATTGTGATTGTAAGATTGTGATTGTCTGATTGTGGTTGTGCGATTGTGATTGTACGATTGTGATTGTACAATTGTGATTGTATGATTGTGATTGTATGATTATGATTGTATGATTGTGATTGCATGATTGTGATTGTATGATTGTGATTGTATGATTGTGATTGTATGATTGTGATTGTATGATTGTGATAGTATGATTGTGATTGTATGATTGTGATTGTATGATTGTAATTGTATGATTGTGATTGTATGATTATGATTGTATGATTGTGATTGCATGATTGTGATTGTATGATTGTGATTGCATGATTTTGAATGTATGATTGTGATTGTATGATTGTGATTGTATGATTGTGATTGTATGATTGTGATTGTATGGTTGTGATTGTATGATTGTGATTGTATGATTGTGATAGTATGATTGTGATTGTATGATTGTGATTGTATGATTGTGATTGTATGATTGTGATTGTATGATTGTATTTGGGAGATTGTATTTGGGAGATTTATTTGGGAGATTGTAATTGTATGATTGCGATTGTATGATTGTGATTGTATGATTGTGATTGTATGATTGCGATTGTATGAATGCGATTGTATGATTGTGATTGTATGATTGTATTTGGGAGATTGTATTTGGGAGATTGTAATTATATGATTGCGATTGTATGATTGTGATTGTATGATTGCGATTGTATGATTGTGATTGTATGATTGTGATGTATGATTGTAATTGTATGATTATGATTGTATGATTGTGATTGTATGATTGTGATTGTATGATTGTGATTGTATGATTGTGATTGTATGATTGTGATTGTATGATTGTGATTGTATGAGTGTGGTTGTCTGATTGTGGTTGTGCGATTGTGATGTATGATTGTAATTGTATGATTATGATTGTATGATAGTGATTGTATGATTGAGATTGTATGATTGTGATTGTATGCTTGCGATTGTATGATTGTGATTGTATGATTGTGATTCTTTGATTGTGATTGTATGATTGTGATTGTATGATTGTGATTGTATGATTGTGATTGTATGATTGTGAAAGTATGATTGTGATTGTATGATTGTGATTGTATGATTGTGATTGTATGATTGTGATTGTCTGATTGTGGTTGTGCGATTGTGATTGTACGATTGTGATTGTACGATTGTGACAGTATGATTGTGATTGTATGATTGTGATTGTATGATTGTATTTGGGTGATTGTATTTGGGAGATTGTATTTGGGAGATTGTAATTGTATGATTGCGATTGTATGATTGTGATTGTATGATTGTGATTGTATGATTGTATTTGGGAGATTGTAATTGTATGATTGCGATTGTATGATTGTGATTGTATGATTGCGATTGTATGATTGTGATTGTATGAATGTGATGTATGATTGTGATTATATGATTGTTATTGTATGACTGTGATTGTATGATTGTGATTGTATGATTGTGATAGTATGATTGTGAAAGTATGATTGTGACTGTATGATTATGATTGTATGATTGTGATTGTATGATTGTGATTGTATGATTGTGATTGTATGATTGTGATTGTATGATTGTGATTGTATGAGTGTGGTTGTCTGATTGTGGTTGTGCGATTGTGATGTATGATTGTAATTGTATGATTATGATTGTATGATAGTGATTGTACGATTGAGATTGTATGATTGTGATTGTATGCTTGCGATTGTATGATTGTGATTGTATGATTGTGATTCTTTGATCGTGATTGCATGATTGTGATTGTATGATTGTGATTGTATGATTGTGATTGTATGGTTGTGATTGTATGATTGTGATTGTATGATTGTGATAGTATGATTGTGATTGTATCATTATGATTGTATGATTGTGATTGTATGATTGAGATTGTATGATTGTGATGGTATGCTTGCGATTGTATGAATGTGATTGTATGATTGTGATTGTATGATTGTGATTGCATGATTGTGATTGTATGATTGTGATTGTATGATTGTGATTGTATGATTGTGATTGTATGATTGTGATTGTATGATTGTGATTGTATGATTGTGATTGTATGATTGTGATTGTACGATTGTAATTGTACGATTGTGATTGTATGATTGTGATATTATGATTGTGATTGTATGACTGTGATTGTATGACTGTGATTGTATGTTTGTGATTGTATGATTGTGATTGTATGATTGTGAAAGTATGATTGTGATTGTATGATTGTGATTCTTTGATTGTGATTGTATGATTGTGATTGTATGATTGTGAATGTATGATTGTGATTGCATGATTGTATTTGGGTGATGGTATTTGGGAGATTGTATTTGGGAGATTGTATTTGTATGATTGCGATTGTATGATTGTGATTGCATGATTGTGATTGTATGATTGCGATTGTATGATTGTGATTGTATGATTGTGATTGTATGATTGTGATTGTACGATTGTAATTGTACGATTTTGATTGTATGATTGTGATAGTATGATTGTGATTGTATGACTGTGATTGTATGACTGTGATTGTATGATTGTGATTGTATGATTGTGATTGTGTGATTGTGATTGTATGATTGTATTTGGGAGATTGTATTTGGGAGATTGTAATTATATGATTGCGATTGTATGATTGTGATTGTATGATTGCGATTGTATGATTGTGATTGTATGATTGTGATGTATGATTGTAATTGTATGATTATGATTGTATGATTGTGATTGTATGATTGTGATTGTATGATTGCGATTGTATGAATGCGATTGTATGATTGTGATTGTATGATTGTATTTGGGAGATTGTATTTGGGAGATTGTATTTGGGAGATTGTAATTATATGATTGCGATTGTATGGTTGTGATTGTATGATTGCGATTGTATGATTGTGATTGTATGATTGTGATGTATGATTGTAATTGTATGATTATGATTGTATGATTGTGATTGTATGATTGTGATTGTATGATTGTGATTGTATGATTGTGATTGTATGATTGTGATTGTATGAGTGTGGTTGTCTGATTGTGGTTGTGCGATTGTGATGTATGATTGTAATTGTATGATTATGATTGTATGATAGTGATTGTACGATTGAGATTGTATGATTGTGATTGTATGCTTGCGATTGTATGATTGTGATTGTATGATTGTGATTCTTTGATCGTGATTGCATGATTGTGATTGTATGATTGTGATTGTATGATTGTGATTGTATGATTGTGATTGTATGATTGTGATTGTATGATTGTGATTGTATGATTGTGATTGTATGATTGTGATTATATGATTGTGAAAGTATGATTGTGATTGTATGATTGTGATTGTATGATTGTGATTGTATGATTGTGATTGTCTGATTGTGGTTGTGCGATTGTGGTTGTACGATTGTGATTGTACGATTGTGACAGTATGATTGTGATTGTATGATTGTGATTGCATGATTGTGATTGTATGATTGTGATTGTATGATTGTGATCGTATGATTGTGATTGTATGATTATGATTGTATGAATGTGATTGTATGATTGTATTTGGGTGATTGTATTTGGGAGATTGTATTTGGGAGATTGTAATTGTATGATTGCGATTGTATGATTGTGATTGTATGATTGCGATTGTATGAATGCGATTGTATGATTGTGATTGTATGATTGTGATTGTATGATTGTGATTGTATGATTGTGGTTGTATGATTGTGATTGTATGATTGTATTTGGGAGATTGTATTTGGGATATTGTAATTGTATGATTGCGATTGTATGATTGTGATTGTATGATTGTGATGTATGATTGTAATTGTATGATTATGATTGTATGATTGTGATTGTATGATTGAGATTGTATGATTGTGATGGTATGCTTGCGATTGTATGAATGTGATTGTATGATTGTGATTGTATGATTGTGATTGCATGATTGTGATTGTATGATTGTGATTGTATGATTGTGATTGTATGATTGTGATTGTATGATTGTGATTGTATGATTGTGATTGTATGATTGTGATTGCATGATTGTGATTGTATGATTGTGATTGTATGATAGTGATTGTATGATTGTGATTGTATGATTGTGATTGTATGATTGTGATTGTATGATTGTGATTGTATGATTGTGATTGTATGATTGTATTTGGGAGATTGTAATTGTATGATTGCGATTGTATGATTGTGATTGTATGATTGCGATTGTATGATTGTGATTGTATGAATGTGATGTATGATTGTGATTATATGATTGTTATTGTATGACTGTGATTGTATGATTGTGATTGTATGATTGTGATAGTATGATTGTGAAAGTATGATTGTGACTGTATGATTGTGATTGTATGATTGTGATTGTATGATTGTGATTGTCTGATTGTGGTTGTGCGATTGTGATTGTACGATTGTGATTGTACGATTGTGACAGTATGATTGTGATTGTATGATTGTGATTGTATGATTGTGATTGTATGATTGTGATTGTATGAATGCGATTGTATGATTGTGATTGTATGATTGTGATTGTATGATTGTGATTGTATGATTGTATTTGGGAGATTGTATTTGGGATATTGTAATTGTATGATTGCGATTGTATGATTGTGATTGTATGATTGTGATGTATGATTGTAATTGTATGATTATGATTGTATGACTGTGATTGTATGACTGTGATTGTATGATTGTGATTGTATGATTGTGATTGTATGATTGTGAAAGTATGATTGTGATTGTATGATTGTGATTGTATGATTGTGATTGTATGATTGTGATTGTATGATTGTGATTGTATGATTGTGATTGTCTGATTGTGGTTGTGCGATTGTGATTGTACGATTGTGATTGTACAATTGTGATTGTATGATTGTGATTGTATGATTATGATTGTATGATTGTGATTGCATGATTGTGATTGTATGATTGTGATTGTATGATTGTGATTGTATGATTGTGATTGTATGATTGTGATAGTATGATTGTGATTGTATGATTGTGATTGTATGATTGTAATTGTATGATTGTGATTGTATGATTATGATTGTATGATTGTGATTGCATGATTGTGATTGTATGATTGTGATTGCATGATTTTGAATGTATGATTGTGATTGTATGATTGTGATTGTATGATTGTGATTGTATGATTGTGATTGTATGGTTGTGATTGTATGATTGTGATTGTATGATTGTGATAGTATGATTGTGATTGTATGATTGTGATTGTATGATTGTGATTGTATGATTGTGATTGTATGATTGTATTTGGGAGATTGTATTTGGGAGATTTATTTGGGAGATTGTAATTGTATGATTGCGATTGTATGATTGTGATTGTATGATTGTGATTGTATGATTGCGATTGTATGAATGCGATTGTATGACTGTGATTGTATGATTGTATTTGGGAGATTGTATTTGGGAGATTGTAATTATATGATTGCGATTGTATGATTGTGATTGTATGATTGCGATTGTATGATTGTGATTGTATGATTGTGATGTATGATTGTAATTGTATGATTATGATGGTATGATTGTGATTGTATGATTGTGATTGTATGATTGTGATTGTATGATTGTGATTGTATGATTGTGATTGTATGATTGTGATTGTATGAGTGTGGTTGTCTGATTGTGGTTGTGCGATTGTGATGTATGATTGTAATTGTATGATTATGATTGTATGATAGTGATTGTATGATTGAGTTTGTATGATTGTGATTGTATGCTTGCGATTGTATGATTGTGATTGTATGATTGTGATTCTTTGATTGTGATTGTATGATTGTGATTGTATGATTGTGATTGTATGATTGTGATTGTATGATTGTGATTGTATGATTGTGAAAGTATGATTGTGATTGTATGATTGTGATTGTATGATTGTGATTGTATGATTGTGATTGTATGATTGTGATTGTCTGATTGTGGTTGTGCGATTGTGATTGTACGATTGTGATTGTACGATTGTGACAGTATGATTGTGATTGTATGAATGTGATTGCATGATTGTGATTGTATGATTGTGATTGTATGATTGTGATCGTATGATTGTGATTGTATGATTATGATTGTATGTATGTGATTGTATGATTGTATTTGGGTGATTGTATTTGGGCGATTGTATTTGGGAGATTGTAATTGTATGATTGCGATTGTATGATTGTGATTGTATGATTGCGATTGTATGAATGCGATTGTATGATTGTGATTGTATGATTGTGATTGCATGATTGTGATTGTATGATTGTGATTGTATGATTGTGATCGTATGATTGTGATTGTATGATTATGATTGTATGATTGTGATTGTATGATTGTGGTTGTGCGATTGTGATTGTACGATTGTGATTGTACAATTGTGATTGTATGATTGTGATTGTATGATTGTGATTGTATGATTGTGATTGTATGATTGTGATTGTATGATTGTGATTGTATGATTGTGATTGTATGATTGTGATTGTATGATTGTGATAGTATTATTGTGATTGTATGATTGTGATTGTATGATTGTGATTGTATGATTGTGATTGTATGATTGTATTTGGGAGATTGTAATTGTATGATTGCGATTGAATGATTGTGATTGTATGATTGTGATGTATGATTGTAATTGTATGATTATGATTGTATGACTGTGATTGTATGATTGTAATTGTATGATTGTGATTGTATGATTGTGAAAGTATGATTGTGATTGTATGATTGTGATTGTATGATTGTGATTGTATGATTGTGATTGTAAGATTGTGATTGTCTGATTGTGGTTGTGCGATTGTGATTGTACGATTGTGATTGTACAATTGTGATTGTATGATTGTGATTGTATGATTATGATTGTATGATTGTGATTGCATGATTGTGATTGTATGATTGTGATTGTATGATTGTGATCGTATGATTGTGATTGTATGATTATGATTGTATGTATGTGATTGTATGATTGTATTTGGGTGATTGTATTTGGGCGATTGTATTTGGGAGATTGTAATTGTATGATTGCGATTGTATGATTGTGATTGTATGATTGCGATTGTATGAATGCGATTGTATGATTGTGATTGTATGATTGTGATTGCATGATTGTGATTGTATGATTGTGATTGTATGATTGTGATCGTATGATTGTGATTGTATGATTATGATTGTATGATTGTGATTGTATGATTGTATTTGGGTGATTGTATTTGGGAGATTGTATTTGGGAGATTGTAATTGTATGATTGCGATTGTATGATTGTGATTGTATGATTGTGATTGTATGAATGTGATTGTATGATTGTGGTTGTGCGATTGTGATTGTACGATTGTGATTGTACAATTGTGATTGTATGATTGTGATTGTATGATTGTGATTGTATGATTGTGATTGTATGATTGTGATTGTATGATTGTGATTGTATGATTGTGATTGTATGATTGTGATTGTATGATTGTGATAGTATTATTGTGATTGTATGATTGTGATTGTATGATTGTGATTGTATGATTGTGATTGTATGATTGTATTTGGGAGATTGTAATTGTATGATTGCGATTGAATGATTGTGATTGTATGATTGTGATGTATGATTGTAATTGTATGATTATGATTGTATGACTGTGATTGTATGATTGTGATTGTATGATTGTGATTGTATGATTGTGAAAGTATGATTGTGATTGTATGATTGTGATTGTATGATTGTGATTGTATGATTGTGATTGTAAGATTGTGATTGTCTGATTGTGGTTGTGCGATTGTGATTGTACGATTGTGATTGTACAATTGTGATTGTATGATTGTGATTGTATGATTATGATTGTATGATTGTGATTGCATGATTGTGATTGTATGATTGTGATGTATGATTGTAATTGTATGATTATGATTGTATGATTGTGATTGTATGATTGTGATTGTATGATTGTGATTGTATGATTGTGATTGTATGATTGTGATTGTATGATTGTGATTGTATGAGTGTGGTTGTCTGATTGTGGTTGTGCGATTGTGATGTATGATTGTAATTGTATGATTATGATTGTATGATAGTGATTGTATGATTGAGTTTGTATGATTGTGATTGTATGCTTGCGATTGTATGATTGTGATTGTATGATTGTGATCGTATGATTGTGATTGTATGATTATGATTGTATGTATGTGATTGTATGATTGTATTTGGGTGATTGTATTTGGGCGATTGTATTTGGGAGATTGTAATTGTATGATTGCGATTGTATGATTGTGATTGTATGATTGCGATTGTATGAATGCGATTGTATGATTGTGATTGTATGATTGTGATTGCATGATTGTGATTGTATGATTGTGATTGTATGATTGTGATCGTATGATTGTGATTGTATGATTATGATTGTATGATTGTGATTGTATGATTGTATTTGGGTGATTGTATTTGGGAGATTGTATTTGGGAGATTGTAATTGTATGATTGCGATTGTATGATTGTGATTGTATGATTGTGATTGTATGAATGTGATTGTATGATTGTGGTTGTGCGATTGTGATTGTACGATTGTGATTGTACAATTGTGATTGTATGATTGTGATTGTATGATTGTGATTGTATGATTGTGATTGTATGATTGTGATTGTATGATTGTGATTGTATGATTGTGATTGTATGATTGTGATTGTATGATTGTGATAGTATTATTGTGATTGTATGATTGTGATTGTATGATTGTGATTGTATGATTGTGATTGTATGATTGTATTTGGGAGATTGTAATTGTATGATTGCGATTGAATGATTGTGATTGTATGATTGTGATGTATGATTGTAATTGTATGATTATGATTGTATGACTGTGATTGTATGATTGTGATTGTATGATTGTGATTGTATGATTGTGAAAGTATGATTGTGATTGTATGATTGTGATTGTATGATTGTGATTGTATGATTGTGATTGTAAGATTGTGATTGTCTGATTGTGGTTGTGCGATTGTGATTGTACGATTGTGATTGTACAATTGTGATTGTATGATTGTGATTGTATGATTATGATTGTATGATTGTGATTGCATGATTGTGATTGTATGATTGTGATTGTATGATTGTGATTGTATGATTGTGATAGTATGATTGTGATTGTATGATTGTGATTGTATGATTGTGATTGTATGATTGTAATTGTATGATTGTGATTGTATGATTATGATTGTATGATTGTGATTGCATGATTGTGATTGTATGATTGTGATTGCATGATTTTGAATGTATGATTGTGATTGTATGATTGTGATTGTATGATTGTGATTGTATGATTGTGATTGTATGGTTGTGATTGTATGATTGTGATTGTATGATTGTGATAGTATGATTGTGATTGTATGATTGTGATTGTATGATTGTGATTGTATGATTGTGATTGTATGATTGTATTTGGGAGATTGTATTTGGGAGATTTATTTGGGAGATTGTAATTGTATGATTGCGATTGTATGATTGTGATTGTATGATTGTGATTGTATGATTGCGATTGTATGAATGCGATTGTATGATTGTGATTGTATGATTGTATTTGGGAGATTGTATTTGGGAGATTGTAATTATATGATTGCGATTGTATGATTGTGATTGTATGATTGCGATTGTATGATTGTGATTGTATGATTGTGATGTATGATTGTAATTGTATGATTATGATTGTATGATTGTGATTGTATGATTGTGATTGTATGATTGTGATTGTATGATTGTGATTGTATGATTGTGATTGTATGATTGTGATTGTATGAGTGTGGTTGTCTGATTGTGGTTGTGCGATTGTGATGTATGATTGTAATTGTATGATTATGATTGTATGATAGTGATTGTATGATTGAGATTGTATGATTGTGATTGTATGCTTGCGATTGTATGATTGTGATTGTATGATTGTGATTCTTTGATTGTGATTGTATGATTGTGATTGTATGATTGTGATTGTATGATTGTGATTGTATGATTGTGAAAGTATGATTGTGATTGTATGATTGTGATTGTATGATTGTGATTGTATGATTGTGATTGTCTGATTGTGGTTGTGCGATTGTGATTGTACGATTGTGATTGTACGATTGTGATTGTATGATTGTGATTGTATGATTATGATTGTATGATTGTGATTGCATGATTGTGATTGTATGATTGTGATTGTATGATTGTGATCGTATGATTGTGATTGTATGATTATGATTGTATGTATGTGATTGTATGATTGTATTTGGGTGATTGTATTTGGGCGATTGTATTTGGGAGATTGTAATTGTATGATTGCGATTGTATGATTGTGATTGTATGATTGCGATTGTATGAATGCGATTGTATGATTGTGATTGTATGATTGTGATTGCATGATTGTGATTGTATGATTGTGATTGTATGATTGTGATCGTATGATTGTGATTGTATGATTATGATTGTATGATTGTGATTGTATGATTGTATTTGGGTGATTGTATTTGGGAGATTGTATTTGGGAGATTGTAATTGTATGATTGCGATTGTATGATTGTGATTGTATGATTGTGATTGTATGAATGTGATTGTATGATTGTGGTTGTGCGATTGTGATTGTACGATTGTGATTGTACAATTGTGATTGTATGATTGTGATTGTATGATTGTGATTGTATGATTGTGATTGTATGATTGTGATTGTATGATTGTGATTGTATGATTGTGATTGTATGATTGTGATAGTATTATTGTGATTGTATGATTGTGATTGTATGATTGTGATTGTATGATTGTGATTGTATGATTGTATTTGGGAGATTGTAATTGTATGATTGCGATTGAATGATTGTGATTGTATGATTGTGATGTATGATTGTAATTGTATGATTATGATTGTATGACTGTGATTGTATGATTGTGATTGTATGATTGTGATTGTATGATTGTGAAAGTATGATTGTGATTGTATGATTGTGATTGTATGATTGTGATTGTATGATTGTGATTGTAAGATTGTGATTGTCTGATTGTGGTTGTGCGATTGTGATTGTACGATTGTGATTGTACAATTGTGATTGTATGATTGTGATTGTATGATTATGATTGTATGATTGTGATTGCATGATTGTGATTGTATGATTGTGATGTATGATTGTAATTGTATGATTATGATTGTATGATTGTGATTGTATGATTGTGATTGTATGATTGTGATTGTATGATTGTGATTGTATGATTGTGATTGTATGATTGTGATTGTATGAGTGTGGTTGTCTGATTGTGGTTGTGCGATTGTGATGTATGATTGTAATTGTATGATTATGATTGTATGATAGTGATTGTATGATTGAGTTTGTATGATTGTGATTGTATGCTTGCGATTGTATGATTGTGATTGTATGATTGTGATTCTTTGATTGTGATTGTATGATTGTGATTGTATGATTGTGATTGTATGATTGTGATTGTATGATTGTGATTGTATGATTGTGAAAGTATGATTGTGATTGTATGATTGTGATTGTATGATTGTGATTGTATGATTGTGATTGTCTGATTGTGGTTGTGCGATTGTGATTGTACGATTGTGATTGTACGATTGTGACAGTATGATTGTGATTGTATGATTGTGATTGCATGATTGTGATTGTATGATTGTGATTGTATGATTGTGATCGTATGATTGTGATTGTATGATTATGATTGTATGTATGTGATTGTATGATTGTATTTGGGTGATTGTATTTGGGCGATTGTATTTGGGAGATTGTAATTGTATGATTGCGATTGTATGATTGTGATTGTATGATTGCGATTGTATGAATGCGATTGTATGATTGTGATTGTATGATTGTGATTGCATGATTGTGATTGTATGATTGTGATTGTATGATTGTGATCGTATGATTGTGATTGTATGATTATGATTGTATGATTGTGATTGTATGATTGTATTTGGGTGATTGTATTTGGGAGATTGTATTTGGGAGATTGTAATTGTATGATTGCGATTGTATGATTGTGATTGTATGATTGTGATTGTATGAATGTGATTGTATGATTGTGGTTGTGCGATTGTGATTGTACGATTGTGATTGTACAATTGTGATTGTATGATTGTGATTGTATGATTGTGATTGTATGATTGTGATTGTATGATTGTGATTGTATGATTGTGATTGTATGATTGTGATTGTATGATTGTGATTGTATGATTGTGATTGTATGATTGTGATAGTATTATTGTGATTGTATGATTGTGATTGTATGATTGTGATTGTATGATTGTGATTGTATGATTGTATTTGGGAGATTGTAATTGTATGATTGCGATTGAATGATTGTGATTGTATGATTGCGATGTATGATTGTAATTGTATGATTATGATTGTATGACTGTGATTGTATGATTGTGATTGTATGATTGTGATTGTATGATTGTGAAAGTATGATTGTGATTGTATGATTGTGATTGTATGATTGTGATTGTATGATTGTGATTGTAAGATTGTGATTGTCTGATTGTGGTTGTGCGATTGTGATTGTACGATTGTGATTGTACAATTGTGATTGTATGATTGTGATTGTATGATTATGATTGTATGATTGTGATTGCATGATTGTGATTGTATGATTGTGATTGTATGATTGTGATTGTATGATTGTGATAGTATGATTGTGATTGTATGATTGTGATTGTATGATTGTGATTGTATGATTGTAATTGTATGATTGTGATTGTATGATTATGATTGTATGATTGTGATTGCATGATTGTGATTGTATGATTGTGATTGCATGATTTTGAATGTATGATTGTGATTGTATGATTGTGATTGTATGATTGTGATTGTATGATTGTGATTGTATGGTTGTGATTGTATGATTGTGATTGTATGATTGTGATAGTATGATTGTGATTGTATGATTGTGATTGTATGATTGTGATTGTATGATTGTGATTGTATGATTGTATTTGGGAGATTGTATTTGGGAGATTTATTTGGGAGATTGTAATTGTATGATTGCGATTGTATGATTGTGATTGTATGATTGTGATTGTATGATTGCGATTGTATGAATGCGATTGTATGATTGTGATTGTATGATTGTATTTGGGAGATTGTATTTGGGAGATTGTAATTATATGATTGCGATTGTATGATTGTGATTGTATGATTGCGATTGTATGATTGTGATTGTATGATTGTGATGTATGATTGTAATTGTATGATTATGATTGTATGATTGTGATTGTATGATTGTGATTGTATGATTGTGATTGTATGATTGTGATTGTATGATTGTGATTGTATGATTGTGATTGTATGAGTGTGGTTGTCTGATTGTGGTTGTGCGATTGTGATGTATGATTGTAATTGTATGATTATGATTGTATGATAGTGATTGTATGATTGAGATTGTATGATTGTGATTGTATGCTTGCGATTGTATGATTGTGATTGTATGATTGTGATTCTTTGATTGTGATTGTATGATTGTGATTGTATGATTGTGATTGTATGATTGTGATTGTATGATTGTGAAAGTATGATTGTGATTGTATGATTGTGATTGTATGATTGTGATTGTATGATTGTGATTGTCTGATTGTGGTTGTGCGATTGTGATTGTACGATTGTGATTGTACGATTGTGACAGTATGATTGTGATTGTATGATTGTGATTGTATGATTGTATTTGGGTGATTGTATTTGGGAGATTGTATTTGGGAGATTGTAATTGTATGATTGCGATTGTATGATTGTGATTGTATGATTGTGATTGTATGATTGTATTTGGGAGATTGTAATTGTATGATTGCGATTGTATGATTGTGATTGTATGATTGCGATTGTATGATTGTGATTGTATGAATGTGATGTATGATTGTGATTATATGATTGTTATTGTATGACTGTGATTGTATGATTGTGATTGTATGATTGTGATAGTATGATTGTGAAAGTATGATTGTGACTGTATGATTATGATTGTATGATTGTGATTGTATGATTGTGATTGTATGATTGTGATTGTATGATTGTGATTGTATGATTGTGATTGTATGAGTGTGGTTGTCTGATTGTGGTTGTGCGATTGTGATGTATGATTGTAATTGTATGATTATGATTGTATGATAGTGATTGTACGATTGAGATTGTATGATTGTGATTGTATGCTTGCGATTGTATGATTGTGATTGTATGATTGTGATTCTTTGATCGTGATTGCATGATTGTGATTGTATGATTGTGATTGTATGATTGTGATTGTATGGTTGTGATTGTATGATTGTGATTGTATGATTGTGATAGTATGATTGTGATTGTATGATTATGATTGTATGATTGTGATTGTATGATTGAGATTGTATGATTGTGATGGTATGCTTGCGATTGTATGAATGTGATTGTATGATTGTGATTGTATGATTGTGATTGCATGATTGTGATTGTATGATTGTGATTGTATGATTGTGATTGTATGATTGTGATTGTATGATTGTGATTGTATGATTGTGATTGTATGATTGTGATTGTACGATTGTAATTGTACGATTGTGATTGTATGATTGTGATAGTATGATTGTGATTGTATGACTGTGATTGTATGACTGTGATTGTATGTTTGTGATTGTATGATTGTGATTGTATGATTGTGAAAGTATGATTGTGATTGTATGATTGTGATTCTTTGATTGTGATTGTATGATTGTGATTGTATGATTGTGAATGTATGATTGTGATTGTATGATTGTATTTGGGTGATGGTATTTGGGAGATTGTATTTGGGAGATTGTATTTGTATGATTGCGATTGTATGATTGTGATTGCATGATTGTGATTGTATGATTGCGATTGTATGATTGTGATTGTATGATTGTGATTGTATGATTGTGATTGTACGATTGTAATTGTACGATTGTGATTGTATGATTGTGATAGTATGATTGTGATTGTATGACTGTGATTGTATGACTGTGATTGTATGATTGTGATTGTATGATTGTGATTGTGTGATTGTGATTGTATGATTGTATTTGGGAGATTGTATTTGGGAGATTGTAATTATATGATTGCGATTGTATGATTGTGATTGTATGATTGCGATTGTATGATTGTGATTGTATGATTGTGATGTATGATTGTAATTGTATGATTATGATTATATGATTGTGATTGTATGATTGTGATTGTATGATTGCGATTGTATGAATGCGATTGTATGATTGTGATTGTATGATTGTATTTGGGAGATTGTATTTGGGAGATTGTATTTGGGAGATTGTAATTATATGATTGCGATTGTATGGTTGTGATTGTATGATTGCGATTGTATGATTGTGATTGTATGATTGTGATGTATGATTGTAATTGTATGATTATGATTGTATGATTGTGATTGTATGATTGTGATTGTATGATTGTGATTGTATGATTGTGATTGTATGATTGTGATTGTATGAGTGTGGTTGTCTGATTGTGGTTGTGCGATTGTGATGTATGATTGTAATTGTATGATTATGATTGTATGATAGTGATTGTACGATTGAGATTGTATGATTGTGATTGTATGCTTGCGATTGTATGATTGTGATTGTATGATTGTGATTCTTTGATCGTGATTGCATGATTGTGATTGTATGATTGTGATTGTATGATTGTGATTGTATGATTGTGATTGTATGATTGTGATTGTATGATTGTGATTATATGATTGTGAAAGTATGATTGTGATTGTATGATTGTGATTGTATGATTGTGATTGTATGATTGTGATTGTCTGATTGTGGTTGTGCGATTGTGGTTGTACGATTGTGATTGTACGATTGTGACAGTATGATTGTGATTGTATGATTGTGATTGCATGATTGTGATTGTATGATTGTGATTGTATGATTGTGATCGTATGATTGTGATTGTATGATTATGATTGTATGAATGTGATTGTATGATTGTATTTGGGTGATTGTATTTGGGAGATTGTATTTGGGAGATTGTAATTGTATGATTGCGATTGTATGATTGTGATTGTATGATTGCGATTGTATGAATGCGATTGTATGATTGTGATTGTATGATTGTGATTGTATGATTGTGATTGTATGATTGTGGTTGTATGATTGTGATTGTATGATTGTATTTGGGAGATTGTATTTGGGATATTGTAATTGTATGATTGCGATTGTATGATTGTGATTGTATGATTGTGATGTATGATTGTAATTGTATGATTATGATTGTATGATTGTGATTGTATGATTGAGATTGTATGATTGTGATGGTATGCTTGCGATTGTATGAATGTGATTGTATGATTGTGATTGTATGATTGTGATTGCATGATTGTGATTGTATGATTGTGATTGTATGATTGTGATTGTATGATTGTGATTGTATGATTGTGATTGTATGATTGTGATTGTATGATTGTGATTGCATGATTGTGATTGTATGATTGTGATTGTATGATAGTGATTGTATGATTGTGATTGTATGATTGTGATTGTATGATTGTGATTGTATGATTGTGATTGTATGATTGTGATTGTATGATTGTATTTGGGAGATTGTAATTGTATGATTGCGATTGTATGATTGTGATTGTATGATTGCGATTGTATGATTGTGATTGTATGAATGTGATGTATGATTGTGATTATATGATTGTTATTGTATGACTGTGATTGTATGATTGTGATTGTATGATTGTGATAGTATGATTGTGAAAGTATGATTGTGACTGTATGATTGTGATTGTATGATTGTGATTGTATGATTGTGATTGTCTGATTGTGGTTGTGCGATTGTGATTGTACGATTGTGATTGTACGATTGTGACAGTATGATTGTGATTGTATGATTGTGATTGTATGATTGTGATTGTATGATTGTGATTGTATGAATGCGATTGTATGATTGTGATTGTATGATTGTGATTGTATGATTGTGATTGTATGATTGTATTTGGGAGATTGTATTTGGGATATTGTAATTGTATGATTGCGATTGTATGATTGTGATTGTATGATTGTGATGTATGATTGTAATTGTATGATTATGATTGTATGATTGTGATTGTATGATTGAGATTGTATGATTGTGATGGTATGCTTGCGATTGTATGAATGTGATTGTATGATTGTGATTGTATGATTGTGATTGCATGATTGTGATTGTATGATTGTGATTGTATGATTGTGATTGTATGATTGTGATTGTATGATTGTGATTGTATGATTGTGATTGTATGATAGTGATTGTACGATTGTAATTGTACGATTGTGATTGTATGATTGTGATAGTATGATTGTGATTGTATGACTGTGATTGTATGACTGTGATTGTATGTTTGTGATTGTATGATTGTGATTGTATGATTGTGAAAGTATGATTGTGATTGTATGATTGTGATTCTTTGATTGTGATTGTATGATTGTGATTGTATGATTGTGAATGTATGATTGTGATTGTATGATTGTATTTGGGTGATTGTATTTGGGAGATTGTATTTGGGAGATTGTAATTGTATGATTGCGATTGTATGATTGTGATTGCATGATTGTGATTGTATGATTGTGATTGTATGATTGTGATTGTATGATTGTGATTGTATGATTGTGATTGTACGATTGTAATTGTACGATTGTGATTGTACGATTGTGATAGTACGATTGTGATTGTATGACTGTGATTGTATGACTGTGATTGTATGATTGTGATTGTATGATTGTGATTGTATGATTGTGAAAGTATGATTGTGAAAGTATGATTGTGATTGTATGATTGTGATTGTATGATTGTGATTGTATGATTGTGATTGTATGATTGTGATTGTCTGATTGTGGTTGAGCGATTGTGATTGTACGATTGTGATTGTACGATTGTGATTGTATGATTGTGATTGTATGATTCTGATTGTATGATTGTGATTGTATGATTGTGATTGTATGATTGTGATAGTATGATTGTGATTATATGATTGTTATTGTATGACTGTGATTGTATGATTGTGATTGTATGATTGTGATAGTATGATTGTGAATGTATGATTGTGATTGTATGATTGTGATTGTATGATTGTGATTGTATGATTGTGATTGTCTGATTGTGGTTGTGCGATTGTGATTGTACGATTGTGATTGTACGATTGTGACAGTATGATTGTGATTGTATGATTGTGATTGTATGATTGTGATTGTATGATTGTGATTGTATGATTGTGATCGTATGATTGTGATTGTATGACTATGATTGTATGATTGTGATTGTATGATTGTATTTGGGTCATTGTATTTGGGAGATTGTATTTGGGAGATTGTAATTGTATGATTGCGATTGTATGATTGTGATTGTATGATAGTGATTGTACGATTGTAATTGTACGATTGTGATTGTATGATTGTGATAGTATGATTGTGATTGTATGACTGTGATTGTATGACTGTGATTGTATGTTTGTGATTGTATGATTGTGATTGTATGATTGTGAAAGTATGATTGTGATTGTATGATTGTGATTCTTTGATTGTGATTGTATGATTGTGATTGTATGATTGTGAATGTATGATTGTGATTGTATGATTGTATTTGGGTGATTGTATTTGGGAGATTGTATTTGGGAGATTGTAATTGTATGATTGCGATTGTATGATTGTGATTGCATGATTGTGATTGTATGATTGTGATTGTATGATTGTGATTGTATGATTGTGATTGTATGATTGTGATTGTACGATTGTAATTGTACGATTGTGATTGTACGATTGTGATAGTACGATTGTGATTGTATGACTGTGATTGTATGACTGTGATTGTATGATTGTGATTGTATGATTGTGATTGTATGATTGTGAAAGTATGATTGTGAAAGTATGATTGTGATTGTATGATTGTGATTGTATGATTGTGATTGTATGATTGTGATTGTATGATTGTGATTGTCTGATTGTGGTTGAGCGATTGTGATTGTACGATTGTGATTGTACGATTGTGATTGTATGATTGTGATTGTATGATTCTGATTGTATGATTGTGATTGTATGATTGTGATTGTATGATTGTGATAGTATGATTGTGATTATATGATTGTTATTGTATGACTGTGATTGTATGATTGTGATTGTATGATTGTGATAGTATGATTGTGAATGTATGATTGTGATTGTATGATTGTGATTGTATGATTGTGATTGTATGATTGTGATTGTCTGATTGTGGTTGTGCGATTGTGATTGTACGATTGTGATTGTACGATTGTGACAGTATGATTGTGATTGTATGATTGTGATTGTATGATTGTGATTGTATGATTGTGATTGTATGATTGTGATTGTATGATTGTGATTGTATGATTGTGATTGTATGATTGTGATTGTATGATTGTATTTGGGAGATTGTATTTGGGATATTGTAATTGTATGATTGCGATTGTATGATTGTGATTGTATGATTGTGATGTATGATTGTAATTGTATGATTATGATTGTATGATTGTGATTGTATGATTGAGATTGTATGATTGTGATGGTATGCTTGCGATTGTATGAATGTGATTGTATGATTGTGGTTGTGCGATTGTGATTGTACGATTGTGATTGTACAATTGTGATTGTATGATTGTGATTGTATGATTGTGATTGTATGATTGTGATTGTATGATTGTGATTGTATGATTGTGATTGTATGATTGTGATTGTATGATCGTGATAGTATTATTGTGATTGTATGATTGTGATTGTATGATTGTGATTGTATGATTGTGATTGTATGATTGTATTTGGGAGATTGTAATTGTATGATTGCGATTGAATGATTGTGATTGTATGATTGTGATGTATGATTGTAATTGTATGATTATGATTGTATGACTGTGATTGTATGACTGTGATTGTATGATTGTGATTGTATGATTGTGATTGTATGATTGTGAAAGTATGATTGTGATTGTATGATTGTGATAGTATGATTGTGATTATATGATTGTTATTGTATGACTGTGATTGTATGATTGTGATTGTATGATTGTGATAGTATGATTGTGAAAGTATGATTGTGATTGTATGATTGTGATTGTATGATTGTGATTGTATGATTGTGATTGTCTGATTGTGGTTGTGCGATTGTGATTGTACGATTGTGATTGTACGATTGTGACAGTATGATTGTGATTGTATGATTGTGATTGTATGATTGTGATTGTATGATTGTGATTGTATGATTGTGATCGTATGATTGTGATTGTATGACTATGAGTGTATGATTGTGATTGTATGATTGTATTTGGGTGATTGTATTTGGGAGATTGTATTTGGGAGATTGTAATTGTATGATTGCGATTGTATGATTGTGATTGTATGATTGCGATTGTATGAATGCGATTGTATGATTGTGATTGTATGATTGTGATTGTATGATTGTGATTGTATGATTGTGATTGTATGATTGTATTTGGGAGATTGTATTTGGGATATTGTAATTGTATGATTGCGATTGTATGATTGTGATTGTATGATTGTGATGTATGATTGTAATTGTATGATTATGATTGTATGATTGTGATTGTATGATTGAGATTGTATGATTGTGATGGTATGCTTGCGATTGTATGAATGTGATTGTATGATTGTGGTTGTGCGATTGTGATTGTATGATTGTGATTGTATGATTGCGATTGTATGAATGCGATTGTATGATTGTGATTGTATGATTGTGATTGTATGATTGTGATTGTATGATTGTACTTGGGAGATTGTATTTGGGATATTGTAATTGTATGATTGCGATTGTATGATTGTGATTGTATGATTGTGATGTATGATTGTAATTATATGATTATGATTGTATGATTGTGATTGTATGATTGAGATTGTATGATTGTGATGGTATGCTTGCGATTTTATGAATGTGATTGTATGATTGTGATTGTATGATTGTGATTGCATGATTGTGATTGTATGATTGTGATTGCATGATTTTGAATGTATGATTGTGATTGTATGATTGTGATTGTATGATTGTGATTGTATGATTGTGATTGTATGGTTGTGATTGTATGATTGTGATTGTATGATTGTGATAGTATGATTGTGATTGTATGATTGTGATTGTATGATTGTGATTGTATGATTGTGATTGTATGATTGTATTTGGGAGATTGTATTTGGGAGATTTATTTGGGAGATTGTAATTGTATGATTGCGATTGTATGATTGTGATTGTATGATTGTGATTGTATGATTGCGATTGTATGAATGCGATTGTATGACTGTGATTGTATGATTGTATTTGGGAGATTGTATTTGGGAGATTGTAATTATATGATTGTGATTGTATGATTGTGATTGTATGATTGTGAAAGTATGATTGTGATTGTATGATTGTGATTGTATGATTGTGATTGTATGATTGTGATTGTCTGATTGTGGTTGTGCGATTGTGATTGTACGATTGTGATTGTACGATTGTGACAGTATGATTGTGATTGTATGATTGTGATTGCATGATTGTGATTGTATGATTGTGATTGTATGATTGTGATCGTATGATTGTGATTGTATGATTATGATTGTATGTATGTGATTGTATGATTGTATTTGGGTGATTGTATTTGGGCGATTGTATTTGGGAGATTGTAATTGTATGATTGCGATTGTATGATTGTGATTGTATGATTGCGATTGTATGAATGCGATTGTATGATTGTGATTGTATGATTGTGATTGCATGATTGTGATTGTATGATTGTGATTGTATGATTGTGATCGTATGATTGTGATTGTATGATTATGATTGTATGATTGTGATTGTATGATTGTGGTTGTGCGATTGTGATTGTACGATTGTGATTGTACAATTGTGATTGTATGATTGTGATTGTATGATTGTGATTGTATGATTGTGATTGTATGATTGTGATTGTATGATTGTGATTGTATGATTGTGATTGTATGATTGTGATTGTATGATTGTGATTGTATGATTGTGATAGTATTATTGTGATTGTATGATTGTGATTGTATGATTGTGATTGTATGATTGTATTTGGGAGATTGTAATTGTATGATTGCGATTGAATGATTGTGATTGTATGATTGTGATGTATGATTGTAATTGTATGATTATGATTGTATGACTGTGATTGTATGATTGTGATTGTATGATTGTGATTGTATGATTGTGAAAGTATGATTGTGATTGTATGATTGTGATTGTATGATTGTGATTGTATGATTGTGATTGTAAGATTGTGATTGTCTGATTGTGGTTGTGCGATTGTGATTGTACGATTGTGATTGTACAATTGTGATTGTATGATTGTGATTGTATGATTATGATTGTATGATTGTGATTGCATGATTGTGATTGTATGATTGTGATTGTATGATTGTGATCGTATGATTGTGATTGTATGATTATGATTGTATGTATGTGATTGTATGATTGTATTTGGGTGATTGTATTTGGGCGATTGTATTTGGGAGATTGTAATTGTATGATTGCGATTGTATGATTGTGATTGTATGATTGCGATTGTATGAATGCGATTGTATGATTGTGATTGTATGATTGTGATTGCATGATTGTGATTGTATGATTATGATTGTATGATTGTGATCGTATGATTGTGATTGTATGATTATGATTGTATGATTGTGATTGTATGATTGTATTTGGGTGATTGTATTTGGGAGATTGTATTTGGGAGATTGTAATTGTATGATTGCGATTGTATGATTGTGATTGTATGATTGTGATTGTATGAATGTGATTGTATGATTGTGGTTGTGCGATTGTGATTGTACGATTGTGATTGTACAATTGTGATTGTATGATTGTGATTGTATGATTGTGATTGTATGATTGTGATTGTATGATTGTGATTGTATGATTGTGATTGTATGATTGTGATTGTATGATTGTGATTGTATGATTGTGATAGTATTATTGTGATTGTATGATTGTGATTGTATGATTGTGATTGTATGATTGTGATTGTATGATTGTGATTGTATGATTGTATTTGGGAGATTGTAATTGTATGATTGCGATTGAATGATTGTGATTGTATGATTGTGATGTATGATTGTAATTGTATGATTATGATTGTATGACTGTGATTGTATGATTGTGATTGTATGATTGTGATTGTATGATTGTGAAAGTATGATTGTGATTGTATGATTGTGATTGTATGATTGTGATTGTATGATTGTGATTGTAAGATTGTGATTGTCTGATTGTGGTTGTGCGATTGTGATTGTACGATTGTGATTGTACAATTGTGATTGTATGATTGTGATTGTATGATTATGATTGTATGATTGTGATTGCATGATTGTGATTGTATGATTGTGATTGTATGATTGTGATTGTATGATTGTGATAGTATGATTGTGATTGTATGATTGTGATTGTATGATTGTGATTGTATGATTGTAATTGTATGATTGTGATTGTATGATTATGATTGTATGATTGTGATTGCATGATTGTGATTGTATGATTGTGATTGCATGATTTTGAATGTATGATTGTGATTGTATGATTGTGATTGTATGATTGTGATTGTATGATTGTGATTGTATGGTTGTGATTGTATGATTGTGATTGTATGATTGTGATAGTATGATTGTGATTGTATGATTGTGATTGTATGATTGTGATTGTATGATTGTGATTGTATGATTGTATTTGGGAGATAGTATTTGGGAGATTTATTTGGGAGATTGTAATTGTATGATTGCGATTGTATGATTGTGATTGTATGATTGTGATTGTATGATTGCGATTGTATGAATGCGATTGTATGACTGTGATTGTATGATTGTATTTGGGAGATTGTATTTGGGAGATTGTAATTATATGATTGCGATTGTATGATTGTGATTGTATGATTGCGATTGTATGATTGTGATTGTATGATTGTGATGTATGATTGTAATTGTATGATTATGATTGTATGATTGTGATTGTATGATTGTGATTGTATGATTGTGATTGTATGATTGTGATTGTATGATTGTGATTGTATGATTGTGATTGTATGAGTGTGGTTGTCTGATTGTGGTTGTGCGATTGTGATGTATGATTGTAATTGTATGATTATGATTGTATGATAGTGATTGTATGATTGAGATTGTATGATTGTGATTGTATGCTTGCGATTGTATGATTGTGATTGTATGATTGTGATTCTTTGATTGTGATTGTATGATTGTGATTGTATGATTGTGATTGTATGATTGTGATTGTATGATTGTGAAAGTATGATTGTGATTGTATGATTGTGATTGTATGATTGTGATTGTATGATTGTGATTGTCTGACTGTGGTTGTGCGATTGTGATTGTACGATTGTGATTGTACGATTGTGACAGTATGATTGTGATTGTATGATTGTGATTGTATGATTGTATTTGGGTGATTGTATTTGGGAGATTGTATTTGGGAGATTGTAATTGTATGATTGCGATTGTATGATTGTGATTGTATGATTGTGATTGTATGATTGTATTTGGGAGATTGTAATTGTATGATTGCGATTGTATGATTGTGATTGTATGATTGCGATTGTATGATTGTGATTGTATGAATGTGATGTATGATTGTGATTATATGATTGTTATTGTATGACTGTGATTGTATGATTGTGATTGTATGATTGTGATAGTATGATTGTGAAAGTTTGATTGTGACTGTATGATTATGATTGTATGATTGTGATTGTATGATTGTGATTGTATGATTGTGATTGTATGATTGTGATTGTATGATTGTGATTGTATGAGTGTGGTTGTCTGATTGTGGTTGTGCGATTGTGATGTATGATTGTAATTGTATGATTATGATTGTATGATAGTGATTGTACGATTGAGATTGTATGATTGTGATTGTATGCTTGCGATTGTATGATTGTGATTGTATGATTGTGATTCTTTGATCGTGATTGCATGATTGTGATTGTATGATTGTGATTGTATGATTGTGATTGTATGGTTGTGATTGTATGATTGTGATTGTATGATTGTGATAGTATGATTGTGATTGTATGATTATGATTGTATGATTGTGATTGTATGATTGAGATTGTATGATTGTGATGGTATGCTTGCGATTGTATGAATGTGATTGTATGATTGTGATTGTATGATTGTGATTGCATGATTGTGATTGTATGATTGTGATTGTATGATTGTGATTGTATGATTGTGATTGTATGATTGTGATTGTATGATTGTGATTGTATGATTGTGATTGTATGATTGTGATTGTACGATTGTAATTGTACGATTGTGATTGTATGATTGTGATAGTATGATTGTGATTGTATGACTGTGATTGTATGACTGTGATTGTATGTTTGTGATTGTATGATTGTAATTGTACGATTGTGATTGTATGATTGTGATAGTATGATTGTGATTGTATGACTGTGATTGTATGACTGTGATTGTATGATTGTGATTGTATGATTGTGATTGTGTGATTGTGATTGTATGATTGTATTTGGGAGATTGTATTTGGGAGATTGTAATTATATGATTGCGATTGTATGATTGTGATTGTATGATTGCGATTGTATGATTGTGATTGTATGATTGTGATGTATGATTGTAATTGTATGATTATGATTGTATGATTGTGATTGTATGATTGTGATTGTATGATTGCGATTGTATGAATGCGATTGTATGATTGTGATTGTATGATTGTATTTGGGAGATTGTATTTGGGAGATTGTATTTGGGAGATTGTAATTATATGATTGCGATTGTATGGTTGTGATTGTATGATTGCGATTGTATGATTGTGATTGTATGATTGTGATGTATGATTGTAATTGTATGATTATGATTGTATGATTGTGATTGTATGATTGTGATTGTATGATTGTGATTGTATGATTGTGATTGTATGATTGTGATTGTATGAGTGTGGTTGTCTGATTGTGGTTGTGCGATTGTGATGTATGATTGTAATTGTATGATTATGATTGTATGATAGTGATTGTACGATTGAGATTGTATGATTGTGATTGTATGCTTGCGATTGTATGATTGTGATTGTATGATTGTGATTCTTTGATCGTGATTGCATGATTGTGATTGTATGATTGTGATTGTATGATTGTGATTGTATGATTGTGATGGTATGCTTGCGATTGTATGAATGTGATTGTATGATTGTGATTGTATGATTGTGATTGCATGATTGTGATTGTATGATTGTGATTGTATGATTGTGATTGTATGATTGTGATTGTATGATTGTGATTGTATGATTGTGATTGTATGATTGTGATTGCATGATTGTGATTGTATGATTGTGATTGTATGATAGTGATTGTATGATTGTGATTGTATGATTGTGATTGTATGATTGTGATTGTATGATTGTGATTGTATGATTGTGATTGTATGATTGTATTTGGGAGATTGTAATTGTATGATTGCGATTGTATGATTGTGATTGTATGATTGCGATTGTATGATTGTGATTGTATGAATGTGATGTATGATTGTGATTATATGATTGTTATTGTATGACTGTGATTGTATGATTGTGATTGTATGATTGTGATAGTATGATTGTGAAAGTATGATTGTGACTGTATGATTGTGATTGTATGATTGTGATTGTATGATTGTGATTGTCTGATTGTGGTTGTGCGATTGTGATTGTACGATTGTGATTGTACGATTGTGACAGTATGATTGTGATTGTATGATTGTGATTGTATGATTGTGATTGTATGATTGTGATCGTATGAATGCGATTGTATGATTGTGATTGTATGATTGTGATTGTATGATTGTGATTGTATGATTGTATTTGGGAGATTGTATTTGGGATATTGTAATTGTATGATTGCGATTGTATGATTGTGATTGTATGATTGTGATGTATGATTGTAATTGTATGATTATGATTGTATGATTGTGATTGTATGATTGAGATTGTATGATTGTGATGGTATGCTTGCGATTGTATGAATGTGATTGTATGATTGTGATTGTATGATTGTGATTGCATGATTGTGATTGTATGATTGTGATTGTATGATTGTGATTGTATGATTGTGATTGTATGATTGTGATTGTATGATTGTGATTGTATGATAGTGATTGTACGATTGTAATTGTACGATTGTGATTGTATGATTGTGATAGTATGATTGTGATTGTATGACTGTGATTGTATGACTGTGATTGTATGTTTGTGATTGTATGATTGTGATTGTATGATTGTGAAAGTATGATTGTGATTGTATGATTGTGATTCTTTGATTGTGATTGTATGATTGTGATTGTATGATTGTGAATGTATGATTGTGATTGTATGATTGTATTTGGGTGATTGTATTTGGGAGATTGTATTTGGGAGATTGTAATTGTATGATTGCGATTGTATGATTGTGATTGCATGATTGTGATTGTATGATTGTGATTGTATGATTGTGATTGTATGATTGTGATTGTACGATTGTGATTGTACGATTGTGATTGTACGATTGTGATAGTACGATTGTGATTGTACGACTGTGATTGTATGACTGTGATTGTATGACTGTGATTGTATGATTGTGATTGTATGATTGTGAAAGTATGATTGTGAAAGTATGATTGTGATTGTATGATTGTGATTGTATGATTGTGATTGTATGATTGTGATTGTATGATTGTGATTGTCTGATTGTGGTTGTGCGATTGTGATTGTACGATTGTGATTGTACGATTGTGATTGTACGATTGTGATTGTACGATTGTGATTGTACGATTGTGATTGTATGATTGTGATTGTATGATTGTGATTATATGATTGTTATTGTATGATTGTTATTGTATGACTGTGATTGTATGATTGTGATTGTATGATTGTGATAGTATGATTGTGAATGTATGATTGTGATTGTATGATTGTGATTGTATGATTGTGATTGTATGATTGTGATTGTATGATTGTGATTGTCTGATTGTGGTTGTGCGATTGTGATTGTACGATTGTGATTGTACGATTGTGACAGTATGATTGTGATTGTATGATTGTGATTGTATGATTGTGATTGTATGATTGTGATTGTATGATTGTGATCGTATGATTGTGATTGTATGACTATAATTGTATGATTGTGATTGTATGATTGTATTTGGGTGATTGTATTTGGGAGATTGTATTTGGGAGATTGTAATTGTATGATTGCGATTGTATGATTGTGATTGTATGATTGCGATTGTATGAATGCGATTGTATGATTGTGATTGTATGATTGTGATTGTATGATTGTGATTGTATGATTGTGATTGTATGATTGTGATTGTATGATTGTATTTGGGAGATTGTATTTGGGATATTGTAATTGTATGATTGCGATTGTATGATTGTGATTGTATGATTTTGATGTATGATTGTAATTGTATGATTATGATTGTATGATTGTGATTGTATGATTGAGATTGTATGATTGTGATGGTATGCTTGCGATTGTATGAATGTGATTGTATGATTGTGGTTGTGCGATTGTGATTGTACGATTGTGATTGTACAATTGTGATTGTACGATTGTGATTGTATGATTGTGATTGTATGATTGTGATTGTATGATTGTGATTGTATGATTGTGATTGTATGATTGTGATTGTATGATTGTGATTGTATGATTGTGATTGTATGATTGTGATTGTATGATTGTGATTGTATGATTGTGATAGTATTATTGTGATTGTATGATTGTGATTGTATGATTGTGATTGTATGATTGTGATTGTATGATTGTATTTGGGAGATTGTAATTGTATGATTGCGATTGAATGATTGTGATTGTATGATTGTGATGTATGATTGTAATTGTATGATTATGATTGTATGACTGTGATTGTATGACTGTGATTGTATGATTGTGATTGTATGATTGTGATTGTATGATTGTGAAAGTATGATTGTGATTGTATGATTGTGATTGTATGATTGTGATTGTATGATTGTGATTGTATGATTGTGATTGTCTGATTGTGGTTGTGCGATTGTGATTGTACGATTGTGATTGTACAATTGTGATTGTATGATTGTGATTGTATGATTATGATTGTATGATTGTGATTGCATGATTGTGATTGTATGATTGTGATTGTATGATTGTGATTGTATGATTGTGATAGTATGATTGTGATTGTATGATTGTGATTGTATGATTGTGATAGTATTATTGTGATTGTATGATTGTGATTGTATGATTGTGATTGTATGATTGTGATTGTATGATTGTATTTGGGAGATTGTAATTGTATGATTGCGATTGAATGATTGTGATTGTATGATTGTGATGTATGATTGTAATTGTATGATTATGATTGTATGACTGTGATTGTATGACTGTGATTGTATGATTGTGATTGTATGATTGTGATTGTATGATTGTGAAAGTATGATTGTGATTGTATGATTGTGATTGTATGATTGTGATTGTATGATTGTGATTGTATGATTGTGATTGTCTGATTGTGGTTGTGCGATTGTGATTGTACGATTGTGATTGTACAATTGTGATTGTAGGATTGTGATTGTATGATTATGATTGTATGATTGTGATTGCATGATTGTGATTGTATGATTGTGATTGTATGATTGTGATTGTATGATTGTGATAGTATGATTGTGATTGTATGATTGTGATTGTATGATTGTGATTGTATGATTGTAATTGTATGATTGTGATTGTATGATTATGATTGTATGATTGTGATTGCATGATTGTGATTGTATGATTGTGATTGCATGATTTTGAATGTATGATTGTGATTGTATGATTGTGATTGTATGATTGTGATTGTATGATTGTGATTGTATGGTTGTGATTGTATGATTGTGATTGTATGATTGTGATAGTATGATTGTGATTGTATGATTGTGATTGTATGATTGTGATCGTATGATTGTGATTGTATGATTATGATTGTATGTATGTGATTGTATGATTGTATTTGGGTGATTGTATTTGGGCGATTGTATTTGGGAGATTGTAATTGTATGATTGCGATTGTATGATTGTGATTGTATGATTGCGATTGTATGAATGCGATTGTATGATTGTGATTGTATGATTGTGATTGCATGATTGTGATTGTATGATTGTGATTGTATGATTGTGATCGTATGATTGTGATTGTATGATTATGATTGTATGATTGTGATTGTATGATTGTGGTTGTGCGATTGTGATTGTACGATTGTGATTGTACAATTGTGATTGTATGATTGTGATTGTATGATTGTGATTGTATGATTGTGATTGTATGATTGTGATTGTATGATTGTGATTGTATGATTGTGATTGTATGATTGTGATTGTATGATTGTGATAGTATTATTGTGATTGTATGATTGTGATTGTATGATTGTGATTGTATGATTGTGATTGTATGATTGTATTTGGGAGATTGTAATTGTATGATTGCGATTGAATGATTGTGATTGTATGATTGTGATGTATGATTGTAATTGTATGATTATGATTGTATGACTGTGATTGTATGATTGTGATTGTATGATTGTGATTGTATGATTGTGAAAGTATGATTGTGATTGTATGATTGTGATTGTATGATTGTGATTGTAAGATTGTGATTGTCTGATTGTGGTTGTGCGATTGTGATTGTACGATTGTGATTGTACAATTGTGATTGTATGATTGTGATTGTATGATTATGATTGTATGATTGTGATTGCATGATTGTGATTGTATGATTGTGATTGTATGATTGTGATCGTATGATCGTGATTGTATGATTATGATTGTATGTATGTGATTGTATGATTGTATTTGGGTGATTGTATTTGGGCGATTGTATTTGGGAGATTGTAATTGTATGATTGCGATTGTATGATTGCGATTGTATGAATGCGATTGTATGATTGTGATTGTATGATTGTGATTGCATGATTGTGATTGTATGATTGTGATTGTATGATTGTGATCGTATGATTGTGATTGTATGATTATGATTGTATGATTGTGATTGTATGATTGTATTTGGGTGATTGTATTTGGGAGATTGTATTTGGGAGATTGTAATTGTATGATTGCGATTGTATGATTGTGATTGTATGATTGTGATTGTATGAATGTGATTGCATGATTGTGGTTGTGCGATTGTGATTGTACGATTGTGATTGTACAATTGTGATTGTATGATTGTGATTGTATGATTGTGATTGTATGATTGTGATTGTATGATTGTGATTGTATGATTGTGATTGTATGATTGTGATTGTATGATTGTGATTGTATGATTGTGATAGTATTATTGTGATTGTATGATTGTGATTGTATGATTGTGATTGTATGATTGTGATTGTATGATTGTATTTGGGAGATTGTAATTGTATGATTGCGATTGAATGATTGTGATTGTATGATTGTGATGTATGATTGTAATTGTATGATTATGATTGTATGACTGTGATTGTATGATTGTGATTGTATGATTGTGATTGTATGATTGTGAAAGTATGATTGTGATTGTATGATTGTGATTGTATGATTGTGATTGTATGATTGTGATTGTAAGATTGTGATTGTCTGATTGTGGTTGTGCGATTGTGATTGTACGATTGTGATTGTACAATTGTGATTGTACGATTGTGATTGTATGATTATGATTGTATGATTGTGATTGCATGATTGTGATTGTATGATTGTGATTGTATGATTGTGATTGTATGATTGTGATAGTATGATTGTGATTGTATGATTGTGATTGTATGATTGTGATTGTATGATTGTAATTGTATGATTGTGATTGTATGATTATGATTGTATGATTGTGATTGCATGATTGTGATTGTATGATTGTGATTGCATGATTTTGAATGTATGATTGTGATTGTATGATTGTGATTGTATGATTGTGATTGTATGATTGTGATTGTATGGTTGTGATTGTATGATTGTGATTGTATGATTGTGATAGTATGATTGTGATTGTATGATTGTGATTGTATGATTGTGATTGTATGATTGTGATTGTATGATTGTATTTGGGAGATTGTATTTGGGAGATTTATTTGGGAGATTGTAATTGTATGATTGCGATTGTATGATTGTGATTGTATGATTGTGATTGTATGATTGCGATTGTATGAATGCGATTGTATGATTGTGATTGTATGATTGTATTTGGGAGATTGTATTTGGGAGATTGTAATTATATGATTGCGATTGTATGATTGTGATTGTATGATTGCGATTGTATGATTGTGATTGTATGATTGTGATGTATGATTGTAATTGTATGATTATGATTGTATGATTGTGATTGTATGATTGCGATTGTATGATTGTGATTGTATGATTGTGATTGTATGATTGTGATTGTATGAGTGTGGTTGTCTGATTGTGGTTGTGCGATTGTGATGTATGATTGTAATTGTATGATTATGATTGTATGATAGTGATTGTATGATTGAGATTGTATGATTGTGATTGTATGATTGTGATTGTATGATTGTGATTGTATGATTGTATTTGGGAGATTGTATTTGGGATATTGTAATTGTATGATTGCGATTGTATGATTGTGATTGTATGATTGTGATGTATGATTGTAATTGTATGATTATGATTGTATGATTGTGATTGTATGATTGAGATTGTATGATTGTGATGGTATGCTTGCGATTGTATGAATGTGATTGTATGATTGTGATTGTATGATTGTGATTGCATGATTGTGATTGTATGATTGTGATTGTATGATTGTGATTGTATGATTGTGATTGTATGATTGTGATTGTATGATTGTATTTGGGTGATTGTATTTGGGAGATTGTATTTGGGAGATTGTAATTGTATGATTGCGATTGTATGATTGTGATTGTATGATTGCGATTGTATGAATGCGATTGTATGATTGTGATTGTATGATTGTGATTTTATGATTGTGATTGTATGATTGTGATAGTATGATTGTGATTGTATGATTGTGATTGTATGATTGTGATTGTATGATTGTGATAGTATGATTGTGATTATATGATTCTTATTGTATGACTGTGATTGTATGATTGTGATTGTATGATTGTGATAGTATGATTGTGATTGTATGATTGTATTTGGGTGATTGTATTTGGGAGATTGTATTTGGGAGATTGTAATTGTATGATTGTGATTGTCTGATTGTGGTTGTGCGATTGTGATTGTACGATTGTGATTGTACGATTGTGACAGTATGATTGTGATTGTATGATTGTGATTGTATGATTGTGATTGTATGATTGTGATTGTATGATTGTGATCGTATGATTGTGATTGTATGACTATGATTGTATGATTGTGATTGTATGATTGTATTTGGGTGATTGTATTTGGGAGGTTGTATTTGGGAGATTGTAGTTGTATGATTGCGATTGTATGATTGTGATTGTATGATTGCGATTGTATGAATGCGATTGTATGATTGTGATTGTATGATTGTGATAGTATGATTGTGATTGTATGATTGTGATTGTATGATTGTGATTGTATGATTGTGATTGTATGATTGTGATAGTATGATTGTGATTATATGATTGTTATTGTATGACTGTGATTGTATGATTGTGATTGTATGATTGTGATAGTATGATTGTGATTGTATGATTGTATTTGGGTGATTGTATTTGGGAGATTGTATTTGGGAGATTGTAATTGTATGATTGTGATTGTCTGATTGCGGTTGTGCGATTGTGATTGTACGATTGTGATTGTACGATTGTGACAGTATGATTGTGATTGTATGATTGTGATTGTACGATTGTGATTGTATGATTGTGATTGTATGATTGTGATTGTATGATTGTGATCGTATGATTGTGATTGTATGATTATGATTGTATGATTGTGATTGTATGATTGTATTTGGGTGATTGTATTTGGGAGATTGTATTTGGGATATTGTAATTGTATGATTGCGATTGTATGATTGTGATGTATGATTGTAATTGTATGATTATGATTGTATGATTGTGATTGTATGATTGAGATTGTATGATTGTGATGGTATGCTTGCGATTGTATGAATGTGATTGTATGATTGTGATTGTATGATTGTGATTGCGTGATTGTGATTGTATGATTGTGATTGTATGATTGTGATTGTATGATTGTGATTGTATGATTGTGATTGTATGATTGTGATTGTATGATTGTGATTGTATGATTGTGATTGTATGATTGTGATTGCATGATTGTGATTGTATGATTGTGATTGTATGATTGTGATTGTATGATTGTGATAGTATGATTGTGATTATATGATTGTTATTGTATGACTGTGATTGTATGATTGTGATTGTATGATTGTGATAGTATGATTGTGAAAGTATGATTGTGATTGTATGATTGTGATTGTATGATTGTGATTGTATGATTGTGATTGTATGATTGTGATTGTATGGTTGTGGTTGTCTGATTGTGGTTGTGCGATTGTGATTGTACGATTTTGATTGTACGATTGTGACAGTATGATTGTGATTGTATGATTGTGATTGTATGATTGTGATTGTATGATTGTGATTGTATGATTGTGATCGTATGATTGTGATTGTATGACTATGATTGTATGATTGTGATTGTATGATTGTATTTGGGTGATTGTATTTGGGAGGTTGTATTTGGGAGATTGTAGTTGTATGATTGCGATTGTATGATTGTGATTGTATGATTGCGATTGTATGAATGCGATTGTATGATTGTGATTGTATGATTGTGATAGTATGATTGTGATTGTATGATTGTGATTGTATGATTGTGATTGTATGATTGTGATTGTATGATTGTGATAGTATGATTGTGATTATATGATTGTTATTGTATGACTGTGATTGTATGATTGTGATTGTATGATTGTGATAGTATGATTGTGATTGTATGATTGTATTTGGGTGATTGTATTTGGGAGATTGTATTTGGGAGATTGTAATTGTATGATTGTGATTGTCTGATTGTGGTTGTGCGATTGTGATTGTACGATTGTGATTGTACGATTGTGACAGTATGATTGTGATTGTATGATTGTGATTGTACGATTGTGATTGTATGATTGTGATTGTATGATTGTGATCGTATGATTGTGATTGTATGATTATGATTGTATGATTGTGATTGTATGATTGTATTTGGGTGATTGTATTTGGGAGATTGTATTTGGGAGATTGTAATTGTATGATTGCGATTGTATGATTGTGATTGTATGATTGCGATTGTATGAATGCGATTGTATGATTGTGATTGTATGATTGTGATTGTATGATTGTGATTGTATGATTGTGATTGTATGATTGTATTTGGGAGATTGTATTTGGGATATTGTAATTGTATGATTGCGATTGTATGATTGTGATGTATGATTGTAATTGTATGATTATGATTGTATGATCGTGATTGTATGATTGAGATTGTATGATTGTGATGGTATGCTTGCGATTGTATGAATGTGATTGTATGATTGTGATTGTATGATTGTGATTGCATGATTGTGATTGTATGATTGTGATTGTATGATTGTGATTGTATGATTGTGATTGTATGATTGTGATTGTATGATTGTGATTGTATGATTGTGATTGTATGATTGTGATTGTATGATTGTGATTGCATGATTGTGATTGTATGATTGTGATTGTATGATAGTGATTGTATGATTGTGATTGTATGATTGTGATTGTATGATTGTGATTGTATGATTGTGATTGTACGATTGTAATTGTACGATTGTGATTGTACGATTGTGATTGTATGATTGTGATTGTATGATTGTGATTGTATGATTGTGATAGTATGATTGTGATTATATGATTGTTATTGTATGACTGTGATTGTATGATTGTGATTGTATGATTGTGATAGTATGATTGTGAAAGTATGATTGTGATTGTATGATTGTGATTGTATGATTGTGATTGTCTGATTGTGATTGTATGATTATGATTGTGTGATTGTGATTGCATGATTGTGATTGTATGATTGTGATTGCATGATTTTGAATGTATGATTGTGATTGTATGGTTGTGATTGTATGATTGTGATTGTATGATTGTGATTGTATGGTTGTGATTGTATGATTGTGATTGTATGATTGTGATAGTATGATTGTGATTGTATGATTGTGATTGTATGATTGTGATTGTCTGATTGTGGTTGTGCGATTGTGATTATATGATTGTTATTGTATGACTGTGATTCTATGATTGTGATTGTATGATTGTGATAGTATGATTGTGAAAGTATGATTGTGATTGTATGATTGTGATTGTATGATTGTGATTGTATGATTGTGATTGTCTGATTGTGGTTGTGCGATTGTGATTGTACGATTGTGATTGTACGATTGTGACAGTATGATTGTGATTGTATGATTGTGATTGTACGATTGTGATTGTATGATTGTGATTGTATGATTGTGATCGTATGATTGTGATTGTATGATTATGATTGTATGGTTGTGATTGTATGATTGTATTTGGGTGATTGTATTTGGGAGATTGTATTTGGGAGATTGTAATTGTATGATTGCGATTGTATGATTGTGATTGTATGATTGCGATTGTATGAATGCGATTGTATGATTGTGATTGTATGATTGTGATTGTATGATTGTGATTGTATGATTGTGATTGTATGATTGTATTTGGGAGATTGTATTTGGGATATTGTAATTGTATGATTGCGATTGTATGATTGTGATGTATGATTGTAATTGTATGATTATGATTGTATGATTGTGATTGTATGATTGAGATTGTATGATTGTGATGGTATGCTTGCGATTGTATGAATGTGATTGTATGATTGTGATTGTATGATTGTGATTGCATGATTGTGATTGTATGATTGTGATTGTATGATTGAGATTGTATGATTGTGATGGTATGCTTGCGATTGTATGAATGTGATTGTATGATTGTGATTGTATGATTGTGATTGCATGATTGTGATTGTATGATTGTGATTGTATGATTGTGATTGTATGATTGTGATTGTATGATTGTGATTGTATGATTGTGATTGTATGATAGTGATTGTACGATTGTAATTGTACGATTGTGATTGTATGATTGTGATAGTATGATTGTGATTGTATGACTGTGATTGTATGACTGTGATTGTATGTTTGTGATTGTATGATTGTGATTGTATGATTGTGAAAGTATGATTGTGATTGTATGATTGTGATTCTTTGATTGTGATTGTATGATTGTGATTGTATGATTGTGAATGTATGATTGTGATTGTATGATTGTATTTGGGTGATTGTATTTGGGAGATTGTATTTGGGAGATTGTAATTGTATGATTGCGATTGTATGATTGTGATTGCATGATTGTGATTGTATGATTGTGATTGTATGATTGTGATTGTATGATTGTGATTGTATGATTGTGATTGTACGATTGTAATTGTACGATTGTGATTGTACGATTGTGATAGTACGATTGTGATTGTATGACTGTGATTGTATGACTGTGATTGTATGATTGTGATTGTATGATTGTGATTGTATGATTGTGAAAGTATGATTGTGAAAGTATGATTGTGATTGTATGATTGTGATTGTATGATTGTGATTGTATGATTGTGATTGTATGATTGTGATTGTCTGATTGTGGTTGTGCGATTGTGATTGTACGATTGTGATTGTACGATTGTGATTGTACGATTGTGATTGTACGATTGTGATTGTATGATTGTGATTGTATGATTGTGATTATATGATTGTTATTGTATGATTGTTATTGTATGACTGTGATTGTATGATTGTGATTGTATGATTGTGATAGTATGATTGTGAATGTATGATTGTGATTGTATGATTGTGATTGTATGATTGTGATTGTATGATTGTGATTGTATGATTGTGATTGTCTGATTGTGGTTGTGCGATTGTGATTGTACGATTGTGATTGTACGATTGTGACAGTATGATTGTGATTGTATGATTGTGATTGTATGATTGTGATTGTATGATTGTGATTGTATGATTGTGATTGTATGATTGTGATCGTATGATTGTGATTGTATGACTATGATTGTATGATTGTGATTGTATGATTGTATTTGGGTGATTGTATTTGGGAGATTGTATTTGGGAGATTGTAATTGTATGATTGCGATTGTATGATTGTGATTGTATGATTGCGATTGTATGAATGCGATTGTATGATTGTGATTGTATGATTGTGATTGTATGATTGTGATTGTCTGATTGTGGTTGTGCGATTGTGATTGTACGATTGTGATTGTACGATTGTGATTGTATGATTGTGATTGTATGATTGTGATTCTATGATTGTTATTGTATGATTGTTATTGTATGACTGTGATTGTATGATTGTGATTGTATGATTGTGATAGTATGATTGTGAATGTATGATTGTGATTGTATGATTGTGATGGTATGCTTGCGATTGTATGAATGTGATTGTATGATTGTGATTGTATGATTGTGATTGCATGATTGTGATTGTATGATTGTGATTGTATGATTGTGATTGTATGATTGTGATTGTATGATTGTGATTGTATGATTGTGATTGTATGATTGTGATTGCATGATTGTGATTGTATGATTGTGATTGTATGATAGTGATTGTATGATTGTGATTGTATGATTGTGATTGTATGATTGTGATTGTATGATTGTGATTGTATGATTGTGATTGTATGATTGTATTTGGGAGATTGTAATTGTATGATTGCGATTGTATGATTGTGATTGTATGATTGCGATTGTATGATTGTGATTGTATGAATGTGATGTATGATTGTGATTATATGATTGTTATTGTATGACTGTGATTGTATGATTGTGATTGTATGATTGTGATAGTATGATTGTGAAAGTATGATTGTGACTGTATGATTGTGATTGTATGATTGTGATTGTATGATTGTGATTGTCTGATTGTGGTTGTGCGATTGTGATTGTACGATTGTGATTGTACGATTGTGACAGTATGATTGTGATTGTATGATTGTGATTGTATGATTGTGATTGTATGATTGTGATTGTATGAATGCGATTGTATGATTGTGATTGTATGATTGTGATTGTATGATTGTGATTGTATGATTGTATTTGGGTGATTGTATTTGGGATATTGTAATTGTATGATTGCGATTGTATGATTGTGATTGTATGATTGTGATGTATGATTGTAATTGTATGATTATGATTGTATGATTGTGATTGTATGATTGAGATTGTATGATTGTGATGGTATGCTTGCGATTGTATGAATGTGATTGTATGATTGTGATTGTATGATTGTGATTGCATGATTGTGATTGTATGATTGTGATTGTATGATTGTGATTGTATGATTGTGATTGTATGATTGTGATTGTATGATAGTGATTGTACGATTGTAATTGTACGATTGTGATTGTATGATTGTGATAGTATGATTGTGATTGTATGACTGTGATTGTATGACTGTGATTGTATGTTTGTGATTGTATGATTGTGATTGTATGATTGTGAAAGTATGATTGTGATTGTATGATTGTGATTCTTTGATTGTGATTGTATGATTGTGATTGTATGATTGTGAATGTATGATTGTGATTGTATGATTGTATTTGGGTGATTGTATTTGGGAGATTGTATTTGGGAGATTGTAATTGTATGATTGCGATTGTATGATTGTGATTGCATGATTGTGATTGTATGATTGTGATTGTATGATTGTGATTGTATGATTGTGATTGTATGATTGTGATTGTACGATTGTAATTGTACGATTGTGATTGTACGATTGTGATAGTACGATTGTGATTGTATGACTGTGATTGTATGACTGTGATTGTATGATTGTGATTGTATGATTGTGATTGTATGATTGTGAAAGTATGATTGTGAAAGTATGATTGTGATTGTATGATTGTGATTGTATGATTGTGATTGTATGATTGTGATTGTATGATTGTGATTGTCTGATTGTGGTTGAGCGATTGTGATTGTACGATTGTGATTGTACGATTGTGATTGTATGATTGTGATTGTATGATTGTGATTGTATGATTGTGATTGTATGATTGTGATTGTATGATTGTGATAGTATGATTGTGATTATATGATTGTTATTGTATGACTGTGATTGTATGATTGTGATTGTATGATTGTGATAGTATGATTGTGAATGTATGATTGTGATTGTATGATTGTGATTGTATGATTGTGATTGTCTGATTGTGGTTGTGCGATTGTGATTGTACGATTGTGATTGTACGATTGTGACAGTATGATTGTGATTGTATGATTGTGATTGTATGATTGTGATTGTATGATTGTGATTGTATGATTGTGATCGTATGATTGTGATTGTATGACTATGATTGTATGATTGTGATTGTATGATTGTATTTGGGTCATTGTATTTGGGAGATTGTATTTGGGAGATTGTAATTGTATGATTGCGATTGTATGATTGTGATTGTATGATTGTGATTGTATGATTGTGATGTATGATTGTAATTGTATGATTATGATTGTATGATTGTGATTGTATGATTGAGATTGTATGATTGTGATTGTATGATTGTGATTGTATGATTGTATTTGGGAGATTGTAATTGTATGATTGCGATTGAATGATTGTGATTGTATGATTGTGATGTATGATTGTAATTGTATGATTATGATTGTATGACTGTGATTGTATGACTGTGATTGTATGATTGTGATTGTATGATTGTGAAAGTATGATTGTGATTGTATGATTGTGATAGTATGATTGTGATTATATGATTGTTATTGTATGACTGTGATTGTATGATTGTGATTGTATGATTGTGATAGTATGATTGTGAAAGTATGATTGTGATTGTATGATTGTGATTGTATGATTGTGATTGTATGATTGTGATTGTCTGATTGTGGTTGTGCGATTGTGATTGTACGATTGTGATTGTACGATTGTGACAGTATGATTGTGATTGTATGATTGTGATTGTATGATTGTGATTGTATGATTGTGATTGTATGATTGTGATCGTATGATTGTGATTGTATGACTATGATTGTATGATTGTGATTGTATGATTGTATTTGGGTGATTGTATTTGGGAGATTGTATTTGGGAGATTGTAATTGTATGATTGCGATTGTATGATTGTGATTGTATGATTGCGATTGTATGAATGCGATTGTATGATTGTGATTGTATGATTGTGATTGTATGATTGTGATTGTATGATTGTGATTGTATGATTGTATTTGGGAGATTGTATTTGGGATATTGTAATTGTATGATTGCGATTGTATGATTGTGATTGTATGATTGTGATGTATGATTGTAATTGTATGATTATGATTGTATGATTGTGATTGTATGATTGAGATTGTATGATTGTGATGGTATGCTTGCGATTGTATGAATGTGATTGTATGATTGTGGTTGTGCGATTGTGATTGTACGATTGTGATTGTACAATTGTGATTGTATGATTGTGATTGTATGATTGTGATTGTATGATTGTATTTGGGTGATTGTATTTGGGAGATTGTATTTGGGAGATTGTAATTGTATGATTGCGATTGTATGATTGTGATTGTATGATTGCGATTGTATGAATGCGATTGTATGATTGTGATTGTATGATTGTGATTGTATGACTGTGATTGTACGATTGTAATTGTACGATTGTGATTGTATGATTGTGATAGTATGATTGTGATTGTATGACTGTGATTGTATGACTGTGATTGTATGATTGTGATTGTATGATTGTGATTGTATGATTGTGATTGTATGATTGTATTTGGGAGATTGTATTTGGGAGATTGTAATTATATGATTGCGATTGTATGATTGTGATTGTATGATTGCGATTGTATGATTGTGATTGTATGATTGTGATGTATGATTGTAATTGTATGATTATGATTGTATGATTGTGATTGTATGATTGTGATTGTATGACTGCGATTGTATGAATGCGATTGTATGATTGTGATTGTATGATTGTATTTGGGAGATTGTATTTGGGAGATTGTAATTATATGATTGCGATTGTATGGTTGTGATTGTATGATTGCGATTGTATGATTGTGATTGTATGATTGTGATGTATGATTGTAATTGTATGATTATGATTGTATGATTGTGATTGTATGATTGTGATTGTATGATTGTGATTGTATGATTGTGATTGTATGATTGTGATTGTATGAGTGTGGTTGTCTGATTGTGGTTGTGCGATTGTGATGTATGATTGTAATTGTATGATTATGATTGTATGATAGTGATTGTACGATTGAGATTGTATGATTGTGATTGTATGCTTGCGATTGTATGATTGTGATTGTATGATTGTGATTCTTTGATCGTGATTGCATGATTGTGATTGTATGATTGTGATTGTATGATTGTGATTGTATGATTGTGATTGTATGATTGTGATTGTATGATTGTGATTATATGATTGTGAAAGTATGATTGTGATTGTATGATTGTGATTGTATGATTGTGATTGTATGATTGTGATTGTCTGATTGTGGTTGTGCGATTGTGATTGTACGATTGTGATTGTACGATTGTGACAGTATGATTGTGATTGTATGATTGTGATTGCATGATTGTGATTGTATGATTGTGATTGTATGATTGTGATCGTATGATTGTGATTGTATGATTATGATTGTATGAATGTGATTGTATGATTGTATTTGGGTGATTGTATTTGGGAGATTGTATTTGGGAGATTGTAATTGTATGATTGCGATTGTATGATTGTGATTGTATGATTGCGATTGTATGAATGCGGTTGTATGATTGTGATTGTATGATTGTGATTGTATGATTGTGATTGTATGATTGTGGTTGTATGATTGTGATTGTATGATTGTATTTGGGAGATTGTATTTGGGATATTGTAATTGTATGATTGCGATTGTATGATTGTGATTGTATGATTGTGATGTATGATTGTAATTGTATGATTATGATTGTATGATTGTGATTGTATGATTGAGATTGTATGATTGTGATGGTATGCTTGCGATTGTATGAATGTGATTGTATGATTGTGATTGTATGATTGTGATTGCATGATTGTGATTGTATGATTGTGATTGTATGATTGTGATTGTATGATTGTGATTGTATGATTGTGATTGTATGGTTGTGATTGTATGATTGTGATTGCATGATTGTGATCGTATGATTGTGATTGTATGATAGTGATTGTATGATTGTGATTGTATGATTGTGATTGTATGATTGTGATTGTATGATTGTGATTGTATGATTGTGATTGTATGATTGTATTTGGGAGATTGTAATTGTATGATTGCGATTGTATGATTGTGATTGTATGATTGCGATTGTATGATTGTGATTGTATGATTGTGATGTATGATTGTGATTATATGATTGTTATTGTATGACTGTGATTGTATGATTGTGATTGTATGATTGTGATAGTATGATTGTGAAAGTATGATTGTGACTGTATGATTGTGATTGTATGATTGTGATTGTATGATTGTGATTGTATGATTGTGAAAGTATGATTGTGATTGTATGACTGTGATTGTATGACTGTGATTGTATGTTTGTGATTGTATGATTGTGATTGTATGATTGTGAAAGTATGATTGTGATTGTATGATTGTGATTCTTTGATTGTGATTGTATGATTGTGATTGTATGATTGGGAATGTATGATTGTGATTGTATGATTGTATTTGGGTGATTGTATTTGGGAGATTGTATTTGGGAGATTGTAATTGTATGATTGCGATTGTATGATTGCGATTGCATGATTGTGATTGTATGATTGTGATTGTATGATTGTGATTGTATGATTGTGATTGTATGATTGTGATTGTACGATTGTAATTGTACGATTGTGATTGTACGATTGTGATAGTACGATTGTGATAGTACGATTGTGATTGTATGACTGTGATTGTATGACTGTGATTGTATGATTGTGATTGTATGATTGTGATTGTATGATTGTGAAAGTATGATTGTGAAAGTATGATTGTGATTGTATGATTGTGATTGTATGATTGTGATTGTATGATTGTGATTGTATGATTGTGATTGTCTGATTGTGGTTGTGCGATTGTGATTGTACGATTGTGATTGTACGATTGTGATTGTACGATTGTGATTGTACGATTGTGATTGTATGATTGTGATTGTATGATTGTGATTATATGATTGTTATTGTATGATTGTTATTGTATGACTGTGATTGTATGATTGTGATTGTATGATTGTGATAGTATGATTGTGAATGTATGATTGTGATTGTATGATTGTGATTGTATGATTGTGATTGTATGATTGTGATTGTATGATTGTGATTGTCTGATTGTGGTTGTGCGATTGTGATTGTACGATTGTGATTGTACGATTGTGACAGTATGATTGTGATTGTATGATTGTGATTGTATGATTGTGATTGTATGATTGTGATTGTATGATTGTGATCGTATGATTGTGATTGTATGACTATGATTGTATGATTGTGATTGTATGATTGTATTTGGGTGATTGTATTTGGGAGATTGTATTTGGGAGATTGTACTTGTATGATTGCGATTGTATGATTGTGATTGTATGATTGCGATTGTATGAATGCGATTGTATGATTGTGATTGTATGATTGTGATTGTATGATTGTGATTGTATGATTGTGATTGTATGATTGTGATTGTATGATTGTATTTGGGAGATTGTATTTGGGATATTGTAATTGTATGATTGCGATTGTATGATTGTGATTGTATGATTGTGATGTATGATTGTAATTGTATGATTATGATTGTATGATTGTGATTGTATGATTGAGATTGTATGATTGTGATGGTATGCTTGCGATTGTGTGAATGTGATTGTATGATTGTGGTTGTGCGATTGTGATTGTACGATTGTGATTGTACAATTGTGATTGTACGATTGTGATTGTATGATTGTGATTGTATGATTGTGATTGTATGATTGTGATTGTATGATTGTGATTGTATGATTGTGATTGTATGATTGTGATTGTATGATTGTGATTGTATGATTGTGATTGTATGATTGTGATTGTATGATTGTGATAGTATTATTGTGATTGTATGATTGTGATTGTATGATTGTGATTGTATGATTGTGATTGTATGATTGTATTTGGGAGATTGTAATTGTATGATTGCGATTGAATGATTGTGATTGTATGATTGTGATGTATGATTGTAATTGTATGATTATGATTGTATGACTGTGATTGTATGACTGTGATTGTATGATTGTGATTGTATGATTGTGATTGTATGATTGTGAAAGTATGATTGTGATTGTATGATTGTGATTGTATGATTGTGATTGTATGATTGTGATTGTATGATTGTGATTGTCTGATTGTGGTTGTGCGATTGTGATTGTACGATTGTGATTGTACAATTGTGATTGTATGATTGTGATTGTATGATTATGATTGTATGATTGTGATTGCATGATTGTGATTGTATGATTGTGATTGTATGATTGTGATTGTATGATTGTGATAGTATGATTGTGATTGTATGATTGTGATTGTATGATTGTGATTGTATGATTGTAATTGTATGATTGTGATTGTATGATTATGATTGTATGATTGTGATTGCATGATTGTGATTGTATGATTGTGATTGCATGATTTTGAATGTATGATTGTGATTGTATGATTGTGATTGTATGATTGTGATTGTATGATTGTGATTGTATGGTTGTGATTGTATGATTGTGATTGTATGATTGTGATAGTATGATTGTGATTGTATGATTGTGATTGTATGATTGTGATTGTATGATTGTGATTGTATGATTGTATTTGGGAGATTGTATTTGGGAGATTTATTTGGGAGATTGTAATTGTATGATTGCGATTGTATGATTGTGATTGTATGATTGTGATTGTATGATTGCGATTGTATGAATGCGATTGTATGACTGTGATTGTATGATTGTATTTGGGAGATTGTATTTGGGAGATTGTAATTATATGATTGCGATTGTATGATTGTGATTGTATGATTGCGATTGTATGATTGTGATTGTATGATTGTGATGTATGATTGTAATTGTATGATTATGATTGTATGATTGTGATTGTATGATAGTGATTGTATGATTGAGTTTGTATGATTGTGATTGTATGCTTGCGATTGTATGATTGTGATTGTATGATTGTGATTCTTTGATTGTGATTGTATGATTGTGATTGTATGATTGTGATTGTATGATTGTGATTGTATGATTGTGATTGTATGATTGTGATTGTATGATTGTGATTGTATGATTGTGAAAGTATGATTGTGATTGTATGATTGTGATTGTATGATTGTGATTGTATGATTGTGATTGTCTGATTGTGGTTGTGCGATTGTGATTGTACGATTGTGATTGTACGATTGTGACAGTATGATTGTGATTGTATGATTGTGATTGCATGATTGTGATTGTATGATTGTGATTGTATGATTGTGATCGTATGATTGTGATTGTATGATTATGATTGTATGTATGTGATTGTATGATTGTATTTGGGTGATTGTATTTGGGCGATTGTATTTGGGAGATTGTAATTGTATGATTGCGATTGTATGATTGTGATTGTATGATTGCGATTGTATGAATGCGATTGTATGATTGTGATTGTATGACTGTGATTGCATGATTGTGATTGTATGATTGTGATTGTATGATTGTGATCGTATGATTGTGATTGTATGATTATGATTGTATGATTGTGATTGTATGATTGTGGTTGTGCGATTGTGATTGTACGATTGTGATTGTACAATTGTGATTGTATGATTGTGATTGTATGATTGTGATTGTATGATTGTGATTGTATGATTGTGATTGTATGATTGTGATTGTATGATTGTGATTGTATGATTGTGATTGTATGATTGTGATTGTATGATTGTGATAGTATTATTGTGATTGTATGATTGTGATTGTATGATTGTGATTGTATGATTGTGATTGTATGATTGTATTTGGGAGATTGTAATTGTATGATTGCGATTGAATGATTGTGATTGTATGATTGTGATGTATGATTGTAATTGTATGATTATGATTGTATGACTGTGATTGTAAGATTGTGATTGTATGATTGTGATTGTATGATTGTGAAAGTATGATTGTGATTGTATGATTGTGATTGTATGATTGTGATTGTATGATTGTGATTGTAAGATTGTGATTGTCTGATTGTGGTTGTGCGATTGTGATTGTACGATTGTGATTGTACAATTGTGATTGTATGATTGTGATTGTATGATTATGATTGTATGATTGTGATTGCATGATTGTGATTGTATGATTGTGATTGTATGATTGTGATTGTATGATTGTGATAGTATGATTGTGATTGTATGATTGTGATTGTATGATTGTGATTGTATGATTGTAATTGTATGATTGTGATTGTATGATTATGATTGTATGATTGTGATTGCATGATTGTGATTGTATGATTGTGATTGCATGATTTTGAATGTATGATTGTGATTGTATGATTGTGATTGTATGATTGTGATTGTATGATTGTGATTGTATGGTTGTGATTGTATGATTGTGATTGTATGATTGTGATAGTATGATTGTGATTGTATGATTGTGATTGTATGATTGTGATTGTATGATTGTGATTGTATGATTGTATTTGGGAGATTGTATTTGGGAGATTTATTTGGGAGATTGTAATTGTATGATTGCGATTGTATGATTGTGATTGTATGATTGTGATTGTATGATTGCGATTGTATGAATGCGATTGTATGATTGTGATTGTATGATTGTATTTGGGAGATTGTATTTGGGAGATTGTAATTATATGATTGCGATTGTATGATTGTGATTGTATGATTGCGATTGTATGATTGTGATTGTATGATTGTGATGTATGATTGTAATTGTATGATTATGATTGTATGATTGTGATTGTATGATTGCGATTGTATGATTGTGATTGTATGATTGTGATTGTATGATTGTGATTGTATGAGTGTGGTTGTCTGATTGTGGTTGTGCGATTGTGATGTATGATTGTAATTGTATGATTATGATTGTATGATAGTGATTGTATGATTGAGATTGTATGATTGTGATTGTATGCTTGCGATTGTATGATTGTGATTGTATGATTGTGATTCTTTGATTGTGATTGTATGATTGTGATTGTATGATTGTGATTGTATGATTGTGATTGTATGATTGTGAAAGTATGATTGTGATTGTATGATTGTGATTGTATGATTGTGATTGTATGATTGTGATTGTCTGATTGTGGTTGTGCGATTGTGATTGTACGATTGTGATTGTACGATTGTGACAGTATGATTGTGATTGTATGATTGTGATTGTATGATTGTATTTGGGTGATTGTATTTGGGAGATTGTATTTGGGAGATTGTAATTGTATGATTGCGATTGTATGATTGTGATTGTATGATTGCGATTGTATGAATGCGATTGTATGATTGTGATTGTATGATTGTGATTGTATGATTGTGATTGTATGATTGTATTTGGGAGATTGTATTTGGGATATTGTAATTGTATGATTGCGATTGTATGATTGTGATTGTATGATTGTGATGTATGATTGTAATTGTATGATTATGATTGTATGATTGTGATTGTATGATTGAGATTGTATGATTGTGATGGTATGCTTGCGATTGTATGAATGTGATTGTATGATTGTGATTGTATGATTGTGATTGCATGATTGTGATTGTATGATTGTGATTGTATGATTGTGATTGTATGATTGTGATTGTATGATTGTGATTGTATGATTGTATTTGGGTGATTGTATTTGGGAGATTGTATTTGGGAGATTGTAATTGTATGATTGCGATTGGATGATTGTGATTGTATGATTGCGATTGTATGAATGCGATTGTATGATTGTGATTGTATGATTGTGATTTTATGATTGTGATTGTATGATTGTGATAGTATGATTGTGATTGTATGATTGTGATTGTATGATTGTGATTGTATGATTGTGATAGTATGATTGTGATTATATGATTCTTATTGTATGACTGTGATTGTATGATTGTGATTGTATGATTGTGATAGTATGATTGTGATTGTATGATTGTATTTGGGTGATTGTATTTGGGAGATTGTATTTGGGAGATTGTAATTGTATGATTGTGATTGTCTGATTGTGGTTGTGCGATTGCGATTGTACGATTGTGATTGTACGATTGTGACAGTATGATTGTGATTGTATGATTGTGATTGTATGATTGTGATTGTATGATTGTGATTGTATGATTGTGATCGTATGATTGTGATTGTATGACTATGATTGTATGATTGTGATTGTATGATTGTATTTGGGTGATTGTATTTGGGAGGTTGTATTTGGGAGATTGTAGTTGTATGATTGCGATTGTATGATTGTGATTGTATGATTGCGATTGTATGAATGCGATTGTATGATTGTGATTGTATGATTGTGATAGTATGATTGTGATTGTATGATTGTGATTGTATGATTGTGATTGTATGATTGTGATTGTATGATTGTGATAGTATGATTGTGATTATATGATTGTTATTGTATGACTGTGATTGTATGATTGTGATTGTATGATTGTGATAGTATGATTGTGATTGTATGATTGTATTTGGGTGATTGTATTTGGGAGATTGTATTTGGGAGATTGTAATTGTATGATTGTGATTGTCTGATTGTGGTTGTGCGATTGTGATTGTACGATTGTGATTGTACGATTGTGACAGTATGATTGTGATTGTATGATTGTGATTGTACGATTGTGATTGTATGATTGTGATTGTATGATTGTGATTGTATGATTGTGATCGTATGATTGTGATTATATGATTATGATTGTATGATTGTGATTGTATGATTGTATTTGGGTGATTGTATTTGGGAGATTGTATTTGGGATATTGTAATTGTATGATTGCGATTGTATGATTGTGATGTATGATTGTAATTGTATGATTATGATTGTATGATTGTGATTGTATGATTGAGATTGTATGATTGTGATGGTATGCTTGCGATTGTATGAATGTGATTGTATGATTGTGATTGTATGATTGTGATTGCGTGATTGTGATTGTATGATTGTGATTGTATGATTGTGATTGTATGATTGTGATTGTATGATTGTGATTGTATGATTGTGATTTTATGATTGTGATTGTATGATTGTGATTGTATGATTGTGATTGCATGATTGTGATTGTATGATTGTGATTGTATGATAGTGCTTGTATGATTGTGATTGTATGATTGTGATTGTATGATTGTGATTGTATGATTGTGATTGTACGATTGTAATTGTACGATTGTGATTGTACGATTGTGATTGTATGATTGTGATTGTATGATTGTGATTGTATGATTGTGATAGTATGATTGTGATTATATGATTGTTATTGTATGACTGTGATTGTATGATTGTGATTGTATGTTTGTATTTGGGTGATTGTATTTGGGAGATTGTATTTGGGAGATTGTAATTGTATGATTGTGATTGTCTGATTGTGGTTGTGCGATTGTGATTGTACGATTGTGATTGTACGATTGTGACAGTATGATTGTGATTGTATGATTGTGATTGTACGATTGTGATTGTATGATTGTGATTGTATGATTGTGATCGTATGATTGTGATTGTATGATTATGATTGTATGATTGTGATTGTATGATTGTATTTGGGTGATTGTATTTGGGAGATTGTATTTGGGAGATTGTAATTGTATGATTGCGATTGTATGATTGTGATTGTATGATTGCGATTGTATGAATGCGATTGTATGATTGTGATTGTATGATTGTGATTGTATGATTGTGATTGTATGATTGTGATTGTATGATTGTATTTGGGAGATTGTATTTGGGATATTGTAATTGTATAATTGCGATTGTATGATTGTGATGTATGATTGTAATTGTATGATTATGATTGTATGATTGTGATTGTATGATTGAGATTGTATGATTGTGATGGTATGCTTGCGATTGTATGAATGTGATTGTATGATTGTGATTGTATGATTGTGATTGCATGATTGTGATTGTATGATTGTGATTGTATGATTGTGATTGTATGATTGTGATTGTATGATTGTGATTGTATGATTGTGATTGTATGATTGTGATTGTATGATTGTGATTGTATGATTGTGATTGCATGATTGTGATTGTATGATTGTGATTGTATGATAGTGATTGTATGATTGTGATTGTATGATTGTGATTGTATGATTGTGATTGTATGATTGTGATTGTACGATTGTAATTGTACGATTGTGATTGTACGATTGTGATTGTATGATTGTGATTGTATGATTGTGATTGTATGATTGTGATAGTATGATTGTGATTATATGATTGTTATTGTATGACTGTGATTGTATGATTGTGATTGTATGATTGTGATAGTATGATTGTGAAAGTATGATTGTGATTGTATGATTGTGATTGTATGATTGTGATTGTATGATTGTGATTGTCTGATTGTGGTTGTGCGATTGTGATTGTACGATTGTGATTGTACGATTGTGACAGTATGATTGTGATTGTATGATTGTATTTGGGAGATTGTAATTGTATGATTGCGATTGAATGATTGTGATTGTATGATTGTGATGTATGACTGTAATTGTATGATTATGATTGTATGACTGTGATTGTATGACTGTGATTGTATGATTGTGATTGTATGATTGTGATTGTATGATTGTGAAAGTATGATTGTGATTGCATGATTGTGATTGTATGATTGTGATTGTATGATTGTGATTGTATGATTGTGATTGTATGATTGTGATTGTCTGATTGTGGTTGTGCGATTGTGATTGTACGATTGTGATTGTACAATTGTGATTGTATGATTGTGATTGTATGATTATGATTGTATGATTGTGATTGCATGATTGTGATTGTATGATTGTGATTGTATGATTGTGATTGTATGATTGTGATAGTATGATTGTGATTGTATGATTGTGATTGTATGATTGTGATTGTATGATTGTAATTGTATGATTGTGATTGTATGATTATGATTGTGTGATTGTGATTGCATGATTGTGATTGTATGATTGTGATTGCATGATTTTGAATGTATGATTGTGATTGTATGGTTGTGATTGTATGATTGTGATTGTATGATTGTGATTGTATGGTTGTGATTGTATGATTGTGATTGTATGATTGTGATAGTATGATTGTGATTGTATGATTGTGATTGTATGATTGTGATTGTATGATTGTGATTGTATGATTGTGATTGTATGATTGTATTTGGTAGATTGTATTTGGGAGATTTATTTGGGAGATTGTAATTGTATGATTGCGATTGTATGATTGTGATTGTATGATTGTGATTGTATGATTGCGATTGTATGAATGCGATTGTATGACTGTGATTGTATGATTGTATTTGGGAGATTGTATTTGGGAGATTGTAATTATATGATTGCGATTGTATGATTGTGATTGTATGATTGCGATTGTATGATTGTGATTGTATGATTGTGATGTATGATTGTAATTGTATGATTATGATTGTATGATTGTGATTGTATGATTGTGATTGTATGATTGTGATTGCATGATTGTGATTGTATGATTGTGATTGTATGAGTGTGGTTGTCTGATTGTGGTTGTGCGATTGTGATGTATGATTGTAATTGTATGATTATGATTGTATGATAGTGATTGTATGATTGAGTTTGTATGATTGTGATTGTATGCTTGCGATTGTATGATTGTGATTGTATGATTGTGATTCTTTGATTGTGATTGTATGATTGTGATTGTATGATTGTGATTGTATGATTGTGATTGTATGATTGTGATTGTATGATTGTGATTGTATGATTGTGAAAGTATGATTGTGATTGTATGATTGTGATTGTATGATTGTGATTGTATGATTGTGATTGTCTGATTGTGGTTGTGCGATTGTGATTGTACGATTGTGATTGTACGATTGTGACAGTATGATTGTGATTGTATGATTGTGATTGCATGATTGTGATTGTATGATTGTGATTGTATGATTGTGATCGTATGATTGTGATTGTATGATTATGATTGTATGTATGTGATTGTATGATTGTATTTGGGTGATTGTATTTGGGAGATTGTATTTGGGAGATTGTAATTGTATGATTGCGATTGTATGATTGTGATTGTATGATTGCGATTGTATGAATGCGATTGTATGATTGTGATTGTATGATTGTGATTGCATGATTGTGATTGTATGATTGTGATTGTATGATTGTGATCGTATGATTGTGATTGTATGATTATGATTGTATGATTGTGATTGTATGATTGTATTTGGGTGATTGTATTTGGGAAATTGTATTTGGGAGATTGTAATTGTATGATTGCGATTGTATGATTGTGATTGTATGATTGTGATTGTATGAATGTGATTGTATGATTGTGGTTGTGCGATTGTGATTGTACGATTGTGATTGTACAATTGTGATTGTATGATTGTGATTGTATGATTGTGATTGTATGATTGTGATTGTATGATTGTGATTGTATGATTGTGATTGTATGATTGTGATTGTATGATTGTGATTGTATGATTGTGATAGTATTATTGTGATTGTTTGATTGTGATTGTATGATTGTGATTGTATGATTGTGATTGTATGATTGTGATTGTATGATTGTATTTGGGAGATTGTAATTGTATGATTGCGATTGAATGATTGTGATTGTATGATTGTGATGTATGATTGTAATTGTATGATTATGATTGTATGACTGTGATTGTATGACTGTGATTGTATGATTGTGATTGTATGATTGTGATTGTATGATTGTGAAAGTATGATTGTGATTGTATGATTGTGATTGTATGATTGTGATTGTATGATTGTGATTGTATGATTGTGATTGTCTGATTGTGGTTGTGCGATTGTGATTGTACGATTGTGATTGTACAATTGTGATTGTATGATTGTGATTGTATGATTATGATTGTATGATTGTGATTGCATGATTGTGATTGTATGATTGTGATTGTATGATTGTGATTGTATGATTGTGATAGTATGATTGTGATTGTATGATTGTGATTGTATGATTGTGATTGTATGATTGTAATTGTATGATTGTGATTGTATGATTATGATTGTATGATTGTGATTGCATGATTGTGATTGTATGATTGTGATTGCATGATTTTGAATGTATGATTGTGATTGTATGATTGTGATTGTATGATTGTGATTGTATGATTGTGATTGTATGATTGTGATTGTATGATTGTGATTGTATGATTGTGATTGTATGGTTGTGATTGTATGATTGTGATTGTATGATTGTGATAGTATGATTGTGATTGTATGATTGTGATTGTATGATTGTGATTGTATGATTGTGATTGTATGATTGTATTTGGGAGATTGTATTTGGGAGATTTATTTGGGAGATTGTAATTGTATGATTGCGATTGTATGATTGTGATTGTATGATTGTGATTGTATGATTGCGATTGTATGAATGCGATTGTATGATTGTGATTGTATGATTGTATTTGGGAGATTGTATTTGGGAGATTGTAATTATATGATTGCGATTGTATGATTGTGATTGTATGATTGCGATTGTATGATTGTGATTGTATGATTGTGATGTATGATTGTAATTGTATGATTATGATTGTATGATTGTGATTGTATGATTGTGATTGTATGATTGTGATTGTATGATTGTGATTGTATGATTGTGATTGTATGAGTGTGGTTGTCTGATTGTGGTTGTGCGATTGTGATGTATGATTGTAATTGTATGATTGTGATTGTATGATTGTGATTGTATGATTGTGATTGTATGATTGTGATTGTATGATTGTGATTGTATGATTGTGATTGTATGATTGTGATTGTATGATTGTGATAGTATTATTGTGATTGTTTGATTGTGATTGTATGATTGTGATTGTATGATTGTGATTGTATGATTGTGATTGTATGATTGTATTTGGGAGATTGTAATTGTATGATTGCGATTGAATGATTGTGATTGTATGATTGTGATGTATGATTGTAATTGTATGATTATGATTGTATGACTGTGATTGTATGACTGTGATTGTATGATTGTGATTGTATGATTGTGATTGTATGATTGTGAAAGTATGATTGTGATTGTATGATTGTGATTGTATGATTGTGATTGTATGATTGTGATTGTATGATTGTGATTGTCTGATTGTGGTTGTGCGATTGTGATTGTACGATTGTGATTGTACAATTGTGATTGTATGATTGTGATTGTATGATTATGATTGTATGATTGTGATTGCATGATTGTGATTGTATGATTGTGATTGTATGATTGTGATTGTATGATTGTGATAGTATGATTGTGATTGTATGATTGTGATTGTATGATTGTGATTGTATGATTGTAATTGTATGATTGTGATTGTATGATTATGATTGTATGATTGTGATTGCATGATTGTGATTGTATGATTGTGATTGCATGATTTTGAATGTATGATTGTGATTGTATGATTGTGATTGTATGATTGTGATTGTATGATTGTGATTGTATGATTGTGATTGTATGATTGTGATTGTATGATTGTGATTGTATGGTTGTGATTGTATGATTGTGATTGTATGATTGTGATAGTATGATTGTGATTGTATGATTGTGATTGTATGATTGTGATTGTATGATTGTGATTGTATGATTGTATTTGGGAGATTGTATTTGGGAGATTTATTTGGGAGATTGTAATTGTATGATTGCGATTGTATGATTGTGATTGTATGATTGTGATTGTATGATTGCGATTGTATGAATGCGATTGTATGATTGTGATTGTATGATTGTATTTGGGAGATTGTATTTGGGAGATTGTAATTATATGATTGCGATTGTATGATTGTGATTGTATGATTGCGATTGTATGATTGTGATTGTATGATTGTGATGTATGATTGTAATTGTATGATTATGATTGTATGATTGTGATTGTATGATTGTGATTGTATGATTGTGATTGTATGATTGTGATTGTATGATTGTGATTGTATGAGTGTGGTTGTCTGATTGTGGTTGTGCGATTGTGATGTATGATTGTAATTGTATGATTATGATTGTATGATAGTGATTGTACGATTGAGATTGTATGATTGTGATTGCATGCTTGCGATTGTATGATTGTGATTGTATGATTGTGATTCTTTGATTGTGATTGTATGATTGTGATTGTATGATTGTGATTGTATGATTGTGATTGTATGATTGTGATTGTATGATTGTGATTGTATGATTGTGATAGTATGATTGTGATTGTATGATTGCGATTGTATGATTGTGATTGTATGATTGCGATTGTATGAATGCGATTGTATGATTATGATTGTATGATTGTGATTGTATGATTGTGATTGTATGATTGTGATTGTATGATTGTATTTGGGAGATTGTATTTGGGATATTGTAATTGTATGATTGCGATTGTATGATTGTGATTGTATGATTGTGATGTATGATTGTAATTGTATGATTATGATTGTATGATTGTGATTGTATGATTGAGATTGTATGATTGTGATGGTATGCTTGCGTTTGTATGAATGTGATTGTATGATTGTGATTGTATGATTGTGATTGTATGATTGTGATTGCACGATTGTGATTGTATGATTGTGATTGTATGATTGTGATTGTATGATTATGATTGTATGATTGTGATTGTATGATTGTGATTGTATGATTGTGATTGTATGATTGTGATTGTACGATTGTAATTGTACGATTGTGATTGTATGATTGTGATAGTATGATTGTGATTGTATGACTGTGATTGTATGACTGTGATTGTATGTTTGTGATTGTATGATTGTGATTGTATGATTGTGAAAGTATGATTGTGAAAGTATGATTGTGATTGTATGATTGTGATTCTTTGATTGTGATTGTATGATTGTGATTGTATGATTGTGAATGTATGATTGTGATTGTATGATTGTGATTGTATGATTGTGATTGTATGATTGTGATTGTATGATTGTGATTGTATGATTGTGATAGTATGATTGTGATTGTATGATTGTGATTGTATGATTGTGATTGTATGATTGTGATAGTATGATTGTGATTATATGATTGTTATTGTATGACTGTGATTGTATGATTGTGATAGTATGATTGTGAAAGTATGATTGTGATTGTATGATTGTGATTGTATGATTGTGATTGTATGATTGTGATTGTCTGATTGTGGTTGTGCGATTGTGATTGTACGATTGTGATTGTACGATTGTGACAGTATGATTGTGATTGTATGATTGTGATTGTACGATTGTGATTGTATGATTGTGATTGTATGATTGTGATCGTATGATTGTGATTGTATGATTATGATTGTATGGTTGTGATTGTATGATTGTATTTGGGTGATTGTATTTGGGAGATTGTATTTGGGAGATTGTAATTGTATGATTGCGATTGTATGATTGTGATTGTATGATTGCGATTGTATGAATGCGATTGTATGATTGTGATTGTATGATTGTGATTGTATGATTGTGATTGTATGATTGTGATTGTATGATTGTATTTGGGAGATTGTATTTGGGATATTGTAATTGTATGATTGCGATTGTATGATTGTGATGTATGATTGTAATTGTATGATTATGATTGTATGATTGTGATTGTATGATTGAGATTGTATGATTGTGATGGTATGCTTGCGATTGTATGAATGTGATTGTATGATTGTGATTGTATGATTGTGATTGCATGATTGTGATTGTATGATTGTGATTGTATGATTGAGATTGTATGATTGTGATGGTATGCTTGCGATTGTATGAATGTGATTGTATGATTGTGATTGTATGATTGTGATTGCATGATTGTGATTGTATGATTGTGATTGTATGATTGTGATTGTATGATTGTGATTGTATGATTGTGATTGTATGATTGTGATTGTATGATAGTGATTGTACGATTGTAATTGTACGATTGTGATTGTATGATTGTGATAGTATGATTGTGATTGTATGACTGTGATTGTATGACTGTGATTGTATGTTTGTGATTGTATGATTGTGATTGTATGATTGTGAAAGTATGATTGTGATTGTATGATTGTGATTCTTTGATTGTGATTGTATGATTGTGATTGTATGATTGTGAATGTATGATTGTGATTGTATGATTGTATTTGGGTGATTGTATTTGGGAGATTGTATTTGGGAGATTGTAATTGTATGATTGCGATTGTATGATTGTGATTGCATGATTGTGATTGTATGATTGTGATTGTATGATTGTGATTGTATGATTGTGATTGTATGATTGTGATTGTACGATTGTGATTGTACGATTGTGATTGTACGATTGTGATAGTACGATTGTGATTGTATGACTGTGATTGTATGACTGTGATTGTATGATTGTGATTGTATGATTGTGATTGTATGATTGTGAAAGTATGATTGTGAAAGTATGATTGTGATTGTATGATTGTGATTGTATGATTGTGATTGTATGATTGTGATTGTATGATTGTGCTTGTCTGATTGTGGTTGTGCGATTGTGATTGTACGATTGTGATTGTACGATTGTGATTGTACGATTGTGATTGTACGATTGTGATTGTATGATTGTGATTGTATGATTGTGATTATATGATTGTTATTGTATGATTGTTATTGTATGACTGTGATTGTATGATTGTGATTGTATGATTGTGATAGTATGATTGTGAATGTATGATTGTGATTGTATGATTGTGATTGTATGACTGTGATTGTATGATTGTGATTGTATGATTGTGATTGTCTGATTGTGGTTGTGCGATTGTGATTGTACGATTGTGATTGTACGATTGTGACAGTATGATTGTGATTGTATGATTGTGATTGTATGATTGTGATTGTATGATTGTGATTGTATGATTGTGATCGTATGATTGTGATTGTATGACTATGATTGTATGATTGTGATTGTATGATTGAGATTGTATGATTGTGATGGTATGCTTGCGATTGTATGAATGTGATTGTATGATTGTGGTTGTGCGATTGTGATTGTACGATTGTGATTGTACAATTGTGATTGTATGATTGTGATTGTATGATTGTGATTGTATGATTGTGATTGTATGATTGTGATTGTATGATTGTGATTGTATGATTGTGATTGTATGATTGTGATTGTATGATTGTGATAGTATTATTGTGATTGTATGATTGTGATTGTATGATTGTGATTGTATGATTGTGATTGTATGATTGAGATTGTATGATTGTGATGGTATGCTTGCGATTGTATGAATGTGATTGTATGATTGTGGTTGTGCGATTGTGATTGTACGATTGTGATTGTACAATTGTGATTGTATGATTGTGATTGTATGATTGTGATTGTACGATTGTGATTGTATGATTGTGATTGTATGATTGTGATTGTATGATTGTGATTGTATGAATGCGATTGTATGATTGTGATTGTATGATTGTGATTGTACGATTGTGATTGTATGATTGTGATTGTATGATTGTATTTGGGAGATTGTATTTGGGATATTGTAATTGTATGATTGCGATTGTATGATTGTGATTGTATGATTGTGATGTATGATTGTAATTGTATGATTATGATTGTATGATTGTGATTGTATGATTGAGATTGTATGATTGTGATGGTATGCTTGCGATTGTATGAATGTGATTGTATGATTGTGGTTGTGCGATTGTGATTGTACGATTGTGATTGTACAATTGTGATTGTATGATTGTGATTGTATGATTGTGATTGTACGATTGTGATTGTATGATTGTGATTGTATGATTGTGATTGTATGATTGTGATTGTATGATTGTGATTGTATGATTGTGATTGTATGATTGTGATTGTATGATTGTGATTGCATGATTGTGATTGTATGATTGTGATTGTATGATAGTGATTGTATGATTGTGATTGTATGATTGTGATTGTATGATTGTGATTGTATGATTGTGATTGTATGATTGTGATTGTACGATTGTAATTGTACGATTGTGATTGTACGATTGTGATTGTATGATTGTGATTGTATGATTGTGATTGTATGATTGTGATAGTATGATTGTGATTATATGATTGTTATTGTATGACTGTGATTGTATGATTGTGATTGTATGATTGTGATAGTATGATTGTGAAAGTATGATTGTGATTGTATGATTGTGATTGTATGATTGTGATTGTATGATTGTGATTGTCTGATTGTGGTTGTGCGATTGTGATTGTACGATTGTGATTGTACGATTGTGACAGTATGATTGTGATTGTATGATTGTATTTGGGAGATTGTAATTGTATGATTGCGATTGAATGATTGTGATTGTATGATTGTGATGTATGACTGTAATTGTATGATTATGATTGTATGACTGTGATTGTATGACTGTGATTGTATGATTGTGATTGTATGATTGTGATTGTATGATTGTGAAAGTATGATTGTGATTGTATGATTGTGATTGTATGATTGTGATTGTATGATTGTGATTGTCTGATTGTGGTTGTGCGATTGTGATTGTACGATTGTGATTGTACAATTGTGATTGTACGATTGTGATTGTATGATTATGATTGTATGATTGTGATTGCATGATTGTGATTGTATGATTGTGATTGTATGATTGTGATTGTATGATTGTGATAGTATGATTGTGATTGTATGATTGTGATTGTATGATTGTGATTGTATGATTGTAATTGTATGATTGTGATTGTATGATTATGATTGTGTGATTGTGATTGCATGATTGTGATTGTATGATTGTGATTGCATGATTTTGAATGTATGATTGTGATTGTATGGTTGTGATTGTATGATTGTGATTGTATGATTGTGATTGTATGGTTGTGATTGTATGATTGTGATTGTATGATTGTGATAGTATGATTGTGATTGTATGATTGTGATTGTATGATTGTGATTGTATGATTGTGATTGTATGATTGTATTTGGGAGATTGTATTTGGGAGATTTATTTGGGAGATTGTAATTGTATGATTGCGATTGTATGATTGTGATTGTATGATTGTGATTGTATGATTGCGATTGTATGAATGCGATTGTATGACTGTGATTGTATGATTGTATTTGGGAGATTGTATTTGGGAGATTGTAATTATATGATTGCGATTGTATGATTGTGATTGTATGATTGCGATTGTATGATTGTGATTGTATGATTGTGATGTATGATTGTAATTGTATGATTATGATTGTATGATTGTGATTGTATGATTGTGATTGTATGATTGTGATTGCATGATTGTGATTGTATGATTGTGATTGTATGAGTGTGGTTGTCTGATTGTGGTTGTGCGATTGTGATGTATGATTGTAATTGTATGATTATGATTGTATGATAGTGATTGTATGATTGAGTTTGTATGATTGTGATTGTATGCTTGCGATTGTATGATTGTGATTGTATGATTGTGATTCTTTGATTGTGATTGTATGATTGTGATTGTATGATTGTGATTGTATGATTGTGATTGTATGATTGTGATTGTATGATTGTGAAAGTATGATTGTGATTGTATGATTGTGATTGTATGATTGTGATTGTATGATTGTGATTGTCTGATTGTGGTTGTGCGATTGTGATTGTACGATTGTGATTGTACGATTGTGACAGTATGATTGTGATTGTATGATTGTGATTGCATGATTGTGATTGTATGATTGTGATTGTATGATTGTGATCGTATGATTGTGATTGTATGATTATGATTGTATGTATGTGATTGTATGATTGTATTTGGGTGATTGTATTTGGGAGATTGTATTTGGGAGATTGTAATTGTATGATTGCGATTGTATGATTGTGATTGTATGATTGCGATTGTATGAATGCGATTGTATGATTGTGATTGTATGATTGTGATTGCATGATTGTGATTGTATGATTGTGATTGTATGATTGTGATCGTATGATTGTGATTGTATGATTATGATTGTATGATTGTGATTGTATGATTGTATTTGGGTGATTGTATTTGGGAAATTGTATTTGGGAGATTGTAATTGTATGATTGCGATTGTATGATTGTGATTGTATGATTGTGATTGTATGAATGTGATTGTATGATTGTGGTTGTGCGATTGTGATTGTACGATTGTGATTGTACAATTGTGATTGTATGATTGTGATTGTATGATTGTGATTGTATGATTGTGATTGTATGATTGTGATTGTATGATTGTGATTGTATGATTGTGATTGTATGATTGTGATTGTATGATTGTGATAGTATTATTGTGATTGTTTGATTGTGATTGTATGCTTGTGATTGTATGATTGTGATTGTATGATTGTATTTGGGAGATTGTAATTGTATGATTGCGATTGAATGATTGTGATTGTATGATTGTGATTGTATGATTGTGATTGTATGATTGTGATTGTATGGTTGTGATTGTATGATTGTGATTGTATGATTGTGATAGTATGATTGTGATTGTATGATTGTGATTGTATGATTGTGATTGTATGATTGTGATTGTATGATTGTATTTGAGAGATTGTATTTGGGAGATTTATTTGGGAGATTGTAATTGTATGATTGCGATTGTATGATTGTGATTGTATGATTGTGATTGTATGATTGCGATTGTATGAATGCGATTGTATGATTGTGATTGTATGATTGTATTTGGGAGATTGTATTTGGGAGATTGTAATTATATGATTGCGATTGTGTGATTGTGATTGTATGATTGCGATTGTATGATTGTGATTGTATGATTGTGATGTATGACTGTAATTGTATGATTATGATTGTATGATTGTGATTGTATGATTGTGATTGTATGATTGTGATTGTATGATTGTGATTGTATGATTGTGATTGTATGATTGTGATTGTATGGTTGTGATTGTATGATTGTGATTGTATGATTGTGATAGTATGATTGTGATTGTATGATTGTGATTGTATGATTGTGATTGTATGATTGTGATTGTATGATTGTATTTGGGAGATTGTATTTGGGAGATTTATTTGGGAGATTGTAATTGTATGATTGCGATTGTATGATTGTGATGTATGATTGTAATTGTATGATTGTTATTGTATGACTGTGATTGTATGATTGTGATTGTATGATTGTGATAGTATGATTGTGAATGTATGATTGTGATTGTATGATTGTGATTGTATGATTGTGATTGTATGATTGTGATTGTATGATTGTGATTGTCTGATTGTGGTTATGCGATTGTGATTGTACGATTGTGATTGTACGATTGTGACAGTATGATTGTGATTGTATGATTGTGATTGTATGATTGTGATTGTATGATTGTGATTGTATGATTGTGATCGTATGATTGTGATTGTATGACTATGATTGTATGATTGTGATTGTATGATTGAGATTGTATGATTGTGATGGTATGCTTGCGATTGTATGAATGTGATTGTATGATTGTGGTTGTGCGATTGTGATTGTACGATTGTGATTGTACAATTGTGATTGTATGATTGTGATTGTATGATTGTGATTGTATGATTGTGATTGTATGATTGTGATTGTATGATTGTGATTGCATGATTGTGATTGTATGATTGTGATTGTATGATTGTGATAGTATTATTGTGATTGTATGATTGTGATTGTATGATTGTGATTGTATGATTGTGATTGTATGATTGAGATTGTATGATTGTGATGGTATGCTTGCGATTGTATGAATGTGATTGTATGATTGTGGTTGTGCGATTGTGATTGTACGATTGTGATTGTACAATTGTGATTGTATGATTGTGATTGTATGATTGTGATTGTACGATTGTGATTGTATGATTGTGATTGTATGATTGTGATTGTATGATTGTGATTGTATGAATGCGATTGTATGATTGTGATTGTATGATTGTGATTGTATGATTGTGATTGTATGATTGTGATTGTATGATTGTGATTGTATGATTGTATTTGGGAGATTGTATTTGGGATATTGTAATTGTATGATTGCGATTGTATGATTGTGATTGTATGATTGTGATGTATGATTGTAATTGTATGATTATGATTGTATGATTGTGATTGTATGATTGAGATTGTATGATTGTGATGGTATGCTTGCGATTGTATGAATGTGATTGTATGATTGTGGTTGTGCGATTGTGATTGTACGATTGTGATTGTACAATTGTGATTGCATGCTTGCGATTGTATGATTGTGATTGTATGATTGTGATTCTTTGATTGTGATTGTATGATTGTGATTGTATGATTGTGATTGTATGATTGTGATTGTATGATTGTGATAGTATGATTGTGATTGTATGATTGCGATTGTATGATTGTGATTGTATGATTGCGATTGTATGAATGCGATTGTATGATTATGATTGTATGATTGTGATTGTATGATTGTGATTGTATGATTGTGATTGTATGATTGTATTTGGGAGATTGTATTTGGGATATTGTAATTGTATGATTGCGATTGTATGATTGTGATTGTATGATTGTGATGTATGATTGTAATTGTATGATTATGATTGTATGATTGTGATTGTATGATTGAGATTGTATGATTGTGATGGTATGCTTGCGTTTGTATGAATGTGATTGTATGATTGTGATTGTATGATTGTGATTGTATGATTGTGATTGCACGATTGTGATTGTATGATTGTGATTGTATGATTGTGATTGTATGATTATGATTGTATGATTGTGATTGTATGATTGTGATTGTATGATTGTGATTGTATGATTGTGATTGTACGATTGTAATTGTACGATTGTGATTGTATGATTGTGATAGTATGATTGTGATTGTATGACTGTGATTGTATGACTGTGATTGTATGTTTGTGATTGTATGATTGTGATTGTATGATTGTGAAAGTATGATTGTGATTGTATGATTGTGATTCTTTGATTGTGATTGTATGATTGTGATTGTATGATTGTGAATGTATGATTGTGATTGTATGATTGTGATTGTATGATTGTGATTGTATGATTGTGATTGTATGATTGTGATTGTATGATTGTGATAGTATGATTGTGATTGTATGATTGTGATTGTATGATTGTGATTGTATGATTGTGATAGTATGATTGTGATTATATGATTGTTATTGTATGACTGTGATTGTATGATTGTGATTGTATGATTGTGATAGTATGATTGTGAAAGTATGATTGTGATTGTATGATTGTGATTGTATGATTGTGATTGTATGATTGTGATTGTCTGATTGTGGTTGTGCGATTGTGATTGTACGATTGTGATTGTACGATTGTGACAGTATGATTGTGATTGTATGATTGTGATTGTACGATTGTGATTGTATGATTGTGATTGTATGATTGTGATCGTATGATTGTGATTGTATGATTATGATTGTATGGTTGTGATTGTATGATTGTATTTGGGTGATTGTATTTGGGAGATTGTATTTGGGAGATTGTAATTGTATGATTGCGATTGTATGATTGTGATTGTATGATTGCGATTGTATGAATGCGATTGTATGATTGTGATTGTATGATTGTGATTGTATGATTGTGATTGTATGATTGTGATTGTATGATTGTATTTGGGAGATTGTATTTGGGATATTGTAATTGTATGATTGCGATTGTATGATTGTGATGTATGATTGTAATTGTATGATTATGATTGTATGATTGTGATTGTATGATTGAGATTGTATGATTGTGATGGTATGCTTGCGATTGTATGAATGTGATTGTATGATTGTGATTGTATGATTGTGATTGCATGATTGTGATTGTATGATTGTGATTGTATGATTGAGATTGTATGATTGTGATGGTATGCTTGCGATTGTATGAATGTGATTGTATGATTGTGATTGTATGATTGTGATTGCATGATTGTGATTGTATGATTGTGATTGTATGATTGTGATTGTATGATTGTGATTGTATGATTGTGATTGTATGATTGTGATTGTATGATAGTGATTGTACGATTGTAATTGTACGATTGTGATTGTATGATTGTGATAGTATGATTGTGATTGTATGACTGTGATTGTATGACTGTGATTGTATGTTTGTGATTGTATGATTGTGATTGTATGATTGTGAAAGTATGATTGTGATTGTATGATTGTGATTCTTTGATTGTGATTGTATGATTGTGATTGTATGATTGTGAATGTATGATTGTGATTGTATGATTGTGATTGTATGATTGTGATTGTATGATTGTGATTGTATGATTGTGATTGTATGATTGTGATAGTATGATTGTGATTGTATGATTGTGATTGTATGATTGTGATTGTATGATTGTGATAGTATGATTGTGATTATATGATTGTTATTGTATGACTGTGATTGTATGATTGTGATTGTATGATTGTGATAGTATGATTGTGAAAGTATGATTGTGATTGTATGATTGTGATTGTATGATTGTGATTGTATGATTGTGATTGTCTGATTGTGGTTGTGCGATTGTGATTGTACGATTGTGATTGTACGATTGTGACAGTATGATTGTGATTGTATGATTGTGATTGTACGATTGTGATTGTATGATTGTGATTGTATGATTGTGATCGTATGATTGTGATTGTATGATTATGATTGTATGGTTGTGATTGTATGATTGTATTTGGGTGATTGTATTTGGGAGATTGTATTTGGGAGATTGTAATTGTATGATTGCGATTGTATGATTGTGATTGTATGATTGCGATTGTATGAATGCGATTGTATGATTGTGATTGTATGATTGTGATTGTATGATTGTGATTGTATGATTGTGATTGTATGATTGTATTTGGGAGATTGTATTTGGGATATTGTAATTGTATGATTGCGATTGTATGATTGTGATGTATGATTGTAATTGTATGATTATGATTGTATGATTGTGATTGTATGATTGAGCTTGTATGATTGTGATGGTATGCTTGCGATTGTATGAATGTGATTGTATGATTGTGATTGTATGATTGTGATTGCATGATTGTGATTGTATGATTGTGATTGTATGATTGAGATTGTATGATTGTGATGGTATGCTTGCGATTGTATGAATGTGATTGTATGATTGTGATTGTATGATTGTGATTGCATGATTGTGATTGTATGATTGTGATTGTATGATTGTGATTGTATGATTGTGATTGTATGATTGTGATTGTATGATTGTGATTGTATGATAGTGATTGTACGATTGTAATTGTACGATTGTGATTGTATGATTGTGATAGTATGATTGTGATTGTATGACTGTGATTGTATGACTGTGATTGTATGTTTGTGATTGTATGATTGTGATTGTATGATTGCGATTGTATGATTGTGATTGTATGATTGCGATTGTATGAATGCGATTGTATGATTATGATTGTATGATTGTGATTGTATGATTGTGATTGTATGATTGTGATTGTATGATTGTATTTGGGAGATTGTATTTGGGATATTGTAATTGTATGATTGCGATTGTATGATTGTGATTGTATGATTGTGATGTATGATTGTAATTATATGATTATGATTGTATGATTGTGATTGTATGATTGAGATTGTATGATTGTGATGGTATGCTTGCGTTTGTATGAATGTGATTGTATGATTGTGATTGTATGATTGTGATTGTATGATTGTGATTGCACGATTGTGATTGTATGATTGTGATTGTATGATTGTGATTGTATGATTATGATTGTATGATTGTGATTGTATGATTGTGATTGTATGATTGTGATTGTATGATTGTGATTGTACGATTGTAATTGTACGATTGTGATTGTATGATTGTGATAGTATGATTGTGATTGTATGACTGTGATTGTATGACTGTGATTGTATGTTTGTGATTGTATGATTGTGATTGTATGATTGTGAAAGTATGATTGTGATTGTATGATTGTGATTCTTTGATTGTGATTGTATGATTGTGATTGTATGATTGTGAATGTATGATTGTGATTGTATGATTGTGATTGTATGATTGTGATTGTATGATTGTGATTGTATGATTGTGATTGTATGATTGTGATAGTATGATTGTGATTGTATGATTGTGATTGTATGATTGTGATTGTATGATTGTGATAGTATGATTGTGATTATATGATTGTTATTGTATGACTGTGATTGTATGATTGTGATTGTATGATTGTGATAGTATGATTGTGAAAGTATGATTGTGATTGTATGATTGTGATTGTATGATTGTGATTGTATGATTGTGATTGTCTGATTGTGGTTGTGCGATTGTGATTGTACGATTGTGATTGTACGATTGTGACAGTATGATTGTGATTGTATGATTGTGATTGTACGATTGTGATTGTATGATTGTGATTGTATGATTGTGATCGTATGATTGTGATTGTATGATTATGATTGTATGGTTGTGATTGTATGATTGTATTTGGGTGATTGTATTTGGGAGATTGTATTTGGGAGATTGTAATTGTATGATTGCGATTGTATGATTGTGATTGTATGATTGCGATTGTATGAATGCGATTGTATGATTGTGATTGTATGATTGTGATTGTATGATTGTGATTGTATGATTGTGATTGTATGATTGTGATTGTATGATTGTGATTGTATGATTGTATTTGGGAGATTGTATTTGGGATATTGTAATTGTATGATTGCGATTGTATGATTGTGATGTATGATTGTAATTGTATGATTATGATTGTATGATTGTGATTGTATGATTGAGATTGTATGATTGTGATGGTATGCTTGCGATTGTATGAATGTGATTGTATGATTGTGATTGTATGATTGTGATTGCATGATTGTGATTGTATGATTGTGATTGTATGATTGAGATTGTATGATTGTGATGGTATGCTTGCGATTGTATGAATGTGATTGTATGATTGTGATTGTATGATTGTGATTGCATGATTGTGATTGTATGATTGTGATTGTATGATTGTGATTGTATGATTGTGATTGTATGATTGTGATTGTATGATTGTGATTGTATGATAGTGATTGTACGATTGTAATTGTACGATTGTGATTGTATGATTGTGATAGTATGATTGTGATTGTATGACTGTGATTGTATGACTGTGATTGTATGTTTGTGATTGTATGATTGTGATTGTATGATTGTGAAAGTATGATTGTGATTGTATTCTTGTGATTCTTTGATTGTGATTGTATGATTGTGATTGTATGATTGTGAATGTATGATTGTGATTGTATGATTGTATTTGGGTGATTGTATTTGGGAGATTGTATTTGGGAGATTGTAATTGTATGATTGCGATTGTATGATTGTGATTGCATGATTGTGATTGTATGATTGTGATTGTATGATTGTGATTGTATGATTGTGATTGTATGATTGTGATTGTACGATTGTAATTGTACGATTGTGATTGTACGATTGTGATAGTACGATTGTGATTGTATGACTGTGATTGTATGACTGTGATTGTATGATTGTGATTGTATGATTGTGATTGTATGATTGTGAAAGTATGATTGTGAAAGTATGATTGTGATTGTATGATTGTGATTGTATGATTGTGATTGTATGATTGTGATTGTATGATTGTGATTGTCTGATTGTGGTTGTGCGATTGTGATTGTACGATTGTGATTGTACGATTGTGATTGTACGATTGTGATTGTACGATTGTGATTGTATGATTGTGATTGTATGATTGTGATTATATGATTGTGATCGTATGATTGTGATTGTATGACTATGATTGTATGATTGTGATTGTATGATTGAGATTGTATGATTGTGATGGTATGCTTGCGATTGTATGAATGTGATTGTATGATTGTGGTTGTGCGATTGTGATTGTACGATTGTGATTGTACAATTGTGATTGTATGATTGTGATTGTATGATTGTGATTGTATGATTGTGATTGTATGATTGTGATTGTATGATTGTGATTGTATGATTGTGATTGTATGATTGTGATTGTATGATTGTGATAGTATTATTGTGATTGTATGATTGTGATTGTATGATTGTGATTGTATGATTGTGATTGTATGATTGAGATTGTATGATTGTGATGGTATGCTTGCGATTGTATGAATGTGATTGTATGATTGTGGTTGTGCGATTGTGATTGTACGATTGTGATTGTACAATTGTGATTGTATGATTGTGATTGTATGATTGTGATTGTACGATTGTGATTGTATGATTGTGATTGTATGATTGTGATTGTATGATTGGGATTGTATGAATGCGATTGTATGATTGTGATTGTATGATTGTGATTGTATGATTGTGATTGTATGATTGTGATTGTATGATTGTGATTGTATGATTGTATTTGGGAGATTGTATTTGGGATATTGTAATTGTATGATTGCGATTGTATGATTGTGATTGTATGATTGTGATGTATGATTGTAATTGTATGATTATGATTGTATGATTGTGATTGTATGATTGAGATTGTATGATTGTGATGGTATGCTTGCGATTGTATGAATGTGATTGTATGATTGTGGTTGTGCGATTGTGATTGTACGATTGTGATTGTACAATTGTGATTGTATGATTGTGATTGTATGATTGTGATTGTATGATTGTGATTGTATGATTGTGATTGTATGATTGTGATTGTATGATTGTGATTGTATGATTGTGATTGTATGATTGTGATTGTATGATTGTGATAGTATTATTGTGATTGTATGATTGTGATTGTATGATTGTGATTGTATGATTGTGATTGTATGATTGTATTTGGGAGATTGTAATTGTATGATTGCGATTGAATGATTGTGATTGTATGATTGTGATGTATGATTGTAATTGTATGATTATGATTGTATGACTGTGATTGTATGATTGTGATTGTATGATTGTGATTGTATGATTGTGATTGTATGATTGTGAAAGTATGATTGTGATTGTATGATTGTGATTGTATGATTGTGATTGTATGATTGTGATTGTATGATTGTGATTGTCTGATTGTGGTTGTGCGATTGTGATTGTACGATTGTGATTGTACAATTGTGATTGTATGATTGTGATTGTATGATTATGATTGTATGATTGTGATTGCATGATTGTGATTGTATGATTGTGATTGTATGATTGTGATTGTATGATTGTGATAGTATGATTGTGATTGTATGATTGTGATTGTATGATTGTGATTGTATGATTGTAATTGTATGATTGTGATTGTATGATTATGATTGTATGATTGTGATTGCATGATTGTGATTGTATGATTGTGATTGCATGATTTTGAATGTATGATTGTGATTGTATGATTGTGATTGTATGATTGTGATTGTATGATTGTGATTGTATGGTTGTGATTGTATGATTGTGATTGTATGATTGTGATAGTATGATTGTGATTGTATGATTGTGATTGTATGATTGTGATTGTATGATTGTGATTGTATGATTGTATTTGGGAGATTGTATTTGGGAGATTTATTTGGGAGATTGTAATTGTATGATTGCGATTGTATGATTGTGATTGTATGATTGTGATTGTATGATTGCGATTGTATGAATGCGATTGTATGACTGTGATTGTATGATTGTATTTGGGAGATTGTATTTGGGAGATTGTAATTATATGATTGCGATTGTATGATTGTGATTGTATGATTGCGATTGTATGATTGTGATTGTATGATTGTGATGTATGATTGTAATTGTATGATTATGATTGTATGATTGTGATTGTATGATTGTGATTGTATGATTGTGATTGTATGATTGTGATTGTATGATTGTGATTGTATGATTGTGATTGTATGAGTGTGGTTGTCTGATTGTGGTTGTGCGATTGTGATGTATGATTGTAATTGTATGATTATGATTGTATGATAGTGATTGTATGATTGAGTTTGTATGATTGTGATTGTATGCTTGCGATTGTATGATTGTGATTGTATGATTGTGATTCTTTGATTGTGATTGTATGATTGTGATTGTATGATTGTGATTGTATGATTGTGATTGTATGATTGTGATTGTATGATTGTGATTGTATGATTGTGAAAGTATGATTGTGATTGTATGATTGTGATTGTATGATTGTGATTGTATGATTGTGATTGTCTGATTGTGGTTGTGCGATTGTGATTGTACGATTGTGATTGTACGATTGTGACAGTATGATTGTGATTGTATGATTGTGATTGCATGATTGTGATTGTATGATTGTGATTGTATGATTGTGATCGTATGATTGTGATTGTATGATTATGATTGTATGTATGTGATTGTATGGTTGTATTTGGGTGATTGTATTTGGGCGATTGTATTTGGGAGATTGTAATTGTATGATTGCGATTGTATGATTGTGATTGTATGATTGCGATTGTATGAATGCGATTGTATGATTGTGATTGTATGATTGTGATTGCATGATTGTGATTGTATGATTGTGATTGTATGATTGTGATTGTATGATTGTGATTGTATGATTGTGATTGTACGATTGTAATTGTACGATTGTGATTGTACGATTGTGATAGTACGATTGTGATTGTATGACTGTGATTGTATGACTGTGATTGTATGATTGTGATTGTATGATTGTGATTGTATGATTGTGAAAGTATGATTGTGAAAGTATGATTGTGATTGTATGATTGTGATTGTATGATTGTGATTGTATGATTGTGATTGTATGATTGTGCTTTTCTGATTGTGGTTGTGCGATTGTGATTGTACGATTGTGATTGTACGATTGTGATTGTACGATTGTGATTGTACGATTGTGATTGTATGATTGTGATTGTATGATTGTGATTATATGATTGTTATTGTATGATTGTTATTGTATGACTGTGATTGTATGATTGTGATTGTATGATTGTGATAGTATGATTGTGAATGTATGATTGTGATTGTATGATTGTGATTGTATGACTGTGATTGTATGATTGTGATTGTATGATTGTGATTGTCTGATTGTGGTTGTGCGATTGTGATTGTACGATTGTGATTGTACGATTGTGACAGTATGATTGTGATTGTATGATTGTGATTGTATGATTGTGATTGTATGATTGTGATTGTATGATTGTGATCGTATGATTGTGATTGTATGACTATGATTGTATGATTGTGATTGTATGATTGAGATTGTATGATTGTGATGGTATGCTTGCGATTGTATGAATGTGATTGTATGATTGTGGTTGTGCGATTGTGATTGTACGATTGTGATTGTACAATTGTGATTGTATGATTGTGATTGTATGATTGTGATTGTATGATTGTGATTGTATGATTGTGATTGTATGATTGTGATTGTATGATTGTGATTGTATGATTGTGATTGTATGATTGTGATAGTATTATTGTGATTGTATGATTGTGATTGTATGATTGTGATTGTATGATTGTGATTGTATGATTGAGATTGTATGATTGTGATGGTATGCTTGCGATTGTATGAATGTGATTGTATGATTGTGGTTGTGCGATTGTGATTGTACGATTGTGATTGTACAATTGTGATTGTATGATTGTGATTGTATGATTGTGATTGTACGATTGTGATTGTATGATTGTGATTGTATGATTGTGATTGTATGATTGTGATTGTATGAATGCGATTGTATGATTGTGATTGTATGATTGTGATTGTATGATTGTGATTGTATGATTGTGATTGTATGATTGTATTTGGGAGATTGTATTTGGGATATTGTAATTGTATGATTGCGATTGTATGATTGTGATTGTATGATTGTGATGTATGATTGTAATTGTATGATTATGATTGTATGATTGTGATTGTATGATTGAGATTGTATGATTGTGATGGTATGCTTGCGATTGTATGAATGTGATTGTATGATTGTGGTTGTGCGATTGTGATTGTACGATTGTGATTGTACAATTGTGATTGTATGATTGTGATTGTATGATTGTGATTGTACGATTGTGATTGTATGATTGTGATTGTATGATTGTGATTGTATGATTGTGATTGTATGATTGTGATTGTATGATTGTGATTGTATGATTGTGATTGCATGATTGTGATTGTATGATTGTGATTGTATGATAGTGATTGTATGATTGTGATTGTATGATTGTGATTGTATGATTGTGATTGTATGATTGTGATTGTACGATTGTAATTGTACGATTGTGATTGTACGATTGTGATTGTATGATTGTGATTGTATGATTGTGATTGTATGATTGTGATAGTATGATTGTGATTATATGATTGTTATTGTATGACTGTGATTGTATGATTGTGATTGTATGATTGTGATAGTATGATTGTGAAAGTATGATTGTGATTGTATGATTGTGATTGTATGATTGTGATTGTATGATTGTGATTGTCTGATTGTGGTTGTGCGATTGTGATTGTACGATTGTGATTGTACGATTGTGACAGTATGATTGTGATTGTATGATTGTATTTGGGAGATTGTAATTGTATGATTGCGATTGAATGATTGTGATTGTATGATTGTGATGTATGACTGTAATTGTATGATTATGATTGTATGACTGTGATTGTATGACTGTGATTGTATGATTGTGATTGTATGATTGTGATTGTATGATTGTGAAAGTATGATTGTGATTGTATGATTGTGATTGTATGATTGTGATTGTATGATTGTGATTGTCTGATTGTGGTTGTGCGATTGTGATTGTACGATTGTGATTGTACAATTGTGATTGTACGATTGTGATTGTATGATTATGATTGTATGATTGTGATTGCATGATTGTGATTGTATGATTGTGATTGTATGATTGTGATTGTATGATTGTGATAGTATGATTGTGATTGTATGATTGTGATTGTATGATTGTGATTGTATGATTGTAATTGTATGATTGTGATTGTATGATTATGATTGTGTGATTGTGATTGCATGATTGTGATTGTATGATTGTGATTGCATGATTTTGAATGTATGATTGTGATTGTATGGTTGTGATTGTATGATTGTGATTGTATGATTGTGATTGTATGGTTGTGATTGTATGATTGTGATTGTATGATTGTGATAGTATGATTGTGATTGTATGATTGTGATTGTATGATTGTGATTGTATGATTGTGATTGTATGATTGTATTTGGGAGATTGTATTTGGGAGATTTATTTGGGAGATTGTAATTGTATGATTGCGATTGTATGATTGTGATTGTATGATTGTGATTGTATGATTGCGATTGTATGAATGCGATTGTATGACTGTGATTGTATGATTGTATTTGGGAGATTGTATTTGGGAGATTGTAATTATATGATTGCGATTGTATGATTGTGATTGTATGATTGCGATTGTATGATTGTGATTGTATGATTGTGATGTATGATTGTAATTGTATGATTATGATTGTATGATTGTGATTGTATGATTGTGATTGTATGATTGTGATTGCATGATTGTGATTGTATGATTGTGATTGTATGAGTGTGGTTGTCTGATTGTGGTTGTGCGATTGTGATGTATGATTGTAATTGTATGATTATGATTGTATGATAGTGATTGTATGATTGAGTTTGTATGATTGTGATTGTATGCTTGCGATTGTATGATTGTGATTGTATGATTGTGATTCTTTGATTGTGATTGTATGATTGTGATTGTATGATTGTGATTGTATGATTGTGATTGTATGATTGTGATTGTATGATTGTGAAAGTATGATTGTGATTGTATGATTGTGATTGTATGATTGTGATTGTATGATTGTGATTGTCTGATTGTGGTTGTGCGATTGTGATTGTACGATTGTGATTGTACGATTGTGACAGTATGATTGTGATTGTATGATTGTGATTGCATGATTGTGATTGTATGATTGTGATTGTATGATTGTGATCGTATGATTGTGATTGTATGATTATGATTGTATGTATGTGATTGTATGATTGTATTTGGGTGATTGTATTTGGGAGATTGTATTTGGGAGATTGTAATTGTATGATTGCGATTGTATGATTGTGATTGTATGATTGCGATTGTATGAATGCGATTGTATGATTGTGATTGTATGATTGTGATTGCATGATTGTGATTGTATGATTGTGATTGTATGATTGTGATCGTATGATTGTGATTGTATGATTATGATTGTATGATTGTGATTGTATGATTGTATTTGGGTGATTGTATTTGGGAAATTGTATTTGGGAGATTGTAATTGTATGATTGCGATTGTATGATTGTGATTGTATGATTGTGATTGTATGAATGCGATTGTATGATTGTGGTTGTGCGATTGTGATTGTACGATTGTGATTGTACAATTGTGATTGTATGATTGTGATTGTATGATTGTGATTGTATGATTGTGATTGTATGATTGTGATTGTATGATTGTGATTGTATGATTGTGATTGTATGATTGTGATTGTATGATTGTGATTGTATGATTGTGATAGTATTATTGTGATTGTTTGATTGTGATTGTATGATTGTGATTGTATGATTGTGATTGTATGATTGTATTTGGGAGATTGTAATTGTATGATTGCGATTGAATGATTGTGATTGTATGATTGTGATTGTATGATTGTGATTGTATGATTGTGATTGTATGATTGTGATTGTATGATTGTGATTGTATGATTGTGATTGCATGATTGTGATTGTATGATTGTGATTGTATGATAGTGATTGTATGATTGTGATTGTATGATTGTGATTGTATGATTGTGATTGTATGATTGTGATTGTACGATTGTAATTGTACGATTGTGATTGTACGATTGTGATTGTATGATTGTGATTGTATGATTGTGATTGTATGATTGTGATAGTATGATTGTGATTATATGATTGTTATTGTATGACTGTGATTGTATGATTGTGATTGTATGATTGTGATAGTATGATTGTGAAAGTATGATTGTGATTGTATGATTGTGATTGTATGATTGTGATTGTATGATTGTGATTGTCTGATTGTGGTTGTGCGATTGTGATTGTACGATTGTGATTGTACGATTGTGACAGTATGATTGTGATTGTATGATTGTATTTGGGAGATTGTAATTGTATGATTGCGATTGAATGATTGTGATTGTATGATTGTGATGTATGACTGTAATTGTATGATTATGATTGTATGACTGTGATTGTATGACTGTGATTGTATGATTGTGATTGTATGATTGTGATTGTATGATTGTGAAAGTATGATTGTGATTGTATGATTGTGATTGTATGATTGTGATTGTATGATTGTGATTGTCTGATTGTGGTTGTGCGATTGTGATTGTACGATTGTGATTGTACAATTGTGATTGTACGATTGTGATTGTATGATTATGATTGTATGATTGTGATTGCATGATTGTGATTGTATGATTGTGATTGTATGATTGTGATTGTATGATTGTGATAGTATGATTGTGATTGTATGATTGTGATTGTATGATTGTGATTGTATGATTGTAATTGTATGATTGTGATTGTATGATTATGATTGTGTGATTGTGATTGCATGATTGTGATTGTATGATTGTGATTGCATGATTTTGAATGTATGATTGTGATTGTATGGTTGTGATTGTATGATTGTGATTGTATGATTGTGATTGTATGGTTGTGATTGTATGATTGTGATTGTATGATTGTGATAGTATGATTGTGATTGTATGATTGTGATTGTATGATTGTGATTGTATGATTGTGATTGTATGATTGTATTTGGGAGATTGTATTTGGGAGATTTATTTGGGAGATTGTAATTGTATGATTGCGATTGTATGATTGTGATTGTATGATTGTGATTGTATGATTGCGATTGTATGAATGCGATTGTATGACTGTGATTGTATGATTGTATTTGGGAGATTGCATTTGGGAGATTGTAATTATATGATTGCGATTGTATGATTGTGATTGTATGATTGCGATTGTATGATTGTGATTGTATGATTGTGATGTATGATTGTAATTGTATGATTATGATTGTATGATTGTGATTGTATGATTGTGATTGTATGATTGTGATTGCATGATTGTGATTGTATGATTGTGATTGTATGAGTGTGGTTGTCTGATTGTGGTTGTGCGATTGTGATGTATGATTGTAATTGTATGATTATGATTGTATGATAGTGATTGTATGATTGAGTTTGTATGATTGTGATTGTATGCTTGCGATTGTATGATTGTGATTGTATGATTGTGATTCTTTGATTGTGATTGTATGATTGTGATTGTATGATTGTGATTGTATGATTGTGATTGTATGATTGTGATTGTATGATTGTGAAAGTATGATTGTGATTGTATGATTGTGATTGTATGATTGTGATTGTATGATTGTGATTGTCTGATTGTGGTTGTGCGATTGTGATTGTACGATTGTGATTGTACGATTGTGACAGTATGATTGTGATTGTATGATTGTGATTGCATGATTGTGATTGTATGATTGTGATTGTATGATTGTGATCGTATGATTGTGATTGTATGATTATGATTGTATGTATGTGATTGTATGATTGTATTTGGGTGATTGTATTTGGGAGATTGTATTTGGGAGATTGTAATTGTATGATTGCGATTGTATGATTGTGATTGTATGATTGCGATTGTATGAATGCGATTGTATGATTGTGATTGTATGATTGTGATTGCATGATTGTGATTGTATGATTGTGATTGTATGATTGTGATCGTATGATTGTGATTGTATGATTATGATTGTATGATTGTGATTGTATGATTGTATTTGGGTGATTGTATTTGGGAAATTGTATTTGGGAGATTGTAATTGTATGATTGCGATTGTATGATTGTGATTGTATGATTGTGATTGTATGAATGTGATTGTATGATTGTGGTTGTGCGATTGTGATTGTACGATTGTGATTGTACAATTGTGATTGTATGATTGTGATTGTATGATTGTGATTGTATGATTGTGATTGTATGATTGTGATTGTATGATTGTGATTGTATGATTGTGATTGTATGATTGTGATTGTATGATTGTGATAGTATTATTGTGATTGTTTGATTGTGATTGTATGATTGTGATTGTATGATTGTGATTGTATGATTGTATTTGGGAGATTGTAATTGTATGATTGCGATTGAATGATTGTGATTGTATGATTGTGATTGTATGATTGTGATTGTATGATTGTGATTGTATGGTTGTGATTGTATGATTGTGATTGTATGATTGTGATAGTATGATTGTGATTGTATGATTGTGATTGTATGATTGTGATTGTATGATTGTGATTGTATGATTGTATTTGGGAGATTGTATTTGGGAGATTTATTTGGGAGATTGTAATTGTATGATTGCGATTGTATGATTGTGATTGTATGATTGTGATTGTATGATTGCGATTGTATGAATGCGATTGTATGATTGTGATTGTATGATTGTATTTGGGAGATTGTATTTGGGAGATTGTAATTATATGATTGCGATTGTGTGATTGTGATTGTATGATTGCGATTGTATGATTGTGATTGTATGATTGTGATGTATGACTGTAATTGTATGATTATGATTGTATGATTGTGATTGTATGATTGTGATTGTATGATTGTGATTGTATGATTGTGATTGTATGATTGTGATTAAATGAGTGTGGTTGTCTGATTGTGGTTGTGCGATTGTGATGTATGATTGTAATTGTATGATTATGATTGTATGATAGTGATTGTACGATTGAGATTGTATGATTGTGATTGCATGCTTGCGATTGTATGATTGTGATTGTATGATTGTGATTCTTTGATTGTGATTGTATGATTGTGATTGTATGATTGTGATTGTATGATTGTGATAGTATGATTGTGATTGTATGATTGCGATTGTATGATTGTGATTGTATGATTGCGATTGTATGAATGCGATTGTATGATTATGATTGTATGATTGTGATTGTATGATTGTGATTGTATGATTGTGATTGTATGATTGTGATTGTATGATTGCATTTGGGAGATTGTATTTGGGATATTGTAATTGTATGATTGCAATTGTATGATTGTGATTGTATGATTGTGATGTATGATTGTAATTGTATGATTATGATTGTATGATTGTGATTGTATGATTGAGATTGTATGATTGTGATGGTATGCTTGCGTTTGTATGAATGTGATTGTATGATTGTGATTGTATGATTGTGATTGTACGATTGTGATTGCACGATTGTGATTGTATGATTGTGATTGTATGATTGTGATTGTATGATTATGATTGTATGATTGTGATTGTATGATTGTGATTGTATGATTGTGATTGTATGATTGTGATTGTATGATTATGATTGTATGATTGTGATTGTATGATTGTGATTGTATGATTGTGATTGTATGATTGTGATAGTATGATTGTGATTGTATGACTGTGATTGTATGACTGTGATTGTATGTTTGTGATTGTATGATTGTGATTGTATGATTGTGAAAGTATGATTGTGATTGTATGATTGTGATTCTTTGATTGTGATTGTATGATTGTGATTGTATGATTGTGAATGTATGATTGTGATTGTATGATTGTGATTGTATGATTGTGATTGTATGATTGTGATTGTATGATTGTGATTGTATGATTGTGATAGTATGATTGTGATTGTATGATTGTGATTGTATGATTGTGATTGTATGATTGTGATAGTATGATTGTGATTATATGATTGTTATTGTATGACTGTGATTGTATGATTGTGATTGTATGATTGTGATAGTATGATTGTGAAAGTATGATTGTGATTGTATGATTGTGATTGTATGATTGTGATTGTATGATTGTGATTGTCTGATTGTGGTTGTGCGATTGTGATTGTACGATTGTGATTGTACGATTGTGACAGTATGATTGTGATTGTATGATTGTGATTGTACGATTGTGATTGTATGATTGTGATTGTATGATTGTGATCGTATGATTGTGATTGTATGATTATGATTGTATGGTTGTGATTGTATGATTGTATTTGGGTGATTGTATTTGGGAGATTGTATTTGGGAGATTGTAATTGTATGATTGCGATTGTATGATTGTGATTGTATGATTGCGATTGTATGAATGCGATTGTATGATTGTGATTGTATGATTGTGATTGTATGATTGTGATTGTATGATTGTGATTGTATGATTGTATTTGGGAGATTGTATTTGGGATATTGTAATTGTATGATTGCGATTGTATGATTGTGATGTATGATTGTAATTGTATGATTATGATTGTATGATTGTGATTGTATGATTGAGATTGTATGATTGTGATGGTATGCTTGCGATTGTATGAATGTGATTGTATGATTGTGATTGTATGATTGTGATTGCATGATTGTGATTGTATGATTGTGATTGTATGATTGAGATTGTATGATTGTGATGGTATGCTTGCGATTGTATGAATGTGATTGTATGATTGTGATTGTATGATTGTGATTGCATGATTGTGATTGTATGATTGTGATTGTATGATTGTGATTGTATGATTGTGATTGTATGATTGTGATTGTATGATTGTGATTGTATGATAGTGATTGTACGATTGTAATTGTACGATTGTGATTGTATGATTGTGATAGTATGATTGTGATTGTATGACTGTGATTGTATGACTGTGATTGTATGTTTGTGATTGTATGATTGTGATTGTATGATTGTGAAAGTATGATTGTGATTGTATTCTTGTGATTCTTTGATTGTGATTGTATGATTGTGATTGTATGATTGTGAATGTATGATTGTGATTGTATGATTGTATTTGGGTGATTGTATTTGGGAGATTGTATTTGGGAGATTGTAATTGTATGATTGCGATTGTATGATTGTGATTGCATGATTGTGATTGTATGATTGTGATTGTATGATTGTGATTGTATGATTGTGATTGTACGATTGTAATTGTACGATTGTGATTGTACGATTGTGATAGTACGATTGTGATAGTACGATTGTGATTGTATGACTGTGATTGTATGACTGTGATTGTATGATTGTGATTGTATGATTGTGATTGTATGATTGTGAAAGTATGATTGTGAAAGTATGATTGTGATTGTATGATTGTGATTGTATGATTGTGATTGTATGATTGTGATTGTCTGATTGTGGTTGTGCGATTGTGATTGTACGATTGTGATTGTACGATTGTGATTGTACGATTGTGATTGTACGATTGTGATTGTATGATTGTGATTGTATGATTGTGATTATATGATTGTTATTGTATGATTGTTATTGTATGACTGTGATTGTATGATTGTGATTGTATGATTGTGATAGTATGATTGTGAATGTATGATTGTGATTGTATGATTGTGATTGTATGATTGTGATTGTATGATTGTGATTGTATGATTGTGATTGTCTGATTGTGGTTGTGCGATTGTGATTGTACGATTGTGATTGTACGATTGTGACAGTATGATTGTGATTGTATGATTGTGATTGTATGATTGTGATTGTATGATTGTGATTGTATGATTGTGATCGTATGATTGTGATTGTATGACTATGATTGTATGATTGTGATTGTATGATTGAGATTGTATGATTGTGATGGTATGCTTGCGATTGTATGAATGTGATTGTATGATTGTGGTTGTGCGATTGTGATTGTACGATTGTGATTGTACAATTGTGATTGTATGATTGTGATTGTATGATTGTGATTGTATGATTGTGATTGTATGATTGTGATTGTATGATTGTGATTGCATGATTGTGATTGTATGATTGTGATTGTATGATTGTGATAGTATTATTGTGATTGTATGATTGTGATTGTATGATTGTGATTGTATGATTGTGATTGTATGATTGAGATTGTATGATTGTGATGGTATGCTTGCGATTGTATGAATGTGATTGTATGATTGTGGTTGTGCGATTGTGATTGTACGATTGTGATTGTACAATTGTGATTGTATGATTGTGATTGTATGATTGTGATTGTACGATTGTGATTGTATGATTGTGATTGTATGATTGTGATTGTATGATTGTGATTGTATGAATGCGATTGTATGATTGTGATTGTATGATTGTGATTGTATGATTGTGATTGTATGATTGTGATTGTATGATTGTGATTGTATGATTGTATTTGGGAGATTGTATTTGGGATATTGTAATTGTATGATTGCGATTGTATGATTGTGATTGTATGATTGTGATGTATGATTGTAATTGTATGATTATGATTGTATGATTGTGATTGTATGATTGAGATTGTATGATTGTGATGGTATGCTTGCGATTGTATGAATGTGATTGTATGATTGTGGTTGTGCGATTGTGATTGTACGATTGTGATTGTACAATTGTGATTGCATGCTTGCGATTGTATGATTGTGATTGTATGATTGTGATTCTTTGATTGTGATTGTATGATTGTGATTGTATGATTGTGATTGTATGATTGTGATTGTATGATTGTGATAGTATGATTGTGATTGTATGATTGCGATTGTATGATTGTGATTGTATGATTGCGATTGTATGAATGCGATTGTATGATTATGATTGTATGATTGTGATTGTATGATTGTGATTGTATGATTGTGATTGTATGATTGTATTTGGGAGATTGTATTTGGGATATTGTAATTGTATGATTGCGATTGTATGATTGTGATTGTATGATTGTGATGTATGATTGTAATTGTATGATTATGATTGTATGATTGTGATTGTATGATTGAGATTGTATGATTGTGATGGTATGCTTGCGTTTGTATGAATGTGATTGTATGATTGTGATTGTATGATTGTGATTGTATGATTGTGATTGCACGATTGTGATTGTATGATTGTGATTGTATGATTGTGATTGTATGATTATGATTGTATGATTGTGATTGTATGATTGTGATTGTATGATTGTGATTGTATGATTGTGATTGTACGATTGTAATTGTACGATTGTGATTGTATGATTGTGATAGTATGATTGTGATTGTATGACTGTGATTGTATGACTGTGATTGTATGTTTGTGATTGTATGATTGTGATTGTATGATTGTGAAAGTATGATTGTGATTGTATGATTGTGATTCTTTGATTGTGATTGTATGATTGTGATTGTATGATTGTGAATGTATGATTGTGATTGTATGATTGTGATTGTATGATTGTGATTGTATGATTGTGATTGTATGATTGTGATTGTATGATTGTGATAGTATGATTGTGATTGTATGATTGTGATTGTATGATTGTGATTGTATGATTGTGATAGTATGATTGTGATTATATGATTGTTATTGTATGACTGTGATTGTATGATTGTGATTGTATGATTGTGATAGTATGATTGTGAAAGTATGATTGTGATTGTATGATTGTGATTGTATGATTGTGATTGTATGATTGTGATTGTCTGATTGTGGTTGTGCGATTGTGATTGTACGATTGTGATTGTACGATTGTGACAGTATGATTGTGATTGTATGATTGTGATTGTACGATTGTGATTGTATGATTGTGATTGTATGATTGTGATCGTATGATTGTGATTGTATGATTATGATTGTATGGTTGTGATTGTATGATTGTATTTGGGTGATTGTATTTGGGAGATTGTATTTGGGAGATTGTAATTGTATGATTGCGATTGTATGATTGTGATTGTATGATTGCGATTGTATGAATGCGATTGTATGATTGTGATTGTATGATTGTGATTGTATGATTGTGATTGTATGATTGTGATTGTATGATTGTATTTGGGAGATTGTATTTGGGATATTGTAATTGTATGATTGCGATTGTATGATTGTGATGTATGATTGTAATTGTATGATTATGATTGTATGATTGTGATTGTATGATTGAGATTGTATGATTGTGATGGTATGCTTGCGATTGTATGAATGTGATTGTATGATTGTGATTGTATGATTGTGATTGCATGATTGTGATTGTATGATTGTGATTGTATGATTGAGATTGTATGATTGTGATGGTATGCTTGCGATTGTATGAATGTGATTGTATGATTGTGATTGTATGATTGTGATTGCATGATTGTGATTGTATGATTGTGATTGTATGATTGTGATTGTATGATTGTGATTGTATGATTGTGATTGTATGATTGTGATTGTATGATAGTGATTGTACGATTGTAATTGTACGATTGTGATTGTATGATTGTGATAGTATGATTGTGATTGTATGACTGTGATTGTATGACTGTGATTGTATGTTTGTGATTGTATGATTGTGATTGTATGATTGTGAAAGTATGATTGTGATTGTATGATTGTGATTCTTTGATTGTGATTGTATGATTGTGATTGTATGATTGTGAATGTATGATTGTGATTGTATGATTGTGATTGTATGATTGTGATTGTATGATTGTGATTGTATGATTGTGATTGTATGATTGTGATAGTATGATTGTGATTGTATGATTGTGATTGTATGATTGTGATTGTATGATTGTGATAGTATGATTGTGATTATATGATTGTTATTGTATGACTGTGATTGTATGATTGTGATTGTATGATTGTGATAGTATGATTGTGAAAGTATGATTGTGATTGTATGATTGTGATTGTATGATTGTGATTGTATGATTGTGATTGTCTGATTGTGGTTGTGCGATTGTGATTGTACGATTGTGATTGTACGATTGTGACAGTATGATTGTGATTGTATGATTGTGATTGTACGATTGTGATTGTATGATTGTGATTGTATGATTGTGATCGTATGATTGTGATTGTATGATTATGATTGTATGGTTGTGATTGTATGATTGTATTTGGGTGATTGTATTTGGGAGATTGTATTTGGGAGATTGTAATTGTATGATTGCGATTGTATGATTGTGATTGTATGATTGCGATTGTATGAATGCGATTGTATGATTGTGATTGTATGATTGTGATTGTATGATTGTGATTGTATGATTGTGATTGTATGATTGTATTTGGGAGATTGTATTTGGGATATTGTAATTGTATGATTGCGATTGTATGATTGTGATGTATGATTGTAATTGTATGATTATGATTGTATGATTGTGATTGTATGATTGAGCTTGTATGATTGTGATGGTATGCTTGCGATTGTATGAATGTGATTGTATGATTGTGATTGTATGATTGTGATTGCATGATTGTGATTGTATGATTGTGATTGTATGATTGAGATTGTATGATTGTGATGGTATGCTTGCGATTGTATGAATGTGATTGTATGATTGTGATTGTATGATTGTGATTGCATGATTGTGATTGTATGATTGTGATTGTATGATTGTGATTGTATGATTGTGATTGTATGATTGTGATTGTATGATTGTGATTGTATGATAGTGATTGTACGATTGTAATTGTACGATTGTGATTGTATGATTGTGATAGTATGATTGTGATTGTATGACTGTGATTGTATGACTGTGATTGTATGTTTGTGATTGTATGATTGTGATTGTATGATTGTGAAAGTATGATTGTGATTGTATTCTTGTGATTCTTTGATTGTGATTGTATGATTGTGATTGTATGATTGTGAATGTATGATTGTGATTGTATGATTGTATTTGGGTGATTGTATTTGGGAGATTGTATTTGGGAGATTGTAATTGTATGATTGCGATTGTATGATTGTGATTGCATGATTGTGATTGTATGATTGTGATTGTATGATTGTGATTGTATGATTGTGATTGTATGATTGTGATTGTACGATTGTAATTGTACGATTGTGATTGTACGATTGTGATAGTACGATTGTGATTGTATGACTGTGATTGTATGACTGTGATTGTATGATTGTGATTGTATGATTGTGATTGTATGATTGTGAAAGTATGATTGTGAAAGTATGATTGTGATTGTATGATTGTGATTGTATGATTGTGATTGTATGATTGTGATTGTATGATTGTGATTGTCTGATTGTGGTTGTGCGATTGTGATTGTACGATTGTGATTGTACGATTGTGATTGTACGATTGTGATTGTACGATTGTGATTGTATGATTGTGATTGTATGATTGTGATTATATGATTGTTATTGTATGATTGTTATTGTATGACTGTGATTGTATGATTGTGATTGTATGATTGTGATAGTATGATTGTGAATGTATGATTGTGATTGTATGATTGTGATTGTATGATTGTGATTGTATGATTGTGATTGTATGATTGTGATTGTCTGATTGTGGTTGTGCGATTGTGATTGTACGATTGTGATTGCACGATTGTGACAGTATGATTGTGATTGTATGATTGTGATTGTATGATTGTGATTGTATGATTGTGATTGTATGATTGTGATCGTATGATTGTGATTGTATGACTATGATTGTATGATTGTGATTGTATGATTGAGATTGTATGATTGTGATGGTATGCTTGCGATTGTATGAATGTGATTGTATGATTGTGGTTGTGCGATTGTGATTGTACGATTGTGATTGTACAATTGTGATTGTATGATTGTGATTGTATGATTGTGATTGTATGATTGTGATTGTATGATTGTGATTGTATGATTGTGATTGCATGATTGTGATTGTATGATTGTGATTGTATGATTGTGATAGTATTATTGTGATTGTATGATTGTGATTGTATGATTGTGATTGTATGATTGTGATTGTATGATTGAGATTGTATGATTGTGATGGTATGCTTGCGATTGTATGAATGTGATTGTATGATTGTGGTTGTGCGATTGTGATTGTACGATTGTGATTGTACAATTGTGATTGTATGATTGTGATTGTATGATTGTGATTGTACGATTGTGATTGTATGATTGTGATTGTATGATTGTGATTGTATGATTGTGATTGTATGAATGCGATTGTATGATTGTGATTGTATGATTGTGATTGTATGATTGTGATTGTATGATTGTGATTGTATGATTGTATTTGGGAGATTGTATTTGGGATATTGTAATTGTATGATTGCGATTGTATGATTGTGATTGTATGATTGTGATGTATGATTGTAATTGTATGATTATGATTGTATGATTGTGATTGTATGATTGAGATTGTATGATTGTGATGGTATGCTTGCGATTGTATGAATGTGATTGTATGATTGTGGTTGTGCGATTGTGATTGTACGATTGTGATTGTACAATTGTGATTGCATGCTTGCGATTGTATGATTGTGATTGTATGATTGTGATTCTTTGATTGTGATTGTATGATTGTGATTGTATGATTGTGATTGTATGATTGTGATTGTATGATTGTGATAGTATGATTGTGATTGTATGATTGCGATTGTATGATTGTGATTGTATGATTGCGATTGTATGAATGCGATTGTATGATTATGATTGTATGATTGTGATTGTATGATTGTGATTGTATGATTGTGATTGTATGATTGTATTTGGGAGATTGTATTTGGGATATTGTAATTGTATGATTGCGATTGTATGATTGTGATTGTATGATTGTGATGTATGATTGTAATTGTATGATTATGATTGTATGATTGTGATTGTATGATTGAGATTGTATGATTGTGATGGTATGCTTGCGTTTGTATGAATGTGATTGTATGATTGTGATTGTATGATTGTGATTGTATGATTGTGATTGCACGATTGTGATTGTATGATTGTGATTGTATGATTGTGATTGTATGATTATGATTGTATGATTGTGATTGTATGATTGTGATTGTATGATTGTGATTGTATGATTGTGATTGTACGATTGTAATTGTACGATTGTGATTGTATGATTGTGATAGTATGATTGTGATTGTATGACTGTGATTGTATGACTGTGATTGTATGTTTGTGATTGTATGATTGTGATTGTATGATTGTGAAAGTATGATTGTGATTGTATGATTGTGATTCTTTGATTGTGATTGTATGATTGTGATTGTATGATTGTGAATGTATGATTGTGATTGTATGATTGTGATTGTATGATTGTGATTGTATGATTGTGATAGTATGATTGTGATTATATGATTGTTATTGTATGACTGTGATTGTATGATTGTGATTGTATGATTGTGATAGTATGATTGTGAAAGTATGATTGTGATTGTATGATTGTGATTGTATGATTGTGATTGTATGATTGTGATTGTCTGATTGTGGTTGTGCGATTGTGATTGTACGATTGTGATTGTACGATTGTGACAGTATGATTGTGATTGTATGATTGTGATTGTACGATTGTGATTGTATGATTGTGATTGTATGATTGTGATCGTATGATTGTGATTGTATGATTATGATTGTATGGTTGTGATTGTATGATTGTATTTGGGTGATTGTATTTGGGAGATTGTATTTGGGAGATTGTAATTGTATGATTGCGATTGTATGATTGTGATTGTATGATTGCGATTGTATGAATGCGATTGTATGATTGTGATTGTATGATTGTGATTGTATGATTGTGATTGTATGATTGTGATTGTATGATTGTATTTGGGAGATTGTATTTGGGATATTGTAATTGTATGATTGCGATTGTATGATTGTGATGTATGATTGTAATTGTATGATTATGATTGTATGATTGTGATTGTATGATTGAGATTGTATGATTGTGATGGTATGCTTGCGATTGTATGAATGTGATTGTATGATTGTGATTGTATGATTGTGATTGCATGATTGTGATTGTATGATTGTGATTGTATGATTGAGATTGTATGATTGTGATGGTATGCTTGCGATTGTATGAATGTGATTGTATGATTGTGATTGTATGATTGTGATTGCATGATTGTGATTGTATGATTGTGATTGTATGATTGTGATTGTATGATTGTGATTGTATGATTGTGATTGTATGATTGTGATTGTATGATAGTGATTGTACGATTGTAATTGTACGATTGTGATTGTATGATTGTGATAGTATGATTGTGATTGTATGACTGTGATTGTATGACTGTGATTGTATGTTTGTGATTGTATGATTGTGATTGTATGATTGTGAAAGTATGATTGTGATTGTATTCTTGTGATTCTTTGATTGTGATTGTATGATTGTGATTGTATGATTGTGAATGTATGATTGTGATTGTATGATTGTATTTGGGTGATTGTATTTGGGAGATTGTATTTGGGAGATTGTAATTGTATGATTGCGATTGTATGATTGTGATTGCATGATTGTGATTGTATGATTGTGATTGTATGATTGTGATTGTATGATTGTGATTGTATGATTGTGATTGTACGATTGTAATTGTACGATTGTGATTGTACGATTGTGATAGTACGATTGTGATTGTATGACTGTGATTGTATGACTGTGATTGTATGATTGTGATTGTATGATTGTGATTGTATGATTGTGAAAGTATGATTGTGAAAGTATGATTGTGATTGTATGATTGTGATTGTATGATTGTGATTGTATGATTGTGATTGTATGATTGTGATTGTCTGATTGTGGTTGTGCGATTGTGATTGTACGATTGTGATTGTACGATTGTGATTGTACGATTGTGATTGTACGATTGTGATTGTATGATTGTGATTGTATGATTGTGATTATATGATTGTTATTGTATGATTGTTATTGTATGACTGTGATTGTATGATTGTGATTGTATGATTGTGATAGTATGATTGTGAATGTATGATTGTGATTGTATGATTGTGATTGTATGATTGTGATTGTATGATTGTGATTGTATGATTGTGATTGTCTGATTGTGGTTGTGCGATTGTGATTGTACGATTGTGATTGTACGATTGTGACAGTATGATTGTGATTGTATGATTGTGATTGTATGATTGTGATTGTATGATTGTGATTGTATGATTGTGATCGTATGATTGTGATTGTATGACTATGATTGTATGATTGTGATTGTATGATTGAGATTGTATGATTGTGATGGTATGCTTGCGATTGTATGAATGTGATTGTATGATTGTGGTTGTGCGATTGTGATTGTACGATTGTGATTGTACAATTGTGATTGTATGATTGTGATTGTATGATTGTGATTGTATGATTGTGATTGTATGATTGTGATTGTATGATTGTGATTGTATGATTGTGATTGTATGATTGTGATTGTATGATTGTGATAGTATTATTGTGATTGTATGATTGTGATTGTATGATTGTGATTGTATGATTGTGATTGTATGATTGAGATTGTATGATTGTGATGGTATGCTTGCGATTGTATGAATGTGATTGTATGATTGTGGTTGTGCGATTGTGATTGTACGATTGTGATTGTACAATTGTGATTGTATGATTGTGATTGTATGATTGTGATTGTACGATTGTGATTGTATGATTGTGATTGTATGATTGTGATTGTATGATTGTGATTGTATGAATGCGATTGTATGATTGTGATTGTATGATTGTGATTGTATGATTGTGATTGTATGATTGTGATTGTATGATTGTGATTGTATGATTGTATTTGGGAGATTGTATTTGGGATATTGTAATTGTATGATTGCGATTGTATGATTGTGATTGTATGATTGTGATGTATGATTGTAATTGTATGATTATGATTGTATGATTGTGATTGTATGATTGAGATTGTATGATTGTGATGGTATGCTTGCGATTGTATGAATGTGATTGTATGATTGTGGTTGTGCGATTGTGATTGTACGATTGTGATTGTACAATTGTGATTGTATGATTGTGATTGTATGATTGTGATTGTATGATTGTGATTGTATGATTGTGATTGTATGATTGTGATTGTATGATTGTGATTGTATGATTGTGATTGTATGATTGTGATTGTATGATTGTGATAGTATTATTGTGATTGTATGATTGTGATTGTATGATTGTGATTGTATGATTGTGATTGTATGATTGTATTTGGGAGATTGTAATTGTATGATTGCGATTGAATGATTGTGATTGTATGATTGTGATGTATGATTGTAATTGTATGATTATGATTGTATGACTGTGATTGTATGATTGTGATTGTATGATTGTGATTGTATGATTGTGATTGTATGATTGTGAAAGTATGATTGTGATTGTATGATTGTGATTGTATGATTGTGATTGTATGATTGTGATTGTATGATTGTGATTGTCTGATTGTGGTTGTGCGATTGTGATTGTACGATTGTGATTGTACAATTGTGATTGTATGATTGTGATTGTATGATTATGATTGTATGATTGTGATTGCATGATTGTGATTGTATGATTGTGATTGTATGATTGTGATTGTATGATTGTGATAGTATGATTGTGATTGTATGATTGTGATTGTATGATTGTGATTGTATGATTGTAATTGTATGATTGTGATTGTATGATTATGATTGTATGATTGTGATTGCATGATTGTGATTGTATGATTGTGATTGCATGATTTTGAATGTATGATTGTGATTGTATGATTGTGATTGTATGATTGTGATTGTATGATTGTGATTGTATGGTTGTGATTGTATGATTGTGATTGTATGATTGTGATAGTATGATTGTGATTGTATGATTGTGATTGTATGATTGTGATTGTATGATTGTGATTGTATGATTGTATTTGGGAGATTGTATATGGGAGATTTATTTGGGAGATTGTAATTGTATGATTGCGATTGTATGATTGTGATTGTATGATTGTGATTGTATGATTGCGATTGTATGAATGCGATTGTATGACTGTGATTGTATGATTGTATTTGGGAGATTGTATTTGGGAGATTGTAATTATATGATTGCGATTGTATGATTGTGATTGTATGATTGCGATTGTATGATTGTGATTGTATGATTGTGATGTATGATTGTAATTGTATGATTATGATTGTATGATTGTGATTGTATGATTGTGATTGTATGATTGTGATTGTATGATTGTGATTGTATGATTGTGATTGTATGATTGTGATTGTATGAGTGTGGTTGTCTGATTGTGGTTGTGCGATTGTGATGTATGATTGTAATTGTATGATTATGATTGTATGATAGTGATTGTATGATTGAGTTTGTATGATTGTGATTGTATGCTTGCGATTGTATGATTGTGATTGTATGATTGTGATTCTTTGATTGTGATTGTATGATTGTGATTGTATGATTGTGATTGTATGATTGTGATTGTATGATTGTGATTGTATGATTGTGAAAGTATGATTGTGATTGTATGATTGTGATTGTATGATTGTGATTGTATGATTGTGATTGTCTGATTGTGGTTGTGCGATTGTGATTGTACGATTGTGATTGTACGATTGTGACAGTATGATTGTGATTGTATGATTGTGATTGCATGATTGTGATTGTATGATTGTGATTGTATGATTGTGATCGTATGATTGTGATTGTATGATTATGATTGTATGTATGTGATTGTATGGTTGTATTTGGGTGATTGTATTTGGGCGATTGTATTTGGGAGATTGTAATTGTATGATTGCGATTGTATGATTGTGATTGTATGATTGCGATTGTATGAATGCGATTGTATGATTGTGATTGTATGATTGTGATTGCATGATTGTGATTGTATGATTGTGATTGTATGATTGTGATCGTATGATTGTGATTGTATGATTATGATTGTATGATTGTGATTGTATGATTGTGGTTGTGCGATTGTGATTGTACGATTGTGATTGTACAATTGTGATTGTATGATTGTGATTGTATGATTGTGATTGTATGATTGTGATTGTATGATTGTGATTGTATGATTGTGATTGTATTATTGTGATTGTATGATTGTGATTGTATGATTGTGATTGTATGATTGTGATTGTATGATTGTATTTGGGAGATTGTAATTGTATGATTGCGATTGAATGATTGTGATTGTATGATTGTGATGTATGATTCTAATTGTATGATTATGATTGTATGACTGTGATTGTATGATTGTGATTGTATGATTGTGATTGTATGATTGTGAAAGTATGATTGTGATTGTATGATTGTGATTGTATGATTGTGATTGTAAGATTGTGATTGTCTGATTGTGGTTGTGCGATTGTGATTGTACGATTGTGATTGTACAATTGTGATTGTATGATTGTGATTGTATGATTATGATTGTATGATTGTGATTGCATGATTGTGATTGTATGATTGTGATAGTATGATTGTGATCGTATGATTGTGATTGTATGATTATGATTGTATGTATGTGATTGTATGATTGTATTTGGGTGATTGTATTTGGGCGATTGTATTTGGGAGATTGTAATTGTATGATTGCGATTGTATGATTGTGATTGTATGATTGCGATTGTATGAATGCGATTGTATGATTGTGATTGTATGATTGTGATTGCATGATTGTGATTGTATGATTGTGATTGTATGATTGTGATCGTATGATTGTGATTGTATGATTATGATTGTATGATTGTGATTGTATGATTGTATTTGGGTGATTGTATTTGGGAGATTGTATTTGGGAGATTGTAATTGTATGATTGCGATTGTATGATTGTGATTGTATGATTGTGATTGTATGAATGTGATTGTATGATTGTGGTTGTGCGATTGTGATTGTACGATTGTGATTGTACAATTGTGATTGTATGATTGTGATTGTATGATTGTGATTGTATGATTGTGATTGTATGATTGTGATTGTATGATTGTGATTGTATGATTGTGATTGTATGATTGTGATTGTATGATTGTGATAGTATTATTGTGATTGTATGATTGTGATTGTATGATTGTGATTGTATGATTGTGATTGTATGATTGTATTTGGGAGATTGTAATTGTATGATTGCGATTGAATGATTGTGATTGTATGATTGTGATGTATGATTGTAATTGTATGATTATGATTGTATGACTGTGATTGTATGATTGTGATTGTATGATTGTGATTGTATGATTGTGAAAGTATGATTGTGATTGTATGATTGTGATTGTATGATTGTGATTGTATGATTGTGATTGTAAGATTGTGATTGTCTGATTGTGGTTGTGCGATTGTGATTGTACGATTGTGATTGTACAATTGTGATTGTATGATTGTGATTGTATGATTATGATTGTATGATTGTGATTGCATGATTGTGATTGTATGATTGTGATTGTATGATTGTGATTGTATGATTGTGATAGTATGATTGTGATTGTATGATTGTGATTGTATGATTGTGATTGTATGATTGTGAAAGTATGATTGTGATTGTATGATTGTGATTGCATGATTGTGATTGTATGATTGTGATTGCATGATTTTGAATGTATGATTGTGATTGTATGATTGTGATTGTATGATTGTGATTGTATGATTGTGATTGTATGGTTGTGATTGTATGATTGTGATTGTATGATTGTGATAGTATGATTGTGATTGTATGATTGTGATTGTATGATTGTGATTGTATGATTGTGATTGTATGATTGTATTTGGGAGATTGTATTTGGGAGATTTATTTGGGAGATTGTAATTGTATGATTGCGATTGTATGATTGTGATTGTATGATTGTGATTGTATGATTGCGATTGTATGAATGCGATTGTATGATTGTGATTGTATGATTGTATTTGGGAGATTGTATTTGGGAGATTGTAATTATATGATTGCGATTGTATGATTGTGATTGTATGATTGCGATTGTATGATTGTGATTGTATGATTGTGATGTATGATTGTAATTGTATGATTATGATTGTATGATTGTGATTGTATGATTGTGATTGTATGATTGTGATTGTATGATTGTGATTGTATGATTGTGATTGTATGAGTGTGGTTGTCTGATTGTGGTTGTGCGATTGTGATGTATGATTGTAATTGTATGATTATGATTGTATGATAGTGATTGTATGATTGAGATTGTATGATTGTGATTGTATGCTTGCGATTGTATGATTGTGATTGTATGATTGTGATTCTTTGATTGTGATTGTATGATTGTGATTGTATGATTGTGATTGTATGATTGTGATTGTATGATTGTGAAAGTATGATTGTGATTGTATGTTTGTGATTGTATGATTGTGATTGTATGATTGTGATTGTCTGATTGTGGTTGTGCGATTGTGATTGTACGATTGTGATTGTACGATTGTGACAGTATGATTGTGATTGTATGATTGTGATTGTATGATTGTATTTGGGTGATTGTATTTGGGAGATTGTATTTGGGAGATTGTAATTGTATGATTGCGATTGTATGATTGTGATTGTATGATTGCGATTGTATGAATGCGATTGTATGATTGTGATTGTATGATTGTGATTGTATGATTGTGATTGTATGATTGTATTTGGGAGATTGTATTTGGGATATTGTAATTGTATGATTGCGATTGTATGATTGTGATTGTATGATTGTGATGTATGATTGTAATTGTATGATTATGATTGTATGATTGTGATTGTATGATTGAGATTGTATGATTGTGATGGTATGCTTGCGATTGTATGAATGTGATTGTATGATTGTGATTGTATGATTGTGATTGCATGATTGTGATTGTATGATTGTGATTGTATGATTGTGATTGTATGATTGTGATTGTATGATTGTGATTGTATGATTGTATTTGGGTGATTGTATTTGGGAGATTGTATTTGGGAGATTGTAATTGTATGATTGCGATTGTATGATTGTGATTGTATGATTGCGATTGTATGAATGCGATTGTATGATTGTGATTGTATGATTGTGATTTTATGATTGTGATTGTATGATTGTGATAGTATGATTGTGATTGTATGATTGTGATTGTATGATTGTGATTGTATGATTGTGATAGTATGATTGTGATTATATGATTCTTATTGTATGACTGTGATTGTATGATTGTGATTGTATGATTGTGATAGTATGATTGTGATTGTATGATTGTATTTGGGTGATTGTATTTGGGAGATTGTATTTGGGAGATTGTAATTGTATGATTGTGATTGTCTGATTGTGGTTGTGCGATTGTGATTGTACGATTGTGATTGTACGATTGTGACAGTATGATTGTGATTGTATGATTGTTATTGTATGATTGTGATTGTATGATTGTGATTGTATGATTGTGATCGTATGATTGTGATTGTATGACTATGATTGTATGATTGTGATTGTATGATTGTATTTGGGTGATTGTATTTGGGAGGTTGTATTTGGGAGATTGTAGTTGTATGATTGCGATTGTATGATTGTGATTGTATGATTGCGATTGTATGAATGCGATTGTATGATTGTGATTGTATGATTGTGATAGTATGATTGTGATTGTATGATTGTGATTGTATGATTGTGATTGTATGATTGTGATTGTATGATTGTGATAGTATGATTGTGATTATATGATTGTTATTGTATGACTGTGATTGTATGATTGTGATAGTATGATTGTGATTGTATGATTGTATTTGGGTGATTGTATTTGGGAGATTGTATTTGGGAGAATGTAATTGTATGATTGTGATTGTCTGATTGTGGTTGTGCGATTGTGATTGTACGATTGTGATTGTACGATTGTGACAGTATGATTGTGATTGTATGATTGTGATTGTACGATTGTGATTGTATGATTGTGATTGTATGATTGTGATTGTATGATTGTGATCGTATGATTGTGATTGTATGATTATGATTGTATGATTGTGATTGTATGATTGTATTTGGGTGATTGTATTTGGGAGATTGTATTTGGGATATTGTAATTGTATGATTGCGATTGTATGATTGTGATGTATGATTGTAATTGTATGATTATGATTGTATGATTGTGATTGTATGATTGAGATTGTATGATTGTGATGGTATGCTTGCGATTGTATGAATGTGATTGTATGATTGTGATTGTATGATTGTGATTGCGTGATTGTGATTGTATGATTGTGATTGTATGATTGTGATTGTATGATTGTGATTGTATGATTGTGATTGTATGATTGTGATTGTATGATTGTGATTGTATGATTGTGATTGTATGATTGTGATTGCATGATTGTGATTGTATGATTGTGATTGTATGATAGTGATTGTATGATTGTGATTGTATGATTGTGATTGTATGATTGTGATTGTATGATTGTGATTGTACGATTGTAATTGTACGATTGTGATTGTATGATTGTGATTGTATGATTGTGATTGTATGATTGTGATTGTATGATTGTGATAGTATGATTGTGATTATATGATTGTTATTGTATGACTGTGATTGTATGATTGTGATTGTATGATTGTGATAGTATGATTGTGAAAGTATGATTGTGATTGTATGATTGTGATTGTATGATTGTGATTGTATGATTGTGATTGTCTGATTGTGGTTGTGCGATTGTGATTGTACGATTGTAATTGTACTATTGTGATTGTATGATTGTGATTGTATGATTGTGATTGTATGATTGTGATTGTATGATTGTGATAGTATGATTGTGATTATATGATAGTGATTGTATGATTGTGATTGTATGATTGTGATTGTATGATTGTGATTGTATGATTGTGATTGTACGATTGTAATTGTACGATTGTGATTGTATGATTGTGATTGTATGATTGTGATTGTATGATTGTGATTGTATGATTGTGATTGTATGATTGTGATAGTATGATTGTGATTATATGATTGTTATTGTATGACTGTGATTGTATGATTGTGATTGTATGATTGTGATAGTATGATTGTGAAAGTATGATTGTGATTGTATGATTGTGATTGTATGATTGTGATTGTATGATTGTGATTGTATGATTGTGATTGTCTGATTGTGGTTGTGCGATTGTGATTGTACGATTGTGATTGTACGATTGTGACAGTATGATTGTGATTGTATGATTGTATTTGGGAGATTGTAATTGTATGATTGCGATTGAATGATTGTGATTGTATGATTGTGATGTATGACTGTAATTGTATGATTATGATTGTATGACTGTGATTGTATGACTGTGATTGTATGATTGTGATTGTATGATTGTGATTGTATGATTGTGATTGTATGATTGTGATTGTCTGATTGTGGTTGTGCGATTGTGATTGTACGATTGTGATTGTACAATTGTGATTGTATGATTGTGATTGTATGATTATGATTGTATGATTGTGATTGCATGATTGTGATTGTATGATTGTGATTGTATGATTGTGATTGTATGATTGTGATAGTATGATTGTGATTGTATGATTGTGATTGTATGATTGTGATTGTATGATTGTAATTGTATGATTGTGATTGTATGATTATGATTGTGTGATTGTGATTGCATGATTGTGATTGTATGATTGTGATTGCATGATTTTGAATGTATGATTGTGATTGTATGGTTGTGATTGTATGATTGTGATTGTATGATTGTGATTGTATGGTTGTGATTGTATGATTGTGATTGTATGATTGTGATAGTATGATTGTGATTGTATGATTGTGATTGTATGATTGTGATTGTATGATTGTGATTGTATGATTGTATTTGGGAGATTGTATTTGGGAGATTTATTTGGGAGATTGTAATTGTATGATTGCGATTGTATGATTGTGATTGTATGATTGTGATTGTATGATTGCGATTGTATGAATGCGATTGTATGACTGTGATTGTATGATTGTATTTGGGAGATTGTATTTGGGAGATTGTAATTATATGATTGCGATTGTATGATTGTGATTGTATGATTGCGATTGTATGATTGTGATTGTATGATTGTGATGTATGATTGTAATTGTATGGTTATGATTGTATGATTGTGATTGTATGATTGTGATTGTATGATTGTGATTGCATGATTGTGATTGTATGATTGTGATTGTATGAGTGTGGTTGTCTGATTGTGGTTGTGCGATTGTGATGTATGATTGTAATTGTATGATTATGATTGTATGATAGTGATTGTATGATTGAGTTTGTATGATTGTGATTGTATGCTTGCGATTGTATGATTGTGATTGTATGATTGTGATTCTTTGATTGTGATTGTATGATTGTGATTGTATGATTGTGATTGTATGATTGTGATTGTATGATTGTGATTGTATGATTGTGAAAGTGTGATTGTGATTGTATGATTGTGATTGTATGATTGTGATTGTATGATTGTGATTGTCTGATTGTGGTTGTGCGATTGTGATTGTACGATTGTGATTGTACGATTGTGACAGTATGATTGTGATTGTATGATTGTGATTGCATGATTGTGATTGTATGATTGTGATTGTATGATTGTGATCGTATGATTGTGATTGTATGATTATGATTGTATGTATGTGATTGTATGATTGTATTTGGGTGATTGTATTTGGGAGATTGTATTTGGGAGATTGTAATTGTATGATTGCGATTGTATGATTGTGATTGTATGATTGCGATTGTATGAATGCGATTGTATGATTGTGATTGTATGATTGTGATTGCATGATTGTGATTGTATGATTGTGATTGTATGATTGTGATCGTATGATTGTGATTGTATGATTATGATTGTATGATTGTGATTGTATGATTGTATTTGGGTGATTGTATTTGGGAAATTGTATTTGGGAGATTGTAATTGTATGATTGCGATTGTATGATTGTGATTGTATGATTGTGATTGTATGAATGTGATTGTATGATTGTGGTTGTGCGATTGTGATTGTACGATTGTGATTGTACAATTGTGATTGTATGATTGTGATTGTATGATTGTGATTGTATGATTGTGATTGTATGATTGTGATTGTATGATTGTGATTGTATGATTGTGATTGTATGATTGTGATTGTATGATTGTGATAGTATTATTGTGATTGTTTGATTGTGATTGTATGATTGTGATTGTATGATTGTGATTGTATGATTGTATTTGGGAGATTGTAATTGTATGATTGCGATTGAATGATTGTGATTGTATGATTGTGATGTATGATTGTAATTGTATGATTATGATTGTATGACTGTGATTGTATGACTGTGATTGTATGATTGTGATTGTATGATTGTGATTGTATGATTGTGAAAGTATGATTGTGATTGTATGATTGTGATTGTATGATTGTGATTGTATGATTGTGATTGTCTGATTGTGGTTGTGCGATTGTGATTGTACGATTGTGATTGTACAATTGTGATTGTATGATTGTGATTGTATGATTATGATTGTATGATTGTGATTGCATGATTGTGATTGTATGATTGTGATTGTATGATTGTGATTGTATGATTGTGATAGTATGATTGTGATTGTATGATTGTGATTGTATGATTGTGATTGTATGATTGTAATTGTATGATTGTGATTGTATGATTATGATTGTATGATTGTGATTGCATGATTGTGATTGTATGATTGTGATTGCATGATTTTGAATGTATGATTGTGATTGTATGATTGTGATTGTATGATTGTGATTGTATGATTGTGATTGTATGATTGTGATTGTATGATTGTGATTGTATGGTTGTGATTGTATGATTGTGATTGTATGATTGTGATAGTATGATTGTGATTGTATGATTGTGATTGTATGATTGTGATTGTATGATTGTGATTGTATGATTGTATTTGGGAGATTGTATTTGGGAGATTTATTTGGGAGATTGTAATTGTATGATTGCGATTGTATGATTGTGATTGTATGATTGTGATTGTATGATTGCGATTGTATGAATGCGATTGTATGATTGTGATTGTATGATTGTATTTGGGAGATTGTATTTGGGAGATTGTAATTATATGATTGCGATTGTATGATTGTGATTGTATGATTGCGATTGTATGATTGTGATTGTATGATTGTGATGTATGATTGTAATTGTATGATTATGATTGTATGATTGTGATTGTATGATTGTGATTGTATGATTGTGATTGTATGATTGTGATTGTATGATTGTGATTGTATGAGTGTGGTTGTCTGATTGTGGTTGTGCGATTGTGATGTATGATTGTAATTGTATGATTATGATTGTATGATAGTGATTGTACGATTGAGATTGTATGATTGTGATTGCATGCTTGCGATTGTATGATTGTGATTGTATGATTGTGATTCTTTGATTGTGATTGTATGATTGTGATTGTATGATTGTGATTGTATGATTGTGATTGTATGATTGTGATAGTATGATTGTGATTGTATGATTGCGATTGTATGATTGTGATTGTATGATTGCGATTGTATGAATGCGATTGTATGATTATGATTGTATGATTGTGATTGTATGATTGTGATTGTATGATTGTGATTGTATGATTGTATTTGGGAGATTGTATTTGGGATATTGTAATTGTATGATTGCGATTGTATGATTGTGATTGTATGATTGTGATGTATGATTGTAATTGTATGATTATGATTGTATGATTGTGATTGTATGATTGAGATTGTATGATTGTGATGGTATGCTTGCGTTTGTATGAATGTGATTGTATGATTGTGATTGTATGATTGTGATTGTATGACTGTGATTGCACGATTGTGATTGTATGATTGTGATTGTATGATTGTGATTGTATGATTATGATTGTATGATTGTGATTGTATGATTGTGATTGTATGATTGTGATTGTATGATTGTGATTGTACGATTGTAATTGTACGATTGTGATTGTATGATTGTGATAGTATGATTGTGATTGTATGACTGTGATTGTATGACTGTGATTGTATGTTTGTGATTGTATGATTGTGATTGTATGATTGTGAAAGTATGATTGTGATTGTATGATTGTGATTCTTTGATTGTGATTGTATGATTGTGATTATATGATTGTGAATGTATGATTGTGATTGTATGATTGTGATTGTATGATTGTGATTGTATGATTGTGATTGTATGATTGTGATTGTATGATTGTGATAGTATGATTGTGATTGTATGATTGTGATTGTATGATTGTGATTGTATGATTGTAATAGTATGATTGTGATTATATGATTGTTATTGTATGACTGTGATTGTATGATTGTGATTGTATGATTGTGATAGTATGATTGTGAAAGTATGATTGTGATTGTATGATTGTGATTGTATGATTGTGATTGTATGATTGTGATTGTCTGATTGTGTTTGTGCGATTGTGATTGTACGATTGTGATTGTACGATTGTGACAGTATGATTGTGATTGTATGATTGTGATTGTACGATTGTGATTGTATGATTGTGATTGTATGATTGTGATCGTATGATTGTGATTGTATGATTATGATTGTATGGTTGTGATTGTATGATTGTATTTGGGTGATTGTATTTGGGAGATTGTATTTGGGAGATTGTAATTGTATGATTGCGATTGTATGATTGTGATTGTATGATTGCGATTGTATGAATGCGATTGTATGATTGTGATTGTATGATTGTGATTGTATGATTGTGATTGTATGATTGTGATTGTATGATTGTATTTGGGAGATTGTATTTGGGATATTGTAATTGTATGATTGCGATTGTATGATTGTGATGTATGATTGTAATTGTATGATTATGATTGTATGATTGTGATTGTATGATTGAGATTGTATGATTGTGATGGTATGCTTGCGATTGTATGAATGTGATTGTATGATTGTGATTGTATGATTGTGATTGCATGATTGTGATTGTATGATTGTGATTGTATGATTGTGATTGTATGATTGTGATTGTATGATTGTGATTGTATGATTGTGATTGTATGATTGTGATTGTATGATTGTGATTGCATGATTGTGATTGTATGATTGTGATTGTATGATTGTGATTGTATGATTGTGATTGTATGATTGTGATTGTACGATTGTAATTGTACGATTGTGATTGTATGATTGTGATAGTATGATTGTGATTGTATGACTGTGATTGTATGACTGTGATTGTATGATTGTGATTGTATGATTCTGATTGTATGATTGTGAAAGTATGATTGTGAAAGTATGATTGTGATTGTATGATTGTGATTGTATGATTGTGATTGCATGATTGTGATTGTATGATTGTGATTGCATGATTGTGATTGTATGATTGTGATTGTATGATTGTATTTGGGAGATTGTATTTGGGAGATTGTAATTGTATGATTGCGATTGTATGATTGTGATTGTATGATTGTGATTGTATGATTGTGATTGTATGATTGTGATTGTATGATTGTGATTGTATGATTGTGATTGTATGATTGTGATTGTATGATTGTGATTGTATGATTGTGATTGTATGATTGTGATTGTATGATTGAGATTGTATGATTGTGATTGTATGCTTGCGATTGTATGAATGTGATTGTATGATTGTGATTGTATGATTGTGATAGTATGATTGTGATTGTATGACTGTGATTGTATGACTGTGATTGTATGATTGTGATTGTATGATTGTGATTGTATGATTGTGAAAGTATGATTGTGATTGTACGATTGTGCTTGTATGATTGTGATTGTATGATTGTATTTGGGAAATTGTATTTGGGAGATTGTAATTGTATGATTGCGATTGTATGATTGTGATTGTATGATTGCGATTGTATGATTGTGATTGTATGATTGTATTTGGGAGATTGTATTTGGGAGATTTATTTGGGAGATTGTAATTGTATGATTGCGATTGTATGATTGTGATTGTATGATTGTGATTGTATGATTGCGATTGTATGAGTGTGGTTGTCTGATTGTGGTTGTGCGATTGTGATGTATGATTGTAATTGTATGATTATGATTGTATGATAGTGATTGTACGATTGAGATTGTATGATTGTGATTGCATGCTTGCGATTGTATGATTGTGATTGTATGATTGTGATTCTTTGATTGTGATTGTATGATTGTGATTGTATGATTGTGATTGTATGATTGTGATTGTATGATTGTGATTGTATGATTGCGATTGTATGATTGAGATTGTATGATTGTGATTGTATGCTTGCGATTGTATGATTGTGATTGTATGATTGTGAAAGTATGATTGTGATTGTATGATTGTGATTGTATGATTGTGATTGTATGATTGTGATTGTATGATTGTGATTGTATGAGTGTGGTTGTCTGATTGTGGTTGTGCGATTGTGATGTATGATTGTAATTGTATGATTATGATTGTATGATTGTGATTGTATGATTGAGATTGTATGATTGTGATTGTATGCTTGCGATTGTATGATTGTGATTGTATGATTGTGATTGTATGATTGTGATTGTATGATTGTGATTGTATGATTGTGATTGTATGATTGTATTTGGGAGATTGTATTTGGGAGATTTATTTGGGAGATTGTAATTGTATGATTGCGATTGTATGATTGTGATTGTATGATTGTGATTGTATGATTGCGATTGTATGAATGCGATTGTATGATTGTGATTGTATGATTGTATTTGGGAGATTGTATTTGGGAGATTGTAATTATATGATTGCGATTGTATGATTGTGATTGTATGATTGCGATTGTATGATTGTGATTGTATGATTGTGATGTATGATTGTAATTGTATGATTATGATTGTATGATTGTGATTGTATGATTGTGATTGTATGATTGTGATTGTATGATTGTGATTGTATGATTGTGATTGTATGAGTGTGGTTGTCTGATTGTGGTTGTGCGATTGTGATGTATGATTGTAATTGTATGATTATGATTGTATGATAGTGATTGTACGATTGAGATTGTATGATTGTGATTGCATGCTTGCGATTGTATGATTGTGATTGTATGATTGTGATTCTTTGATTGTGATTGTATGATTGTGATTGTATGATTGTGATTGTATGATTGTGATTGTATGATTGTGATAGTATGATTGTGATTGTATGATTGCGATTGTATGATTGTGATTGTATGATTGCGATTGTATGAATGCGATTGTATGATTATGATTGTATGATTGTGATTGTATGATTGTGATTGTATGATTGTGATTGTATGATTGTATTTGGGAGATTGTATTTGGGATATTGTAATTGTATGATTGCGATTGTATGATTGTGATTGTATGATTGTGATGTATGATTGTAATTGTATGATTATGATTGTATGATTGTGATTGTATGATTGAGATTGTATGATTGTGATGGTATGCTTGCGTTTGTATGAATGTGATTGTATGATTGTGATTGTATGATTGTGATTGTATGATTGTGATTGCACGATTGTGATTGTATGATTGTGATTGTATGATTGTGATTGTATGATTATGATTGTATGATTGTGATTGTATGATTGTGATTGTATGATTGTGATTGTATGATTGTGATTGTACGATTGTAATTGTACGATTGTGATTGTATGATTGTGATAGTATGATTGTGATTGTATGACTGTGATTGCATGACTGTGATTGTATGTTTGTGATTGTATGATTGTGATTGTATGATTGTGAAAGTATGATTGTGATTGTATGATTGTGATTCTTTGATTGTGATTGTATGATTGTGATTGTATGATTGTGAATGTATGATTGTGATTGTATGATTGTGATTGTATGATTGTGATTGTATGATTGTGATTGTATGATTGTGATTGTATGATTGTGATAGTATGATTGTGATTGTATGATTGTGATTGTATGATTGTGATTGTATGATTGTGATAGTATGATTGTGATTATATGATTGTTATTGTATGACTGTGATTGTATGATTGTGATTGTATGATTGTGATAGTATGATTGTGAAAGTATGATTGTGATTGTATGATTGTGATTGTATGATTGTGATTGTATGATTGTGATTGTCTGATTGTGGTTGTGCGATTGTGATTGTACGATTGTGATTGTACGATTGTGACAGTATGATTGTGATTGTATGATTGTGATTGTACGATTGTGATTGTATGATTGTGATTGTATGATTGTGATCGTATGATTGTGATTGTATGATTATGATTGTATGGTTGTGATTGTATGATTGTATTTGGGTGATTGTATTTGGGTGATTGTATTTGGGAGATTGTATTTGGGAGATTGTAATTGTATGATTGCGATTGTATGATTGTGATTGTATGATTGCGATTGTATGAATGCGATTGTATGATTGTGATTGTATGATTGTGATTGTATGATTGTGATTGTATGATTGTGATTGTATGATTGTGATTGTATGATTGTATTTGGGAGATTGTATTTGGGATATTGTAATTGTATGATTGCGATTGTATGATTGTGATGTATGATTGTAATTGTATGATTATGATTGTATGATTGTGATTGTATGATTGAGATTGTATGATTGTGATGGTATGCTTGCGATTGTATGAATGTGATTGTATGATTGTGATTGTATGATTGTGATTGCATGATTGTGATTGTATGATTGTGATTGTATGATTGTGATTGTATGATTGTGATTGTATGATTGTGATTGTATGATTGTGATTGTATGATTGTGATTGTATGATTGTGATTGCATGATTGTGATTGTATGATTGTGATTGTATGATTGTGATTGTATGATTGTGATTGTATGATTGTGATTGTACGATTGTAATTGTACGATTGTGATTGTATGATTGTGATAGTATGATTGTGATTGTATGACTGTGATTGTATGACTGTGATTGTATGATTGTGATTGTATGATTCTGATTGTATGATTGTGATTGTATGCTTGCGATTGTATGAATGTGATTGTATGATTGTGATTGTATGATTGTGATAGTATGATTGTGATTGTATGACTGTGATTGTATGACTGTGATTGTATGATTGTGATTGTATGATTGTGATTGTATGATTGTGAAAGTATGATTGTGATTGTACGATTGTGCTTGTATGATTGTGATTGTATGATTGTATTTGGGAAATTGTATTTGGGAGATTGTAATTGTATGATTGCGATTGTATGATTGTGATTGTATGATTGCGATTGTATGATTGTGATTGTATGATTGTGATTGTGTGATTGTGATTGTATGATTGTGATTGTATGATTGTGAAAGTATGACTGTGATTGTATGATTGTGATTGTATGATTGTCATTGTATGAGTGTGGTTGTCTGATTGTGGTTGTGCGATTGCGATGTATGATTGTAATTGTATGATTATGATTGTATGATAGTGATTGTATGATTGAGATTGTATGATTGTGATTGTATGCTTGCGATTGTATGATTGTGATTGTATGATTGTGAAAGTATGATTGTGATTGTATGATTGTGATTGTATGATTGTGATTGTATGATTGTGATTGTATGATTGTGATTGTATGAGTGTGGTTGTCTGATTGTGGTTGTGCGATTGTGATGTATGATTGTAATTGTATGATTATGATTGTATGATTGTGATTGTATGATTGAGATTGTATGATTGTGATTGTATGCTTGCGATTGTATGATTGTGATTGTATGATTGTGATTGTATGATTGTGATTGTATGATTGTGATTGTATGATTGTGATTGTACGATTGTGATTGTACGATTGTGATTGTACGATTGTGATAGTATGATTGTGATAGTATGATTGTGAAAGTATGATTGTGATTGTATGATTGTGATTGTATGATTGTGATTGTATGATTGTGATTGTCTGATTGTGGTTGTGCGATTGTGATTGTACGATTGTGATTGTACGATTGTGACAGTATGATTGTGATTGTATGATTGTGATTGTATGATTGTGATTGTATGATTGTGATTGTATGATTGTGATTGTATGATTGTGATTGTATGATTGTGATTGTATGATTGTGATTGTATGATTGTGATTGTATGATTGTGAAAGTATGATTGTGATTGTATGATTGTGATTGTATGATTGTGATTGTATGATTGTGATTGTATGATTGTGATTGTATGAGTGTGGTTGTCTGATTGTGGTTGTGCGATTGTGATGTATGATTGTAATTGTATGATTATGATTGTATGATTGTGATTGTATGATTGTGAATGTATGCTTGCGATTGTATGATTGTGATTGTATGATTGTGATTCTTTGATTGTGATTGTATGATTGTGATTATATGATTGTGATTGTATGATTGTGATTGTATGATTGTGATTGTATGATTGTGATTGTATGATTGTGATTGTATGATTGTGATTGTATGATTGTGATTGTATGATTGTGATTGTATGATTGTGATTGTATGATTGTGATTGTATGATTGTGATTGTATGATTGTGATTGTATGATTGCGGTTGTATGATTGCGATTGTATGATTGCGATTGTGTGATTCTGATTGTATGATTGTGATTGTATGATTGTGATTGTATGATTGTGATTGTATGATTGTGATTGTATGATTGTGATTGTATGATTGTGGTTGTATGATTGTGATTGTATGATTCTGAAAGTATGATTGTGATTGTATGATTGTGATTGTATGATTGTGATTGTATGATTGTGATTGTATGATTGTGACTGTATGAGTGTGGTTGTCTGATTATGATTCTTTGATTGTGATTGTATGATTGTGATTGTATGATTGTGATTGTATGATTGTGATTGTATGATTGTGATTGTATGATTGTGATTGTATGATTGTGATTGTATGATTGTGATTGTATGATTGTGATTGTATGATTGTGATTGTATGATTGTGATAGTATGATTGTGATTATATGATTGTTATTGTATGACTGTGATTGTATGATTGTGATTGTATGATTGTGATTGTATGATTGTGATAGTATGATTGTGAATGTATGATTGTGTTTGTATGATTGTGATTGTATGATTGTGATTGTATGATTGTGATTGTCTGATTGTGGTTGTGCGATTGTGATTGTACGATTGTGATTGTACGATTGTGACAGTATGATTGTGATTGTATGATTGTGATTGTATGATTGTGATTGTATGATTGTGATAGTATTATTGTGATTGTATGATTGTGATTGTATGATTGTGATTGTATGATTGTGATTGTATGATTGTATTTGGGAGATTGTATTTGGGAGATTGTAATTGTATGATTGCGATTGTATGATTGTGATTCTTTGATTGTGATTGTATGATTGTGATTATATGATTGTGATTGTATGATTGTGATTGTATGATTGTGATTGTATGATTGTGATTGTATGATTGTGATTGTATGATTGTGGTTGTATGATTGTGATTGTATGATTGTGATTGTATGATTGTGAAAGTATGATTGTGATTGTATGATTGTGATTGTATGATTGTGATTGCATGATTTTGAATGTATGATTATGATTGTATGATTGTGATTGTATGATTGTGATTGTATGATTGTGATTGTATGGTTGTGATTGTATGATTGTGATTGTATGATTGTGATAGTATGATTGTGATTGTATGATTGTGATTGTATGATTGTGATTGGATGATTGTGATTGTATGATTGTATTTGGGAGATTGTATTTGGGAGATTTATTTGGGAGATTGTAATTGTATGATTTCGATTGTATGATTGTGATTGTATGATTGTGATTGTATGATTGCGATTGTATGAATGCGATTGTATGATTGTGATTGTATGATTGTATTTTGGAGATTGTATTTGGGAGATTGTAATTATATGATTGCGATTGTATGATTGTGATTGTATGATTGCGATTGTATGATTGTGATTGTATGATTGTGATGTATGATTGTAATTGTATGATTATGATTGTATGATTGTGATTGTATGATTGTGATTGTATGATTGTGATTGTATGATTGTGATTGTATGATTGTGATTGTATGAGTGTGGTTGTCTGATTGTGGTTGTGCGATTGTGATGTATGATTGTAATTGTATGATTATGATTGTATGATAGTGATTGTATGATTGAGATTGTATGACTGTGATTGTATGCTTGCGATTGTATGATTGTGATTGTATGATTGTGATTCTTTGATTGTGATTGTATGATTGTGATTGTATGATTGTGATTGTATGATTGTGATTGTATGATTGTGATGGTATGATTGTGAAAGTATGATTGTGATTGTATGATTGTGATTGTATGATTGTGATTGTCTGATTGTGGTTGTATGATTGTGATTGTATGATTGTATTTGGGATATTGTAATTGTATGATTGCGATTGTATGATTGTGATTGTATGATTGTGATTGTATGATTGTATTTGGGATATTGTAATTGTATGATTGCGATTGTATGATTGTGATTGTATGATTGTGATGTATGATTGTAATTGTATGATTGTGATTGTATGATTGTGATTGTATGATTGAGATTGTATGATTGTGATGGTATGCTTGCGATTGTATGAATGTGATTGTATGATTGTGATTGTATGATTGTGATTGCATGATTGTGATTGTATGATTGTGATTGTATGATTGTGATTGTATGATTGTGATTGTATGATTGTGATTGTATGATTGTGATTGTATGATTGTGATTGTATGATTGTGATTGTATGATTGTGATTGTACGATTGTAATTGTACGATTGTGATTGTATGATTGTGATAGTATGATTGTGATTGTATGACTGTGATTGTATGACTGTGATTGTATGTTTGTGATTGTATGATTGTGATTGTATGATTGTGAAAGTATGATTGTGATTGTATGATTGTGATTCTTTGATTGTGAAAGTATGATTGTGATTGTATGATTGTGATTGTATGATTGTGATTGTATGATTGTGATTGTATGATTGTGATTATCTGATTGTGGTTGTGCGATTGTGATTGTACGATTGTGATTGTACGATTGTGACAGTATGATTGTGATTGTATGATTGTGATTGTACGATTGTGATTGTATGATTGTGATTGTATGATTGTGATCGTATGATTGTGATTGTATGAATGTGATTGTATGATTGTGATTGTATGATTATGATTGTATGATTGTGATTGCATGATTGTGATTGTATGATTGTGATTGTATGATTGTGATTGTATGATTGCGATAGTATGATTGTGATTGTATGATTGTGATTGTATGATTGTGATTGTATGATTGTAACTGTATGATTGTGATTGTATGATTATGATTGTGTGATTGCGATTGCATGATTGTGATTGTATGATTGTGATTGCATGATTTTGAATGTATGATTGTGATTGTATGATTGTGATTGTATGATTGTGATTGTATGATTGTGATTGTATGATTGTGATTGTATGGTTGTGATTGTATGATTGTGATTGTATGATTGTGATAGTATGATTGTGATTGTATGATTGTGATTGTATGATTGTGATTGTATGATTGTGATTGTATGATTGTATTTGGGAGATTGTATTTGGGAGATTGTATTTGGGAGATTTATTTGGGAGATTGTAATTGTATGATTGCGATTGTATGATTGTGATTGTATGATTGTGATTGTATGATTGCGATTGTATGAATGCGATTGTATGACTGTGATTGTATGATTGTATTTGGGAGATTGTATTTGGGAGATTGTAATTATATGATTGCGATTGTATGATTGTGATTGTATGATTGTGAAAGTATGAATGTGATTGTATGATTGTGATGTATGATTGTAATTGTATGATTATGATTGTATGATTGTGATTGTATGATTGTGATTGTATGATTGTGATTGCATGATTGTGATTGTATGATTGTGATTGTATGAGTGTGGTTGTCTGATTGTGGTTGTGCGATTGTGATGTATGATTGTAATTGTATGATTATGATTGTATGATAGTGATTGTATGATTGAGTTTGTATGATTGTGATTGTATGCTTGCGATTGTATGATTGTGATTTTATGATTGTGATTCTTTGATTGTGATTGTATGATTGTGATTGTATGATTGTGATTGTATGATTGTGATTGTATGATTGTGATTCTATGATTGTGAAAGTATGATTGTGATTGTATGATTGTGATTGTATGATTGTGATTGTATGATTGTGATTGTCTGATTGTGGTTGTGCGATTGTGATTGTACGATTGTGATTGTACGATTGTGACAGTATGATTGTGATTGTATGATTGTGATTGCATGATTGTGATTGTATGATTGTGATTGTATGATTGTGATCGTATGATTGTGATTGTATGATTATGATTGTATGTATGTGATTGTATGATTGTATTTGGGTGATTGTATTTGGGAGATTGTATTTGGGAGATTGTAATTGTATGATTGCGATTGTATGATTGTGATTGTATGATTGCGATTGTATGAATGCGATTGTATGATTGTGATTGTATGATTGTGATTGCATGATTGTGATTGTATGATTGTGATTGTATGATTGTGATCGTATGATTGTGATTGTATGATTATGATTGTATGATTGTGATTGTATGATTGTATTTGGGTGATTGTATTTGGGAGATTGTATTTGGGAGATTGTAATTGTATGATTGCGATTGTATGATTGTGATTGTATGATTGTGATTGTATGAATGTGATTGTATGATTGTGGTTGTGCGATTGTGATTGTACGATTGTGATTGTACAATTGTGATTGTATGATAGTGATTGTATGATTGTGATTGTATGATTGTGATTGTATGATTGTGATTGTATGATTGTGATTGTATGATTGTGATTGTATGATTGTGATTGTATGATTGTGATTGTATGATTGTGAAAGTATGATTGTGATTGTATGATTGTGATTGCATGATTGTGATTGTATGATTGTGATTGTCTGATTGTGGTTGTGCGATTGTGATTGTACGATTGTGATTGTACGATTGTGACAGTATGATTGTGATTGTATGATTGTGATTGCATGATTGTGATTGTATGATTGTGATTGTATGATTGTGATCGTATGATTGTGATTGTATGATTATGATTGTATGTATGTGATTGTATGATTGTATTTGGGTGATTGTATTTGGGAGATTGTATTTGGGAGATTGTAATTGTATGATTGCGATTGTAGGATTGTGATTGTATGATTGCGATTGTATGAATGCGATTGTATGATTGTGATTGTATGATTGTGATTGCATGATTGTGATTGTATGATTGTGATTGTATGATTGTGATCGTATGATTGTGATTGTATGATTATGATTGTATGATTGTGATTGTATGATTGTATTTGGGTGATTGTATTTGGGAGATTGTATTTGGGATATTGTAATTGTATGATTGCGATTGTATGATTGTGATTGTATGATTGTGATTGTATGAACGTGATTGTATGATTGTGGTTGTGCGATTGTGATTGTACGATTGTGATTGTACAATTGTGATTGTATGATTGTGATTGTATGATTGTGATTGTATGATTGTGATTGTATGATTGTATTTGGGAGATTGTAGTTGTATGATTGCGATTGAATGATTGTGATTGTATGATTGTGATGTATGATTGTAATTGTATGATTATGATTGTATGATTGTGATTGTATGATTGTGATTGTATGATTGTGATTGTATGATTGTGATTGTATGATTGTGATTGTATGATTGTGATTGTATGATTGTGATTGTATGGTTGTGATTGTATGATTGTGATTGTATGATTGTGATAGTATGATTGTGATTGTATGATTGTGATTGTATGATTGTGATTGTATGATTGTGATTGTATGATTGTATTTGGGAGATTGTATTTGGGAGATTTATTTGGGAGATTGTAATTGTATGATTGCGATTGTATGATTGTGATTGTATGATTGTGATTGTATGATTGCGATTGTATGAATGCGATTGTATGATTGTGATTGTATGATTGTATTTGGGAGATTGTATTTGGGAGATTGTAATTATATGATTGCGATTGTATGATTGTGATTGTATGATTGCGATTGTATGATTGTGATTGTATGATTGTGATGTATGATTGTAATTGTATGATTATGATTGTATGATTGTGATTGTATGATTGTGATTGTATGATTGTGATTGTATGATTGTGATTGTATGATTGTGATTGTATGAGTGTGGTTGTCTGATTGTGGTTGTGCGATTGTGATGTATGATTGTAATTGTATGATTATGATTGTATGATAGTGATTGTACGATTGAGATTGTATGATTGTGATTGCATGCTTGCGATTGTATGATTGTGATTGTATGATTGTGATTCTTTGATTGTGATTGTATGATTGTGATTGTATGATTGTGATTGTATGATTGTGATTGTATGATTGTGATAGTATGATTGTGATTGTATGATTGCGATTGTATGATTGTGATTGTATGATTGCGATTGTATGAATGCGATTGTATGATTATGATTGTATGATTGTGATTGTATGATTGTGATTGTATGATTGTGATTGTATGATTGTATTTGGGAGATTGTATTTGGGATATTGTAATTGTATGATTGCGATTGTATGATTGTGATTGTATGATTGTGATGTATGATTGTAATTGTATGATTATGATTGTATGATTGTGATTGTATGATTGAGATTGTATGATTGTGATGGTATGCTTGCGTTTGTATGAATGTGATTGTATGATTGTGATTGTATGATTGTGATTGTATGACTGTGATTGCACGATTGTGATTGTATGATTGTGATTGTATGATTGTGATTGTATGATTATGATTGTATGATTGTGATTGTATGATTGTGATTGTATGATTGTGATTGTATGATTGTGATTGTACGATTGTAATTGTACGATTGTGATTGTATGATTGTGATAGTATGATTGTGATTGTATGACTGTGATTGTATGACTGTGATTGTATGTTTGTGATTGTATGATTGTGATTGTATGATTGTGAAAGTATGATTGTGATTGTATGATTGTGATTCTTTGATTGTGATTGTATGATTGTGATTATATGATTGTGAATGTATGATTGTGATTGTATGATTGTGATTGTATGATTGTGATTGTATGATTGTGATTGTATGATTGTGATTGTATGATTGTGATAGTATGATTGTGATTGTATGATTGTGATTGTATGATTGTGATTGTATGATTGTAATAGTATGATTGTGATTATATGATTGTTATTGTATGACTGTGATTGTATGATTGTGATTGTATGATTGTGATAGTATGATTGTGAAAGTATGATTGTGATTGTATGATTGTGATTGTATGATTGTGATTGTATGATTGTGATTGTCTGATTGTGTTTGTGCGATTGTGATTGTACGATTGTGATTGTACGATTGTGACAGTATGATTGTGATTGTATGATTGTGATTGTACGATTGTGATTGTATGATTGTGATTGTATGATTGTGATCGTATGATTGTGATTGTATGATTATGATTGTATGGTTGTGATTGTATGATTGTATTTGGGTGATTGTATTTGGGAGATTGTATTTGGGAGATTGTAATTGTATGATTGCGATTGTATGATTGTGATTGTATGATTGCGATTGTATGAATGCGATTGTATGATTGTGATTGTATGATTGTGATTGTATGATTGTGATTGTATGATTGTGATTGTATGATTGTATTTGGGAGATTGTATTTGGGATATTGTAATTGTATGATTGCGATTGTATGATTGTGATGTATGATTGTAATTGTATGATTATGATTGTATGATTGTGATTGTATGATTGAGATTGTATGATTGTGATGGTATGCTTGCGATTGTATGAATGTGATTGTATGATTGTGATTGTATGATTGTGATTGCATGATTGTGATTGTATGATTGTGATTGTATGATTGTGATTGTATGATTGTGATTGTATGATTGTGATTGTATGATTGTGATTGTATGATTGTGATTGTATGATTGTGATTGCATGATTGTGATTGTATGATTGTGATTGTATGATTGTGATTGTATGATTGTGATTGTATGATTGTGATTGTACGATTGTAATTGTACGATTGTGATTGTATGATTGTGATAGTATGATTGTGATTGTATGACTGTGATTGTATGACTGTGATTGTATGATTGTGATTGTATGATTCTGATTGTATGATTGTGAAAGTATGATTGTGAAAGTATGATTGTGATTGTATGATTGTGATTGTATGATTGTGATTGCATGATTGTGATTGTATGATTGTGATTGCATGATTGTGATTGTATGATTGTGATTGTATGATTGTATTTGGGAGATTGTATTTGGGAGATTGTAATTGTATGATTGCGATTGTATGATTGTGATTGTATGATTGTGATTGTATGATTGTGATTGTATGATTGTGATTGTATGATTGTGATTGTATGATTGTGATTGTATGATTGTGATTGTATGATTGTGATTGTATGATTGTGATTGTATGATTGAGATTGTATGATTGTGATTGTATGCTTGCGATTGTATGAATGTGATTGTATGATTGTGATTGTATGATTGTGATAGTATGATTGTGATTGTATGACTGTGATTGTATGACTGTGATTGTATGATTGTGATTGTATGATTGTGATTGTATGATTGTGAAAGTATGATTGTGATTGTACGATTGTGCTTGTATGATTGTGATTGTATGATTGTATTTGGGAAATTGTATTTGGGAGATTGTAATTGTATGATTGCGATTGTATGATTGTGATTGTATGATTGCGATTGTATGATTGTGATTGTATGATTGTATTTGGGAGATTGTATTTGGGAGATTTATTTGGGAGATTGTAATTGTATGATTGCGATTGTATGATTGTGATTGTATGATTGTGATTGTATGATTGCGATTGTATGAGTGTGGTTGTCTGATTGTGGTTGTGCGATTGTGATGTATGATTGTAATTGTATGATTATGATTGTATGATAGTGATTGTACGATTGAGATTGTATGATTGTGATTGCATGCTTGCGATTGTATGATTGTGATTGTATGATTGTGATTCTTTGATTGTGATTGTATGATTGTGATTGTATGATTGTGATTGTATGATTGTGATTGTATGATTGTGATTGTATGATTGCGATTGTATGATTGAGATTGTATGATTGTGATTGTATGCTTGCGATTGTATGATTGTGATTGTATGATTGTGAAAGTATGATTGTGATTGTATGATTGTGATTGTATGATTGTGATTGTATGATTGTGATTGTATGATTGTGATTGTATGAGTGTGGTTGTCTGATTGTGGTTGTGCGATTGTGATGTATGATTGTAATTGTATGATTATGATTGTATGATTGTGATTGTATGATTGAGATTGTATGATTGTGATTGTATGCTTGCGATTGTATGATTGTGATTGTATGATTGTGATTGTATGATTGTGATTGTATGATTGTGATTGTATGATTGTGATTGTATGATTGTATTTGGGAGATTGTATTTGGGAGATTTATTTGGGAGATTGTAATTGTATGATTGCGATTGTATGATTGTGATTGTATGATTGTGATTGTATGATTGCGATTGTATGAATGCGATTGTATGATTGTGATTGTATGATTGTATTTGGGAGATTGTATTTGGGAGATTGTAATTATATGATTGCGATTGTATGATTGTGATTGTATGATTGCGATTGTATGATTGTGATTGTATGATTGTGATGTATGATTGTAATTGTATGATTATGATTGTATGATTGTGATTGTATGATTGTGATTGTATGATTGTGATTGTATGATTGTGATTGTATGATTGTGATTGTATGAGTGTGGTTGTCTGATTGTGGTTGTGCGATTGTGATGTATGATTGTAATTGTATGATTATGATTGTATGATAGTGATTGTACGATTGAGATTGTATGATTGTGATTGCATGCTTGCGATTGTATGATTGTGATTGTATGATTGTGATTCTTTGATTGTGATTGTATGATTGTGATTGTATGATTGTGATTGTATGATTGTGATTGTATGATTGTGATAGTATGATTGTGATTGTATGATTGCGATTGTATGATTGTGATTGTATGATTGCGATTGTATGAATGCGATTGTATGATTATGATTGTATGATTGTGATTGTATGATTGTGATTGTATGATTGTGATTGTATGATTGTATTTGGGAGATTGTATTTGGGATATTGTAATTGTATGATTGCGATTGTATGATTGTGATTGTATGATTGTGATGTATGATTGTAATTGTATGATTATGATTGTATGATTGTGATTGTATGATTGAGATTGTATGATTGTGATGGTATGCTTGCGTTTGTATGAATGTGATTGTATGATTGTGATTGTATGATTGTGATTGTATGATTGTGATTGCACGATTGTGATTGTATGATTGTGATTGTATGATTGTGATTGTATGATTATGATTGTATGATTGTGATTGTATGATTGTGATTGTATGATTGTGATTGTATGATTGTGATTGTACGATTGTAATTGTACGATTGTGATTGTATGATTGTGATAGTATGATTGTGATTGTATGACTGTGATTGCATGACTGTGATTGTATGTTTGTGATTGTATGATTGTGATTGTATGATTGTGAAAGTATGATTGTGATTGTATGATTGTGATTCTTTGATTGTGATTGTATGATTGTGATTGTATGATTGTGAATGTATGATTGTGATTGTATGATTGTGATTGTATGATTGTGATTGTATGATTGTGATTGTATGATTGTGATTGTATGATTGTGATAGTATGTTTGTGATTGTATGATTGTGATTGTATGATTGTGATTGTATGATTGTGATAGTATGATTGTGATTATATGATTGTTATTGTATGACTGTGATTGTATGATTGTGATTGTATGATTGTGATAGTATGATTGTGAAAGTATGATTGTGATTGTATGATTGTGATTGTATGATTGTGATTGTATGATTGTGATTGTCTGATTGTGGTTGTGCGATTGTGATTGTACGATTGTGATTGTACGATTGTGACAGTATGATTGTGATTGTATGATTGTGATTGTACGATTGTGATTGTATGATTGTGATTGTATGATTGTGATCGTATGATTGTGATTGTATGATTATGATTGTATGGTTGTGATTGTATGATTGTATTTGGGTGATTGTATTTGGGAGATTGTATTTGGGAGATTGTAATTGTATGATTGCGATTGTATGATTGTGATTGTATGATTGCGATTGTATGAATGCGATTGTATGATTGTGATTGTATGATTGTGATTGTATGATTGTGATTGTATGATTGTGATTGTATGATTGTGATTGTATGATTGTATTTGGGAGATTGTATTTGGGATATTGTAATTGTATGATTGCGATTGTATGATTGTGATGTATGATTGTAATTGTATGATTATGATTGTATGATTGTGATTGTATGATTGAGATTGTATGATTGTGATGGTATGCTTGCGATTGTATGAATGTGATTGTATGATTGTGATTGTATGATTGTGATTGCATGATTGTGATTGTATGATTGTGATTGTATGATTGTGATTGTATGATTGTGATTGTATGATTGTGATTGTATGATTGTGATTGTATGATTGTGATTGTATGATTGTGATTGCATGATTGTGATTGTATGATTGTGATTGTATGATTGTGATTGTATGATTGTGATTGTATGATTGTGATTGTACGATTGTAATTGTACGATTGTGATTGTATGATTGTGATAGTATGATTGTGATTGTATGACTGTGATTGTATGACTGTGATTGTATGATTGTGATTGTATGATTCTGATTGTATGATTGTGATTGTATGCTTGCGATTGTATGAATGTGATTGTATGATTGTGATTGTATGATTGTGATAGTATGATTGTGATTGTATGACTGTGATTGTATGACTGTGATTGTATGATTGTGATTGTATGATTGTGATTGTATGATTGTGAAAGTATGATTGTGATTGTACGATTGTGCTTGTATGATTGTGATTGTATGATTGTATTTGGGAAATTGTATTTGGGAGATTGTAATTGTATGATTGCGATTGTATGATTGTGATTGTATGATTGCGATTGTATGATTGTGATTGTATGATTGTGATTGTGTGATTGTGATTGTATGATTGTGATTGTATGATTGTGAAAGTATGACTGTGATTGTATGATTGTGATTGTATGATTGTCATTGTATGAGTGTGGTTGTCTGATTGTGGTTGTGCGATTGCGATGTATGATTGTAATTGTATGATTATGATTGTATGATAGTGATTGTATGATTGAGATTGTATGATTGTGATTGTATGCTTGCGATTGTATGATTGTGATTGTATGATTGTGAAAGTATGATTGTGATTGTATGATTGTGATTGTATGATTGTGATTGTATGATTGTGATTGTATGATTGTGATTGTATGAGTGTGGTTGTCTGATTGTGGTTGTGCGATTGTGATGTATGATTGTAATTGTATGATTATGATTGTATGATTGTGATTGTATGATTGAGATTGTATGATTGTGATTGTATGCTTGCGATTGTATGATTGTGATTGTATGATTGTGATTGTATGATTGTGATTGTATGATTGTGATTGTATGATTGTGATTGTACGATTGTGATTGTACGATTGTGATTGTACGATTGTGATAGTATGATTGTGATAGTATGATTGTGAAAGTATGATTGTGATTGTATGATTGTGATTGTATGATTGTGATTGTATGATTGTGATTGTCTGATTGTGGTTGTGCGATTGTGATTGTACGATTGTGATTGTACGATTGTGACAGTATGATTGTGATTGTATGATTGTGATTGTATGATTGTGATTGTATGATTGTGATTGTATGATTGTGATTGTATGATTGTGATTGTATGATTGTGATTGTATGATTGTGATTGTATGATTGTGATTGTATGATTGTGATTGTATGATTGTGAAAGTATGATTGTGATTGTATGATTGTGATTGTATGATTGTGATTGTATGATTGTGATTGTATGATTGTGATTGTATGAGTGTGGTTGTCTGATTGTGGTTGTGCGATTGTGATGTATGATTGTAATTGTATGATTATGATTGTATGATTGTGATTGTATGATTGTGAATGTATGCTTGCGATTGTATGATTGTGATTGTATGATTGTGATTCTTTGATTGTGATTGTATGATTGTGATTATATGATTGTGATTGTATGATTGTGATTGTATGATTGTGATTGTATGATTGTGATTGTATGATTGTGATTGTATGATTGTGATTGTATGATTGTGATTGTATGATTGTGATTGTATGATTGTGATTGTATGATTGTGATTGTATGATTGTGATTGTATGATTGTGATTGTATGATTGCGGTTGTATGATTGCGATTGTATGATTGCGATTGTGTGATTCTGATTGTATGATTGTGATTGTATGATTGTGATTGTATGATTGTGATTGTATGATTGTGATTGTATGATTGTGATTGTATGATTGTGGTTGTATGATTGTGATTGTATGATTCTGAAAGTATGATTGTGATTGTATGATTGTGATTGTATGATTGTGATTGTATGATTGTGATTGTATGATTGTGACTGTATGAGTGTGGTTGTCTGATTATGATTCTTTGATTGTGATTGTATGATTGTGATTGTATGATTGTGATTGTATGATTGTGATTGTATGATTGTGATTGTATGATTGTGATTGTATGATTGTGATTGTATGATTGTGATTGTATGATTGTGATTGTATGATTGTGATTGTATGATTGTGATAGTATGATTGTGATTATATGATTGTTATTGTATGACTGTGATTGTATGATTGTGATTGTATGATTGTGATTGTATGATTGTGATAGTATGATTGTGAATGTATGATTGTGTTTGTATGATTGTGATTGTATGATTGTGATTGTATGATTGTGATTGTCTGATTGTGGTTGTGCGATTGTGATTGTACGATTGTGATTGTACGATTGTGACAGTATGATTGTGATTGTATGATTGTGATTGTATGATTGTGATTGTATGATTGTGATAGTATTATTGTGATTGTATGATTGTGATTGTATGATTGTGATTGTATGATTGTGATTGTATGATTGTATTTGGGAGATTGTATTTGGGAGATTGTAATTGTATGATTGCGATTGTATGATTGTGATTCTTTGATTGTGATTGTATGATTGTGATTATATGATTGTGATTGTATGATTGTGATTGTATGATTGTGATTGTATGATTGTGATTGTATGATTGTGATTGTATGATTGTGGTTGTATGATTGTGATTGTATGATTGTGATTGTATGATTGTGAAAGTATGATTGTGATTGTATGATTGTGATTGTATGATTGTGATTGCATGATTTTGAATGTATGATTATGATTGTATGATTGTGATTGTATGATTGTGATTGTATGATTGTGATTGTATGGTTGTGATTGTATGATTGTGATTGTATGATTGTGATAGTATGATTGTGATTGTATGATTGTGATTGTATGATTGTGATTGGATGATTGTGATTGTATGATTGTATTTGGGAGATTGTATTTGGGAGATTTATTTGGGAGATTGTAATTGTATGATTTCGATTGTATGATTGTGATTGTATGATTGTGATTGTATGATTGCGATTGTATGAATGCGATTGTATGATTGTGATTGTATGATTGTATTTTGGAGATTGTATTTGGGAGATTGTAATTATATGATTGCGATTGTATGATTGTGATTGTATGATTGCGATTGTATGATTGTGATTGTATGATTGTGATGTATGATTGTAATTGTATGATTATGATTGTATGATTGTGATTGTATGATTGTGATTGTATGATTGTGATTGTATGATTGTGATTGTATGATTGTGATTGTATGAGTGTGGTTGTCTGATTGTGGTTGTGCGATTGTGATGTATGATTGTAATTGTATGATTATGATTGTATGATAGTGATTGTATGATTGAGATTGTATGACTGTGATTGTATGCTTGCGATTGTATGATTGTGATTGTATGATTGTGATTCTTTGATTGTGATTGTATGATTGTGATTGTATGATTGTGATTGTATGATTGTGATTGTATGATTGTGATGGTATGATTGTGAAAGTATGATTGTGATTGTATGATTGTGATTGTATGATTGTGATTGTCTGATTGTGGTTGTATGATTGTGATTGTATGATTGTATTTGGGATATTGTAATTGTATGATTGCGATTGTATGATTGTGATTGTATGATTGTGATTGTATGATTGTATTTGGGATATTGTAATTGTATGATTGCGATTGTATGATTGTGATTGTATGATTGTGATGTATGATTGTAATTGTATGATTGTGATTGTATGATTGTGATTGTATGATTGAGATTGTATGATTGTGATGGTATGCTTGCGATTGTATGAATGTGATTGTATGATTGTGATTGTATGATTGTGATTGCATGATTGTGATTGTATGATTGTGATTGTATGATTGTGATTGTATGATTGTGATTGTATGATTGTGATTGTATGATTGTGATTGTATGATTGTGATTGTATGATTGTGATTGTATGATTGTGATTGTACGATTGTAATTGTACGATTGTGATTGTATGATTGTGATAGTATGATTGTGATTGTATGACTGTGATTGTATGACTGTGATTGTATGTTTGTGATTGTATGATTGTGATTGTATGATTGTGAAAGTATGATTGTGATTGTATGATTGTGATTCTTTGATTGTGAAAGTATGATTGTGATTGTATGATTGTGATTGTATGATTGTGATTGTATGATTGTGATTGTATGATTGTGATTATCTGATTGTGGTTGTGCGATTGTGATTGTACGATTGTGATTGTACGATTGTGACAGTATGATTGTGATTGTATGATTGTGATTGTACGATTGTGATTGTATGATTGTGATTGTATGATTGTGATCGTATGATTGTGATTGTATGAATGTGATTGTATGATTGTGATTGTATGATTATGATTGTATGATTGTGATTGCATGATTGTGATTGTATGATTGTGATTGTATGATTGTGATTGTATGATTGCGATAGTATGATTGTGATTGTATGATTGTGATTGTATGATTGTGATTGTATGATTGTAACTGTATGATTGTGATTGTATGATTATGATTGTGTGATTGCGATTGCATGATTGTGATTGTATGATTGTGATTGCATGATTTTGAATGTATGATTGTGATTGTATGATTGTGATTGTATGATTGTGATTGTATGATTGTGATTGTATGATTGTGATTGTATGGTTGTGATTGTATGATAGTGATTGTATGATTGTGATAGTATGATTGTGATTGTATGATTGTGATTGTATGATTGTGATTGTATGATTGTGATTGTATGATTGTATTTGGGAGATTGTATTTGGGAGATTGTATTTGGGAGATTTATTTGGGAGATTGTAATTGTATGATTGCGATTGTATGATTGTGATTGTATGATTGTGATTGTATGATTGCGATTGTATGAATGCGATTGTATGACTGTGATTGTATGATTGTATTTGGGAGATTGTATTTGGGAGATTGTAATTATATGATTGCGATTGTATGATTGTGATTGTATGATTGTGAAAGTATGAATGTGATTGTATGTTTGTGATGTATGATTGTAATTGTATGATTATGATTGTATGATTGTGATTGTATGATTGTGATTGTATGATTGTGATTGCATGATTGTGATTGTATGATTGTGATTGTATGAGTGTGGTTGTCTGATTGTGGTTGTGCGATTGTGATGTATGATTGTAATTGTATGATTATGATTGTATGATAGTGATTGTATGATTGAGTTTGTATGATTGTGATTGTATGCTTGCGATTGTATGATTGTGATTTTATGATTGTGATTCTTTGATTGTGATTGTATGATTGTGATTGTATGATTGTGATTGTATGATTGTGATTGTATGATTGTGATTCTATGATTGTGAAAGTATGATTGTGATTGTATGATTGTGATTGTATGATTGTGATTGTATGATTGTGATTGTCTGATTGTGGTTGTGCGATTGTGATTGTACGATTGTGATTGTACGATTGTGACAGTATGATTGTGATTGTATGATTGTGATTGCATGATTGTGATTGTATGATTGTGATTGTATGATTGTGATCGTATGATTGTGATTGTATGATTATGATTGTATGTATGTGATTGTATGATTGTATTTGGGTGATTGTATTTGGGAGATTGTATTTGGGAGATTGTAATTGTATGATTGCGATTGTATGATTGTGATTGTATGATTGCGATTGTATGAATGCGATTGTATGATTGTGATTGTATGATTGTGATTGCATGATTGTGATTGTATGATTGTGATTGTATGATTGTGATCGTATGATTGTGATTGTATGATTATGATTGTATGATTGTGATTGTATGATTGTATTTGGGTGATTGTATTTGGGAGATTGTATTTGGGAGATTGTAATTGTATGATTGCGATTGTATGATTGTGATTGTATGATTGTGATTGTATGAATGTGATTGTATGATTGTGGTTGTGCGATTGTGATTGTACGATTGTGATTGTACAATTGTGATTGTATGATAGTGATTGTATGATTGTGATTGTATGATTGTGATTGTATGATTGTGATTGTATGATTGTGATTGTATGATTGTGATTGTATGATTGTGATTGTATGATTGTGATTGTATGATTGTGAAAGTATGATTGTGATTGTATGATTGTGATTGCATGATTGTGATTGTATGATTGTGATTGTCTGATTGTGGTTGTGCGATTGTGATTGTACGATTGTGATTGTACGATTGTGACAGTATGATTGTGATTGTATGATTGTGATTGCATGATTGTGATTGTATGATTGTGATTGTATGATTGTGATCGTATGATTGTGATTGTATGATTATGATTGTATGTATGTGATTGTATGATTGTATTTGGGTGATTGTATTTGGGAGATTGTATTTGGGAGATTGTAATTGTATGATTGCGATTGTAGGATTGTGATTGTATGATTGCGATTGTATGAATGCGATTGTATGATTGTGATTGTATGATTGTGATTGCATGATTGTGATTGTATGATTGTGATTGTATGATTGTGATCGTATGATTGTGATTGTATGATTATGATTGTATGATTGTGATTGTATGATTGTATTTGGGTGATTGTATTTGGGAGATTGTATTTGGGAGATTGTAATTGTATGATTGCGATTGTATGATTGTGATTGTATGATTGTGATTGTATGAACGTGATTGTATGATTGTGGTTGTGCGATTGTGATTGTACGATTGTGATTGTACAATTGTGATTGTATGATTGTGATTGTATGATTGTGATTGTATGATTGTGATTGTATGATTGTGATTGTATGATTGTGATTGTATGATTGTGATTGTATGATTGTGATTGTATGATTGTGATTGTATGATTGTGATTGTATGATTGTGATAGTATTATTGTGATTGTATGATTGTGATTGTATGATTGTGATTGTATGATTGTGATTGTATGATTGTATTTGGGAGATTGTAGTTGTATGATTGCGATTGAATGATTGTGATTGTATGATTGTGATGTATGATTGTAATTGTATGATTATGATTGTATGATTGTGATTGTATGATTGTGATTGTATGATTGTGATTGTATGATTGTGATTGTATGATTGTGATTGTATGAGTGTGCTTGTCTGATTGTGGTTGTGCGATTGTGATTGTACGATTGTGATTGTACGATTGTGACAGTATGATTGTGATTGTATGATTGTGATTGCATGATTGTGATTGTCTGATTGTGGTTGTGCGATTGTGATTGTACGATTGTGATTGTACGATTGTGACAGTATGATTGTGATTGTATGATTGTGATTGCATGATTGTGATTGTATGATTGTGATTGTATGATTGTGATCGTATGATTGTGATTGTATGATTATGATTGTATGATTGTGATTGTATGATTGTATTTGGGTGATTGTATTTGGGAGATTGTATTTGGGAGATTGTAATTGTATGATTGCGATTGTATGATTGTGATTGTATGATTGCGATTGTATGAATGCGATTGTATGATTGTGATTGTATGATTGTGATTGTATGATTGTGATTGTATGATTGTGATTGTATGATTGTATTTGGGATATTGTAATTGTATGATTGCGATTGTATGATTGTGATTGTATGATTGTGATGTATGATTGTAATTGTATGATTATGATTGTATGATTGTGATTGTATGATTGTGATTGTATGATTGTGATTCTTTGATTGTGATTGTATGATTGAGATTGTATGATTGTGATTGTATGATTGTGATTGTATGATTGTGATTGTATGATTGTGAAAGTATGATTGTGATTGTATGATTGTGATTGTATGATTGTGATTGTATGATTGTGATTGTCTGATTGTGGTTGTATGATTGTGATTGTATGATTGTATTTGGGGGATTGTATTTGGGATATTGTAATTGTATGATTGCGATTGTATGATTGTGATTGTATGATTGTGATGTATGATTGTAATTGTATGATTATGATTGTATGATTGTGATTGTATGATTGAGATTGTATGATTGTGATGGTATGCTTGCGATTGTATGATTGTGATTGTATGATTGTGATTGTATGATTGTGATTGTATGATTGTGATTGCATGATTGTGATTGTATGACTGTGATTGTATGACTGTGATTGTATGATTGTGATTGTATGATTGTGATGTATGATTGTGATTATATGATTGTTATTGTATGACTGTGATTGTATGATTGTGATTGTATGATTGTGATAGTATGATTGTGAAAGTATGATTGTGATTGTATGATTGTGATTGTATGATTGTGATTGTATGATTGTGATTGTATGATTGTGATTGTCTGATTGTGGTTGTGCGATTGTGATTGTACGATTGTGATTGTACGATTGTGACAGTATGATTGTGATTGTATGATTGTGATTGTATGATTGTGATTGTATGATTGTGATTGTATGATTGTGATTGTATGATTGTGATCGTATGATTGTGATTGTATGATAATGATTGTATGATTGTGATTGTATGATTGTATTTGGGTGATTGTATTTGGGAGATTGTATTTGGGAGATTGTAATTGTATGATTGCGATTGTATGATTGTGATTGTATGATTGCGATTGTATGAATGCGATTGTATGATTGTGATTGTATGATTGTGATTGTATGATTGTGATTGTATGATTGTGATTGTATGATTGTATTTGGGAGATTGTATTTGGGATATTGTAATTGTATGATTGCGATTGTATGATTGTGATTGTATGATTGTGATGTATGATTGTAATTGTATGATTATGATTGTATGATTGTGATTGTATGATTGAGATTGTATGATTGTGATGGTATGCTTGCGATTGTATGAATGTGATTGTATGATTGTGATTGTATGATTGTGATTGCATGATTGTGATTGTATGATTGTGATTGTATGATTGTGATTGTATGATTGTGATTGTATGATTGTGATTGTATGATTGTGATTGTATGATTGTGATTGTATGATTGTGATTGTACGATTGTAATTGTACGATTGTGATTGTATGATTGTGATAGTATGATTGTGATTGTATGACTGTGATTGTATGACTGTGATTGTATGTTTGTGATTGTATGATTGTGATTGTATGATTGTGAAAGTATGATTGTAATTGTATGATTGTGATTCTTTGATTGTGATTGTATGATTGTGAATGTATGATTGTGATTGTATGATTGTGATTGTATGATTGTGATTGTATGATTGTGATTGTATGATTGTGATTGTATGATTGTGATAGTATGATTGTGATTGTATGATTGTGATTGTATGATTGTGATTGTATGATTGTGATAGTATGATTGTGATTATATGATTGTTATTGTATGACTGTGATTGTATGATTGTGATTGTATGATTGTGATAGTATGATTGTGAAAGTATGATTGTGATTGTATGATTGTGATTGTATGATTGTGATTGTATGATTGTGATTGTCTGATTGTGGTTGTGCGATTGTGATTGTACGATTGTGATTGTACGATTGTGACAGTATGATTGTGATTGTATGATTGTGATTGTACGATTGTGATTGTATGATTGTGATTGTATGATTGTGATCGTATGATTGTGATTGTATGATTATGATTGTATGATTGTGATTGTATGATTGTATTTGGGTGATTGTATTTGGGAGATTGTATTTGGGAGATTGTAATTGTATGATTGCGATTGTATGATTGTGATTGTATGATTGCGATTGTATGAATGCGATTGTATGATTGTGATTGTATGATTGTGATTGTATGATTGTGATTGTATGATTGTGATTGTATGATTGTATTTGGGAGATTGTATTTGGGATATTGTAATTGTATGACTGTGATTGTATGACTGTGATTGTATGATTGTGATTGTATGATTCTGATTGTATGATTGTGAAAGTATGATTGTGATTGTATGATTGTGATTGTATGATTGTGATTGCATGATTGTGATTGTATGATTGTGATTGCATGATTGTGATTGTATGATTGTGATTGTATGATTGTATTTGGGAGATTGTATTTGGGAGATTGTAATTGTATGATTGCGATTGTATGATTGTGATTGTATGATTGTGATTGTATGATTGTGATTGTATGATTGTGATTGTATGATTGTGATTGTATGATTGTGATTGTATGATTGTGATTGTATGATTGTGATTGTATGATTGTGATTGTATGATTGTATTTGGGAGATTGTAATTGTATGATTGCGATTGTATGATTGTGATTGTATGATTGTGATGTATGATTGTAATTGTATGATTATGATTGTATGATTGTGATTGTATGATTGAGATTGTATGATTGTGATTGTATGCTTGCGATTGTATGAATGTGATTGTATGATTGTGATTGTATGATTGTGATAGTATGATTGTGATTGTATGACTGTGATTGTATGACTGTGATTGTATGATTGTGATTGTATGATTGTGATTGTATGATTGTGAAAGCATGATTGTGATTGTATGATTGTGATTGTATGATTGTGATTGTATGATTGTATTTGGGAAATTGTATTTGGGAGATTGTAATTGAATGATTGTGAATGTATGCTTGCGATTGTATGATTGTGATTGTATGATTGTGATTCTTTGATTGTGATTGTATGATTGTGATTATATGATTGTGATTATATGATTGTGATTGTATGATTGTGATTGTATGATTGTGATTGTATGATTGTGATTGTATGATTGTGATTGTATGATTGTGATTGTATGATTGTGATTGTATGATTGTGATTGTATGACTGTGATTGTATGATTGTGATTGTATGATTGTGATTGTATGATTGCGGTTGTATGATTGCGATTGTATGATTGCGATTGTGTGATTCTGATTGTATGATTGTGATTGTATGATTGTGATTGTATGATTGTGATTGTATGATTGTGATTGTATGATTGTGATTGTATGATTGTGGTTGTATGATTGTGATTGTATGATTGTGATTGTATGATTGTGAAAGTATGATTGTGATTGTATGATTGTGATTGTATGATTGTGATTGCATGATTGTGATTGTATGAGTGTGGTTGTCTGATTGTGGTTGTGCGATTGTGATGTATGATTGTAATCGTATGATTATGATTGTATGATTGTGATTGTATGATTGAGATTGTATGAGTGTGATTGTATGCTTGCGATTGTATGATTGTGATTGTATGATTGTGATTCTTTGATTGTGATTGTATGATTGTGATTGTATGATTGTGATTGTATGATTGTGATTGTATGATTGTGATTGTATGATTGTGATTGTATGATTGTGATTGTATGATTGTGATTGTATGATTGTGATTGTATGATTGTGATTGTATGATTGTGATTGTATGATTGTGATTGTATGATTGTGATTGTATGATTGTGATTGTATGATTGTGATTGTATGACTGTGATTGTATGATTGCGGTTGTATGATTGCGATTGTATGATTGCGATTGTGTGATTCTGATTGTATGATTGTGATTGTATGATTGTGATTGTATGATTGTGATTGTATGATTGTGATTGTATGATTGTGATTGTATGATTGTGGTTGTATGATTGTGATTGTATGATTGTGATTGTATGATTGTGAAAGTATGATTGTGATTGTATGATTGTGATTGTATGATAGTGATTGTATGATTGTGATTGTATGAGTGTGGTTGTCTGATTGTGTTTGTGCGATTGTGATGTATGATTGTAATCGTATGATTATGATTGTATGATTGTGATTGTATGATTGAGATTGTATGAGTGTGATTGTATGCTTGCGATTGTATGATTGTGATTGTATGATTGTGATTCTTTGATTGTGATTGTATGATTGTGATTGTATGATAGTGATTGTATGATTGTGATTGTATGATTGTGATTGTATGATTGTGATTGTATGATTGTGATTGTATGATTGTGATTGTATGATTGTGATTGTATGATTGTGATTGTATGATTGTGATAGTATGATTGTGATTATATGATTGTTATTGTATGACTGTGATTGTATGATTGTGATTGTATGATTGTGATTGTATGATTGTGATAGTATGATTGTGAATGTATGATTGTGATTGTATGATTGTGATTGTATGATTGTGATTGTATGATTGTGATTGTATGATTGTGATTGTCTGATTGTGGTTGTGCGATTGTGATTGTACGATTGTGATTGTACGATTGTGATTGTATGATTGTATTTGGGAGATTGTATTTGGGAGATTGTATTTGGGAGATTGTAATTGTATGATTGCGATTGTATGATTCTGATTGTATGATTGCGATTGTATGATTGTGATTGTATGATTGTGATTGTATGATTGTGATTGTATGATTGTGATTGTATGATTGTGATTGTCTGATTGTGGTTGTGCGATTGTGATTGTACGATTGTGATTGTACAATTGTGATTGTATGATTGTGATTGTATGATTATGATTGTATGATTGTGATTGCATGATTGTGATTGTATGATTGTGATTGCATGATTTTGAATGTATGATTGTGATTGTATGATTGTGATTTTATGATTGTGATTGTATGATTGTGATTGTATGATTGTGATTGTATGATTGTGATTGTATGATTGTGATAGTATGATTGTGATTGTATGATTGTGATTGTATGATTGTGATTGTATGATTGTAATTGTATGATTGTGATTGTATGATTATGATTGTATGATTGTGATTGCATGATTGTGATTGTATGATTGTGATTGCATGATTTTGAATGTATGATTGTGATTGTATGATTGTGATTGTATGATTGTGATTGTATGATTGTGATTGTATGGTTGTGATTGTATGATTGTGATTGTATGATTGTGATGGTATGATTGTGATTGTATGATTGTGATTGTATGATTGTGATTGTATGATTGTGATTGTATGATTGTATTTGGGAGATTGTATTTGGGAGATTGTATTTGGGAGATTGTAATTGTATGATTGCGATTGTATGATTGTGATTGTATGATTGCGATTGTATGATTGTGATTGTATGATTGTGATGTATGATTGTAATTGTATGATTACGATTGTATGATTGTGATTGTATGATTGTGATTGTATGATTGTATTTGGGAGATTGTATTTGGGAGATTTATTTGGGAGATTGTAATTGTATGATTGCGATTGTATGATTGTGATTGTATGATTGCGATTGTATGAATGCGATTGTATGATTGTGATTGTATGATTGTATTTGGGAGATTGTATTTGGGAGATTGTAATTATATGATTGCGATTGTATGATTGTGATTGTATGATTGCGATTGTATGATTGCGATTGTATGATAGTGATGTATGATTGTAATTGTATGATTATGATTGTATGATTGTGATTGTATGATTGAGATTGTATGATTGTGATTGCATGATTGCGATTGTATGATTGCGATTGTATGATTGCGATTGTATGATTGTGATTGTATGATTGTGATTGTATGATTGTGAAAGTATGATTGTGAAAGTATGATTGTGATTGTATGATTGTGATTGTATGATTGTGATTGTATGATTGTGATTGTATGATTGTGATTGTATGATTGTGATTGTCTGATTGTGGTTGTGCGATTGTGATTGTACGATTGTGATTGTACGATTGTGATTGTACGATTGTGATTGTATGATTGTGGTTGTATGATTGTGATTGTATGATTGTGATTGTATGATTGTGATTGTATGATTGTGATTGTATGATTGTGATTGTATGATTGTATTTGGGAGATTGTATTTGGGAGATTGTAATTGTATGATTGCGATTGTATGATTGTGATTGTATGATTGCGATTGTATGACTGTGATTGTATGACTGTGATTGTAGGATTGTGATTGTATGATTGTGATTGTATGATTGTGAAAGTATGATTGTGATTGTATGATTGTGATTGTATGATTGTGATTGTATGATTGTGATTGTATGATTGTGATTGTATGATTGTGATTGTCTGATTGTGGTTGTGCGATTGTGATTGTACGATTGTGATTGTACAATTGTGATTGTACGATTGTGATTGTATGATTATGATTGTATGATTGCGATTGCATGATTGTGATTGTATGATTGTGATTGCATGATTTTGAATGTACTATTGTGATTGTATGATTGTGATTTTATGATTGTGATTGTATGATTGTGATTGTATGATTGTGATTGTATGATTGTGATTGCATGATTGTGATTGTGTGATTGTGATTGTATGATTGTGATTGTATGATTGTGATTGTATGATTGTGATTGTATGATTGTGATTGTATGATTGTGATTGTCTGATTGTGGTTGTGCGATTGTGATTGTACGATTGTGATTGGACAATTGTGATTGTATGATTGTGATTGTATGATTATGATTGTATGATTGTGATTGCATGATTGTGATTGTATGATTGTGATTGCATGATTTTGAATGTATGATTGTGATTGTATGATTGTGATTGTATGGTTGTGATTGTATGATTGTGATTGTATGATTGTGATGGTATGATTGTGATTGTATGATTGTGATTGTATGATTGTGATTGTATGATTGTGATTGTATGATTGCGATTGTATGAATGCGATTGTATGATTGTGATTGTATGATTGTATTTGGGAGATTGTATTTGGGAGATTGTAATTATATGATTGCGATTGTATGATTGTGATTGTATGATTGTGATTGTATGATTATGATTGTATGATTGTAATTGTATGATTGTGATTGTATGATTATGATTGTATGATTGTGATTGCATGATTGTGATTGTATGATTGTGATTGCATGATTTTGAATGTATGATTGTGATTGTATGATTGTGATTGAATGATTGTGATTGTATGATTGTGATTGTATGGTTGTGATTGTATGATTGTGATTGTATGATTGTGATGGTATGATTGTGATTGTATGATTGTGATTGTATGATTGTGATTGTATGATTGTGATTGTATGATTGTATTTGGGAGATTGTATTTGGGAGATTGTATTTGGGAGATTGTAATTGTATGATTGCGATTGTATGATTGTGATTGTATGATTGCGATTGTATGATTGCGATTGTATGATTGTGATGTATGATTGTAATTGTATGATTACGATTGTATGATTGTGATTGTATGATTGTGATTGTATGATTTTATTTGGGAGATTGTATTTGGGAGATTTATTTGGGAGATTGTAATTGTATGATTGCGACTGTATGATTGTGATTGTATGATTGTGATTGTATGATTGCGATTGTATGAATGCGATTGTATGATTGTGATTGTATGATTGTATTTGGGAGATTGTATTTGGGAGATTGTAATTATATGATTGCGATTGTATGATTGTGATTGTATGATTGCGATTGTATGATTGTGATTGTATGATTGTGATGTATGATTGTAATTGTATGATTATCATTGTATGATTGTGATTGTATGATTGAGATTGTATGATTGTGATTGCATGATTGCGATTGTATGATTGCGATTGTATGATTGTGATTGTATGATTGTGATTGTATGATTGTGATCGTATGATTGTGGTTGTATGATTATGATTGTATGATTGTGATTGTATGATTGTATTTGGGTGATTGTATTTGGGAGATTGTATTTGGGAGATTGTAATTGTATGATTGCGATTGTATGATTGTGATTGTATGATTGATATTGCATGAATGCGATTGTATGATTGTGATTGTATGATTGCGATTGTGTGATTGTGATTGTATGATTGTGATTGTATGATTGTATTTGGGAGATTGTATTTGGGATATTGTAATTGTATGATTGCGATTGTATGATTGTGATTGTATGATTGTGGTGTATGATTGTAATTGTATGATTATGATTGTATGATTGTGATTGTATGATTGAGATTGTATGATTGTGATGGTATGCTTGCGATTGTATGAATGTGATTGTATGATTGTGATGGTATGCTTGCGATTGTATGAATGTGATTGTATGATTGTGATTGTATGATTGTGATTGTATGATTGTGATTGTACGATTGTAATTGTACGATTGTGATTGTATGAATGTGATAGTATGATTGTGATTGTATGACTGTGATTGTATGACTGTGATTGTATTATTGTGATTGTATGATTGTGATTGTATGATTGTGATTGTATGATTGTGATTGTATGATTGTGATCGTATGATTGTGATTGTATGATTATGATTGTATGATTGTGATTGTATGATTGTGATTGTATGATTGTGATTGTATGATTGTGATTGTCTGATTGTGGTTGTGCGATTGTGATTGTACGATTGTGATTGTACGATTGTGATTGTATGATTGTGGTTGTATGATTGTGATTGTATGATTGTGATTGTATGATTGTGATTGTATGATTGTGATAGTATGATTGTGATTATATGATTGTTATTGTATGACTGTGATTGTATGATTGTGATTGTATGATTGTGATAGTATGATTGTGAAAGTATGATTGTGATTGTATGATTGTGATTGTATGATTGTGATTGTATGATTGTGATTGTCTGATTGTGGTTGTGCGATTGTGATTGTACGATTGTGATTGTACGATTGTGACAGTATGATTGTGATTGTATGATTGTGATTGTATGATTGTGATTGTATGATTGTGATTGTATGATTGTGATTGTATGATTGTGATTGTATGATTGTGATCGTATGATTGTGATTGTATGACTATGATTGTATGATTGTGATTGTATGATTGTATTTGGGTGATTGTATTTGGGAGATTGTATTTGGGAGATTGTAATTGTATGATTGCGATTGTATGATTGTGATTGTATGATTGTGATGTATGATTGTAATTGTATGATTATTATTGTATGATTATGATTGTATGATTGTGATTGTATGATTGAGATTGTATGATTGTGATGGTATGCTTGCGATTGTATGAATGTGATTGTATGATTGTGGTTGTGCGATTGTGATTGTACGATTGTGATTGTACATTTGTGATTGTATGATTGTGATTGTATGATTGTGATTGTATGATTGTGATTGTATGATTGTGATTGTATGATTGTGATTGTATGATTGTGATTGTATGATTGTGATTGTATGATTGTGATTGTATGATTGTGATTGTATGATTGTGATAGTATTATTGTGATTGTATGATTGTGATTGTATGATTGTGATTGTATGATTGTGATTGTATGATTGTATTTGGGAGATTGTATTTGGGAGATTGTATTTGGGAGATTGTAATTGTATGATTGCGATTGTATGATTGTGATTGTATGATTGCGATTGTATGATTGTGATTGTATGATTGTGATGTATGATTGTAATTGTATGATTATGATTGTATGATTGTGATAGTATGATTGTGATTATATGATTGTTATTGTATGACTGTGATTGTATGATTGTGATTGTATGATTGTGATAGTATGATTGTGAAAGTATGATTGTGATTGTATGATTGTGATTGTATGATTGTGATTGTATGATTGTGATTGTCTGATTGTGGTTGTGCGATTGTGATTGTACGATTGTGATTGTACGATTGTGACAGTATGATTGTGATTGTATGATTGTATTTGGGAGATTGTAATTGTATGATTGCGATTGAATGATTGTGATTGTATGATTGTGATGTATGACTGTAATTGTATGATTATGATTGTATGACTGTGATTGTATGATTGTGATTGTACGATTGTGATTGTATGATTGTGAAAGTATGATTGTGATTGTATGATTGTGATTGTATGATTGTGATTGTATGATTGTGATTGTATGATTGTGATTGTCTGAATGTGGTTGTGCGATTGTGATTGTACGATTGTGATTGTACAATTGTGATTGTATGATTGTGATTGTATGATTATGATTGTATGATTGTGATTGCATGATTGTGATTGTATGATTGTGATTGTATGATTGTGATTGTATGATTGTGATAGTATGATTGTGATTGTATGATTGTGATTGTATGATTGTGATTGTATGATTGTAATTGTATGATTGTGATTGTATGATTATGATTGTGTGATTGTGATTGCATGATTGTGATTGTATGATTGTGATTGCATGATTTTGAATGTATGATTGTGATTGTATGGTTGTGATTGTATGATTGTGATTGTATGATTGTGATTGTATGGTTGTGATTGTATGATTGTGATTGTATGATTGTGATAGTATGATTGTGATTGTATGATTGTGATTGTATGATTGTGATTGTATGATTGTGATTGTATGATTGCGATTGTATGAATGCGATTGTATGATTGTGATTGTATGATTGTATTTGGGAGATTGTATTTGGGAGATTGTTATTATATGATTGCGATTGTATGATTGTGATTGTATGATTGTGATTGTATGATTATGATTGTATGATTGTAATTGTATGATTGTGATTGTATGATTATGATTGTATGATTGTGATTGCATGATTGTGATTGTATGATTGTGATTGCATGATTTTGAATGTATGATTGTGATTGTATGATTGTGATTGAATGATTGTGATTGTATGATTGTGATTGTATGGTTGTGATTGTATGATTGTGATTGTATGATTGTGATGGTATGATTGTGATTGTATGATTGTGATTGTATGATTGTGATTGTATGATTGTGATTGTATGATTGTATTTGGGAGATTGTATTTGGGAGATTGTATTTGGGAGATTGTAATTGTATGATTGCGATTGTATGATTGTGATTGTATGATTGCGATTGTATGATTGCGATTGTATGATTGTGATGTATGATTGTAATTGTATGATTACGATTGTATGATTGTGATTGTATGATTGTGATTGTATGATTTTATTTGGGAGATTGTATTTGGGAGATTTATTTGGGAGATTGTAATTGTATGATTGCGATTGTATGATTGTGATTGTATGATTGTGATTGTATGATTGCGATTGTATGAATGCGATTGTATGATTGTGATTGTATGATTGTATTTGGGAGATTGTATTTGGGAGATTGTAATTATATGATTGCGATTGTATGATTGTGATTGTATGATTGCGATTGTATGATTGTGATTGTATGATTGTGATGTATGATTGTAATTGTATGATTATCATTGTATGATTGTGATTGTATGATTGAGATTGTATGATTGTGATTGCATGATTGCGATTGTATGATTGCGATTGTATGATTGTGATTGTATGATTGTGATTGTATGATTGTGATCGTATGATTGTGATTGTATGATTATGATTGTATGATTGTGATTGTATGATTGTATTTGGGTGATTGTATTTGGGAGATTGTATTTGGGAGATTGTAATTGTATGATTGCGATTGTATGATTGTGATTGTATGATTGATATTGCATGAATGCGATTGTATGATTGTTATTGTATGATTGCGATTGTGTGATTGTGATTGTATGATTGTGATTGTATGATTGTATTTGGGAGATTGTATTTGGGATATTGTAATTGTATGATTGCGATTGTATGATTGTGATTGTATGATTGTGGTGTATGATTGTAATTGTATGATTATGATTGTATGATTGTGATTGTATGATTGAGATTGTATGATTGTGATGGTATGCTTGCGATTGTATGAATGTGATTGTATGATTGTGATGGTATGCTTGCGATTGTATGAATGTGATTGTATGATTGTGATTGTATGATTGTGATTGTATGATTGTGATTGTACGATTGTAATTGTACGATTGTGATTGTATGAATGTGATAGTATGATTGTGATTGTATGACTGTGATTGTATGACTGTGATTGTATTATTGTGATTGTATGATTGTGATTGTATGATTGTGATTGTATGATTGTGATTGTATGATTGTGATCGTATGATTGTGATTGTATGATTATGATTGTATGATTGTGATTGTATGATTGTGATTGTATGATTGTGATTGTATGATTGTGATTGTCTGATTGTGGTTGTGCGATTGTGATTGTACGATTGTGAATGTACGATTGTGATTGTATGATTGTGGTTGTATGATTGTGATTGTATGATTGTGATTGTATGATTGTGATTGTATGATTGTGATAGTATGATTGTGATTATATGATTGTTATTGTATGACTGTGATTGTATGATTGTGATTGTATGATTGTGATAGTATGATTGTGAAAGTATGATTGTGATTGTATGATTGTGATTGTATGATTGTGATTGTATGATTGTGATTGTCTGATTGTGGTTGTGCGATTGTGATTGTACGATTGTGATTGTACGATTGTGACAGTATGATTGTGATTGTATGATTGTGATTGTATGATTGTGATTGTATGATTGTGATTGTATGATTGTGATTGTATGATTGTGATTGTATGATTGTGATCGTATGATTGTGATTGTATGACTATGATTGTATGATTGTGATTGTATGATTGTATTTGGGTGATTGTATTTGGGAGACTGTATTTGGGAGATTGTAATTGTATGATTGCGATTGTATGATTGTGATTGTATGATTGTGATGTATGATTGTAATTGTATGATTATTATTGTATGATTATGATTGTATGATTGTGATTGTATGATTGAGATTGTATGATTGTGATGGTATGCTTGCGATTGTATGAATGTGATTGTATGATTGTGGTTGTGCGATTGTGATTGTACGATTGTGATTGTACATTTGTGATTGTATGATTGTGATTGTATGATTGTGATTGTATGATTGTGATTGTATGATTGTGATTGTATGATTGTGATTGTATGATTGTGATTGTATGATTGTGATTGTATGATTGTGATTGTATGATTGTGATTGTATGATTGTGATAGTATTATTGTGATTGTATGATTGTGATTGTATGATTGTGATTGTATGATTGTATTTGGGAGATTGTATTTGGGAGATTGTATTTGGGAGATTGTAATTGTATGATTGCGATTGTATGATTGTGATTGTATGATTGCGATTGTATGATTGTGATTGTATGATTGTGATGTATGATTGTAATTGTATGATTATGATTGTATGATTGTGATAGTATGATTGTGATTATATGATTGTTATTGTATGACTGTGATTGTATGATTGTGATTGTATGATTGTGATAGTATGATTGTGAAAGTATGATTGTGATTGTATGATTGTGATTGTATGATTGTGATTGTATGATTGTGATTGTCTGATTGTGGTTGTGCGATTGTGATTGTACGATTGTGATTGTACGATTGTGACAGTATGATTGTGATTGTATGATTGTATTTGGGAGATTGTAATTGTATGATTGCGATTGAATGATTGTGATTGTATGATTGTGATGTATGACTGTAATTGTATGATTATGATTGTATGACTGTGATTGTATGACTGTGATTGTATGACTGTGATTGTATGATTGTGATTGTATGATTGTGATTGTATGATTGTGAAAGTATGATTGTTATTGTATGATTGTGATTGTATGATTGTGATTGTATGATTGTGATTGTATGATTGTGATTGTCTGAATGTGGTTGTGCGATTGTGATTGTACGATTGTGATTGTACAATTGTGATTGTATGATTGTGATTGTATGATTATGATTGTATGATTGTGATTGCATGATTGTGATTGTATGATTGTGATTGTATGATTGTGATTGTATGATTGTGATAGTATGATTGTGATTGTATGATTGTGATTGTATGATTGTGATTGTATGATTGTAATTGTATGATTGTGATTGTATGATTATGATTGTGTGATTGTGATTGCATGATTGTGATTGTATGATTGTGATTGCATGATTTTGAATGTATGATTGTGATTGTATGGTTGTGATTGTATGATTGTGATTGTATGATTGTGATTGTATGGTTGTGATTGTATGATTGTGATTGTATGATTGTGATAGTATGATTGTGATTGTATGATTGTGATTGTATGATTGTGATTGTATGATTGTGATTGTATGATTGTATTTGGGAGATTGTATTTGGGAGATTTATTTGGGAGATTGTAATTGTATGATTGCGATTGTATGATTGTGATTGTATGATTGTGATTGTATGATTGCGATTGTATGAATGCGATTGTATGACTGTGATTGTATGATTGTATTTGGGAGATTGTATTTGGGAGATTGTATTTGGGAGATTGTAATTATATGATTGCGATTGTATGATTGTGATTGTATGATTGCGATTGTATGATTGTGATTGTATGATTGTGATGTATGATTGTAATTGTATGATTATGATTGTATGATTGTGATTGTATGATTGTGATTGTATGATTGTGATTGCATGATTGTGATTGTATGATTGTGATTGTATGAGTGTGGTTGTCTGATTGTGGTTGTGCGATTGTGATGTATGATTGTAATTGTATGATTATGATTGTATGATAGTGATTGTATGATTGAGTTTGTATGATTGTGATTGTATGCTTGCGATTGTATGATTGTGATTGTATGATTGTGATTGTATGATTGTGATTCTTTGATTGTGATTGTATGATTGTGATTGTATGATTGTGATTGTATGATTGTGATTGTATGATTGTGATTGTATGATTGTGAAAGTATGATTGTGATTGTATGATTGTGATTGTATGATTGTGATTGTATGATTGTGATTGTCTGATTGTGGTTGTGCGATTGTGATTGTACGATTGTGATTGTACGATTGTGACAGTATGATTGTGATTGTATGATTGTGATTGCATGATTGTGATTGTATGATTGTGATTGTATGATTGTGATCGTATGATTGTGATTGTATGATTATGATTGTATGTATGTGATTGTATGATTGTATTTGGGTGATTGTATTTGGGAGATTGTATTTGGGAGATTGTAATTGTATGATTGCGATTGTATGATTGTGATTGTATGATTGCGATTGTATGAATGCGATTGTATGATTGTGATTGTATGATTGTGATTGCATGATTGTGATTGTATGATTGTGATTGTATGATTGTGATCGTATGATTGTGATTGTATGATTATGATTGTATGATTGTGATTGTATGATTGTATTTGGGTGATTGTATTTGGGAAATTGTATTTGGGAGATTGTAATTGTATGATTGCGATTGTATGATTGTGATTGTATGATTGTGATTGTATGAATGTGATTGTATGATTGTGGTTGTGCGATTGTGATTGTACGATTGTGATTGTACAATTGTGATTGTATGATTGTGATTGTATGATTGTGATTGTATGATTGTGATTGTATGATTGTGATTGTATGATTGTGATTGTATGATTGTGATTGTATGATTGTGATTGTATGATTGTGATTGTATGATTGTGATTGTATGATTGTGATAGTATTATTGTGATTGTTTGATTGTGATTGTATGATTGTGATTGTATGATTGTGATTGTATGATTGTATTTGGGAGATTGTAATTGTATTATTGCGATTGAATGATTGTGATTGTATGATTGTGATGTATGATTGTAATTGTATGATTATGATTGTATGACTGTGATTGTATGACTGTGATTGTATGACTGTGATTGTATGATTGTGATTGTATGATTGTGATTGTATGATTGTGAAAGTATGATTGTGATTGTATGATTGTGATTGTATGATTGTGATTGTATGATTGTGATTGTATGATTGTGATTGTCTGATTGTGGTTGTGCGATTGTGATTGTACGATTGTGATTGTACAATTGTGATTGTATGATTGTGATTGTATGATTATGATTGTATGATTGTGATTGCATGATTGTGATTGTATGATTGTGATTGTATGATTGTGATTGTATGATTGTGATAGTATGATTGTGATTGTATGATTGTGATTGTATGATTGTGATTGTATGATTGTAATTGTATGATTGTGATTGTATGATTATGATTGTATGATTGTGATTGCATGATTGTGATTGTATGATTGTGATTGCATGATTTTGAATGTATGATTGTGATTGTATGATTGTGATTGTATGATTGTGATTGTATGATTGTGATTGTATGATTGTGATTGTATGATTGTGATTGTATGGTTGTGATTGTATGATTGTGATTGTATGATTGTGATAGTATGATTGTGATTGTATGATTGTGATTGTATGATTGTGATTGTATGATTGTGATTGTATGATTGTATTTGGGAGATTGTATTTGGGAGATTTATTTGGGAGATTGTAATTGTATGATTGCGATTGTATGATTGTGATTGTATGATTGTGATTGTATGATTGCGATTGTATGAATGCGATTGTATGATTGTGATTGTATGATTGTATTTGGGAGATTGTATTTGGGAGATTGTAATTATATGATTGCGATTGTATGATTGTGATTGTATGATTGCGATTGTATGATTGTGATTGTATGATTGTGATGTATGATTGTAATTGTATGATTATGATTGTATGATTGTGATTGTATGATTGTGATTGTATGATTGTGATTGTATGATTGTGATTGTATGAGTGTGGTTGTCTGATTGTGGTTGTGCGATTGTGATGTATGATTGTAATTGTATGATTATGATTGTATGATAGTGATTGTACGATTGAGATTGTATGATTGTGATTGCATGCTTGCGATTGTATGATTGTGATTGTATGATTGTGATTCTTTGATTGTGATTGTATGATTGTGATTGTATGATTGTGATTGTATGATTGTGATTGTATGATTGTGATAGTATGATTGTGATTGTATGATTGCGATTGTATGATTGTGATTGTATGATTGCGATTGTATGAATGCGATTGTATGATTATGATTGTATGATTGTGATTGTATGATTGTGATTGTATGATTGTGATTGTATGATTGTATTTGGGAGATTGTATTTGGGATATTGTAATTGTATGATTGCGATTGTATGATTGTGATTGTATGATTGTGATGTATGATTGTAATTGTATGATTATGATTGTATGATTGTGATTGTATGATTGAGATTGTATGATTGTGATGGTATGCTTGCGTTTGTATGAATGTGATTGTATGATTGCGATTGTATGATTGTGATTGTATGATTGTGATTGCACGATTGTGATTGTATGATTGTGATTGTATGATTGTGATTGTATGATTATGATTGTATGATTGTGATTGTATGATTGTGATTGTATGATTGTGATTGTATGATTGTGATTGTACGATTGTAATTGTACGATTGTGATTGTATGATTGTGATAGTATGATTGTGATTGTATGACTGTGATTGTATGACTGTGATTGTATGTTTGTGATTGTATGATTGTGATTGTATGATTGTGAAAGTATGATTGTGATTGTATGATTGTGATTCTTTGATTGTGATTGTATGATTGTGATTGTATGATTGTGAATGTATGATTGTGATTGTATGATTGTGATTGTATGATTGTGATTGTATGATTGTGATTGTATGATTGTGATTGTATGATTGTGATAGTATGATTGTGATTGTATGATTGTGATTGTATGATTGTGATTGTATGATTGTGATAGTATGATTGTGATTATATGATTGTTATTGTATGACTGTGATTGTATGATTGTGATTGTATGATTGTGATAGTATGATTGTGAAAGTATGATTGTGATTGTATGATTGTGATTGTATGATTGTGATTGTATGATTGTGATTGTCTGATTGTGGTTGTGCGATTGTGATTGTACGATTGTGATTGTACGATTGTGACAGTATGATTGTGATTGTATGATTGTGATTGTACGATTGTGATTGTATGATTGTGATTGTATGATTGTGATCGTATGATTGTGATTGTATGATTATGATTGTATGGTTGTGATTGTATAATTGTATTTGGGTGATTGTATTTGGGAGATTGTATTTGGGAGATTGTAATTGTATGATTGCGATTGTATGATTGTGATTGTATGATTGCGATTGTATGAATGCGATTGTATGATTGTGATTGTATGATTGTGATTGTATGATTGTGATTGTATGATTGTGATTGTATGATTGTATTTGGGAGATTGTATTTGGGATATTGTAATTGTATGATTGCGATTGTATGATTGTGATGTATGATTGTAATTGTATGATTATGATTGTATGATTGTGATTGTATGAGTGTGGTTGTCTGATTGTGGTTGTGCGATTGTGATGTATGATTGTAATTGTATGATTATGATTGTATGATAGTGATTGTATGATTGAGTTTGTATGATTGTGATTGTATGCTTGCGATTGTATGATTGTGATTGTATGATTGTGATTCTTTGATTGTGATTGTATGATTGTGATTGTATGATTGTGATTGTATGATTGTGATTGTATGATTGTGATTGTATGATTGTGAAAGTATGATTGTGATTGTATGATTGTGATTGTATGATTGTGATTGTATGATTGTGATTGTCTGATTGTGGTTGTGCGATTGTGATTGTACGATTGTGATTGTACGATTGTGACAGTATGATTGTGATTGTATGATTGTGATTGCATGATTGTGATTGTATGATTGTGATTGTATGATTGTGATCGTATGATTGTGATTGTATGATTATGATTGTATGTATGTGATTGTATGATTGTATTTGGGTGATTGTATTTGGGAGATTGTATTTGGGAGATTGTAATTGTATGATTGCGATTGTATGATTGTGATTGTATGATTGCGATTGTATGAATGCGATTGTATGATTGTGATTGTATGATTGTGATTGCATGATTGTGATTGTATGATTGTGATTGTATGATTGTGATCGTATGATTGTGATTGTATGATTATGATTGTATGATTGTGATTGTATGATTGTATTTGGGTGATTGTATTTGGGAAATTGTATTTGGGAGATTGTAATTGTATGATTGCGATTGTATGATTGTGATTGTATGATTGTGATTGTATGAATGTGATTGTATGATTGTGGTTGTGCGATTGTGATTGTACGATTGTGATTGTACAATTGTGATTGTATGATTGTGATTGTATGATTGTGATTGTATGATTGTGATTGTATGATTGTGATTGTATGATTGTGATTGTATGATTGTGATTGTATGATTGTGATTGTATGATTGTGATTGTATGATTGTGATAGTATTATTGTGATTGTTTGATTGTGATTGTATGATTGTGATTGTATGATTGTGATTGTATGATTGTATTTGGGAGATTGTAATTGTATGATTGCGATTGAATGATTGTGATTGTATGATTGTGATGTATGATTGTAATTGTATGATTATGATTGTATGACTGTGATTGTATGACTGTGATTGTATGATTGTGATTGTATGATTGTGATTGTATGATTGTGAAAGTATGATTGTGATTGTATGATTGTGATTGTATGATTGTGATTGTATGATTGTGATTGTATGATTGTGATTGTATGATTGTGATTGTATGATTGTGATTGTCTGATTGTGGTTGTGCGATTGTGATTGTACGATTGTGATTGTACAATTGTGATTGTATGATTGTGATTGTATGATTATGATTGTATGATTGTGATTGCATGATTGTGATTGTATGATTGTGATTGTATGATTGTGATTGTATGATTGTGATTGTATGATTGTATTTGGGAGATTGTATTTGGGAGATTTATTTGGGAGATTGTAATTGTATGATTGCGATTGTATGATTGTGATTGTATGATTGTGATTGTATGATTGCGATTGTATGAATGCGATTGTATGATTGTGATTGTATGATTGTATTTGGGAGATTGTATTTGGGAGATTGTAATTATATGATTGCGATTGTATGATTGTGATTGTATGATTGCGATTGTATGATTGTGATTGTATGATTGTGATGTATGATTGTAATTGTATGATTATGATTGTATGATTGTGATTGTATGATTGTGATTGTATGATTGTGATTGTATGATTGTGATTGTATGATTGTGATTGTATGATTGTGATTGTATGAGTGTGGTTGTCTGATTGTGGTTGTGCGATTGTGATGTATGATTGTAATTGTATGATTATGATTGTATGATAGTGATTGTACGATTGAGATTGTATGATTGTGATTGCATGCTTGCGATTGTATGATTGTGATTGTATGATTGTGATTCTTTGATTGTGATTGTATGATTGTGATTGTATGATTGTGATTGTATGATTGTGATTGTATGATTGTGATAGTATGATTGTGATTGTATGATTGCGATTGTATGATTGTGATTGTATGATTGCGATTGTATGAATGCGATTGTATGATTATGATTGTATGATTGTGACTGTATGATTGTGATTGTATGATTGTGATTGTATGATTGTATTTGGGAGATTGTATTTGGGATATTGTAATTGTATGATTGCGATTGTATGATTGTGATTGTATGATTGTGATGTATGATTGTAATTGTATGATTATGATTGTATGATTGTGATTGTATGATTGAGATTGTATGATTGTGATGGTATGCTTGCGTTTGTATGAATGTGATTGTATGATTGTGATTGTATGATTGTGATTGTATGATTGTGATTGCACGATTGTGATTGTATGATTGTGATTGTATGATTGTGATTGTATGATTATGATTGTATGATTGTGATTGTATGATTGTGATTGTATGATTGTGATTGTATGATTGTGATTGTACGATTGTAATTGTACGATTGTGATTGTATGATTGTGATAGTATGATTGTGATTGTATGACTGTGATTGTATGACTGTGATTGTATGTTTGTGATTGTATGATTGTGATTGTATGATTGTGAAAGTATGATTGTGATTGTATGATTGTGATTCTTTGATTGTGATTGTATGATTGTGATTGTATGATTGTGAATGTATGATTGTGATTGTATGATTGTGATTGTATGATTGTGATTGTATGATTGTGATTGTATGATTGTGATTGTATGATTGTGATAGTATGATTGTGATTGTATGATTGTGATTGTATGATTGTGATTGTATGATTGTGATAGTATGATTGTGATTATATGATTGTTATTGTATGACTGTGATTGTATGATTGTGATTGTATGATTGTGATAGTATGATTGTGAAAGTATGATTGTGATTGTATGATTGTGATTGTATGATTGTGATTGTATGATTGTGATTGTCTGATTGTGGTTGTGCGATTGTGATTGTACGATTGTGATTGTACGATTGTGAGAGTATGATTGTGATTGTATGATTGTGATTGTACGATTGTGATTGTATGATTGTGATTGTATGATTGTGATCGTATGATTGTGATTGTATGATTATGATTGTATGGTTGTGATTGTATGATTGTATTTGGGTGATTGTATTTGGGAGATTGTATTTGGGAGATTGTAATTGTATGATTGCGATTGTATGATTGTGATTGTATGATTGCGATTGTATGAATGCGATTGTATGATTGTGATTGTATGATTGTGATTGTATGATTGTGATTGTATGATTGTGATTGTATGATTGTATTTGGGAGATTGTATTTGGGATATTGTAATTGTATGATTGCGATTGTATGATTGTGATGTATGATTGTAATTGTATGATTATGATTGTATGATTGTGATTGTATGATTGAGATTGTATGATTGTGATGGTATGCTTGCGATTGTATGAATGTGATTGTATGATTGTGATTGTATGATTGTGATTGCATGATTGTGATTGTATGATTGTGATTGTATGATTGTGATTGTATGATTGTGATTGTATGATTGTGATTGTATGATTGTGATTGTATGATTGTGATTGTATGATTGTGATTGCATGATTGTGATTGTATGATTGTGATTGTATGATTGTGATTGTATGATTGTGATTGTATGATTGTGATTGTACGATTGTAATTGTACGATTGTGATTGTATGATTGTGATAGTATGATTGTGATTGTATGACTGTGATTGTATGACTGTGATTGTATGATTGTGATTGTATGATTCTGATTGTATGATTGTGAAAGTATGATTGTGATTGTATGATTGTGATTGTATGATTGTGATTGCATGATTGTGATTGTATGATTGTGATTGCATGATTGTGATTGTATGATTGTGATTGTATGATTGTATTTGGGAGATTGTATTTGGGAGATTGTAATTGTATGATTGCGATTGTATGATTGTGATTGTATGATTGTGATTGTATGATTGTGATTGTATGATTGTGATTGTATGATTGTGATTGTATGATTGTGATTGTATGATTGTGATTGTATGATTGTGATTGTATGATTGTGATTGTATGATTGAGATTGTATGATTGTGATTGTATGCTTGCGATTGTATGAATGTGATTGTATGATTGTGATTGTATGATTGTGATAGTATGATTGTGATTGTATGACTGTGATTGTATGACTGTGATTGTATGATTGTGATTGTATGATTGTGATTGTATGATTGTGAAAGTATGATTGTGATTGTACGATTGTGCTTGTATGATTGTGATTGTATGATTGTATTTGGGAAATTGTATTTGGGAGATTGTAATTGTATGATTGCGATTGTATGATTGTGATTGTATGATTGCGATTGTATGATTGTGATTGTATGATTGTGATTGTGTGATTGTGATTGTATGATTGTGATTGTATGATTGTGAAAGTATGACTGTGATTGTATGATTGTGATTGTATGATTGTGATTGTATGATTGTCATTGTATGAGTGTGGTTGTCTGATTGTGGTTGTGCGATTGCGATGTATGATTGTAATTGTATGATTATGATTGTATGATAGTGATTGTATGATTGAGATTGTATGATTGTGATTGTATGCTTGCGATTGTATGATTGTGATTGTATGATTGTGAAAGTATGATTGTGATTGTATGATTGTGATTGTATGATTGTGATTGTATGATTGTGATTGTATGATTGTGATTGTATGAGTGTGGTTGTCTGATTGTGGTTGTGCGATTGTGATGTATGATTGTAATTGTATGATTATGATTGTATGATTGTGATTGTATGATTGAGATTGTATGATTGTGATTGTATGCTTGCGATTGTATGATTGTGATTGTATGATTGTGATTGTATGATTGTGATTGTATGATTGTGATTGTATGATTGTGATTGTATGATTGTATTTGGGAGATTGTATTTGGGAGATTTATTTGGGAGATTGTAATTGTATGATTGCGATTGTATGATTGTGATTGTATGATTGTGATTGTATGATTGTGATTGTATGAGTGTGGTTGTCCGATTGTGGTTGTGCGATTGTGATGTATGATTGTAATTGTATGATTATGATTGTATGATAGTGATTGTACGATTGAGATTGTATGATTGTGATTGCATGCTTGCGATTGTATGATTGTGATTGTATGATTGTGATTCTTTGATTGTGATTGTATGATTGTGATTGTATGATTGTGATTGTATGATTGTGATTGTATGATTGTGATAGTATGATTGTGATTGTATGATTGCGATTGTATGATTGTGATTGTATGATTGCGATTGTATGAATGCGATTGTATGATTATGATTGTATGATTGTGATTGTATGATTGTGATTGTATGATTGTGATTGTATGATTGTATTTGGGAGATTGTATTTGGGATATTGTAATTGTATGATTGCGATTGTATGATTGTGATTGTATGATTGAGATTGTATGATTGTGATGGTATGCTTGCGTTTGTATGAATGTGATTGTATGATTGTGATTGTATGATTGTGATTGTATGATTGTGATTGCACGATTGTGATTGTATGATTGTGATTGTATGATTGTGATTGTATGATTATGATTGTATGATTGTGATTGTATGATTGTGATTGTATGATTGTGATTGTATGATTGTGATTGTACGATTGTAATTGTACGATTGTGATTGTATGATTGTGATAGTATGATTGTGATTGTATGACTGTGATTGTATGACTGTGATTGTATGTTTGTGATTGTATGATTGTGATTGTATGATTGTGAAAGTATGATTGTGATTGTATGATTGTGATTCTTTGATTGTGATTGTATGATTGTGATTGTATGATTGTGAATGTATGATTGTGATTGTATGATTGTGATTGTATGATTGTGATTGTATGATTGTGATTGTATGATTGTGATTGTATGATTGTGATAGTATGATTGTGATTGTATGATTGTGATTGTATGATTGTGATTGTATGATTGTGATAGTATGATTGTGATTATATGATTGTTATTGTATGACTGTGATTGTATGATTGTGATTGTATGATTGTGATTGTATGATTGTGATAGTATGATTGTGAAAGTATGATTGTGATTGTATGATTGTGATAGTATGATTGTGATTGTATGATTGTGATTGTATGATTGTGATTGTATGATTGTGATTGTATGATTGTATTTGGGAGATTGTATTTGGGAGATTTATTTGGGAGATTGTAATTGTATGATTGCGATTGTATGATTGTGATTGTATGATTGTGATTGTATGATTGCGATTGTATGAATGCGATTGTATGACTGTGATTGTATGATTGTATTTGGGAGATTGTATTTGGGAGATTGTAATTATATGATTGTAATTGTATGATTATGATTGTATGATTGTGATTGTATGATTGTGATTGTATGATTGTGATTGCATGATTGTGATTGTATGATTGTGATTGTATGAGTGTGGTTGTCTGATTGTGGTTGTGCGATTGTGATGTATGATTGTAATTGTATGATTATGATTGTATGATAGTGATTGTATGATTGAGTTTGTATGATTGTGATTGTATGCTTGCGATTGTATGATTGTGATTGTATGATTGTGATTGTATGATTGTGATTCTTTGATTGTGATTGTATGATTGTGATTGTATGATTGTGATTGTATGATTGTGATTGTATGATTGTGATTGTATGATTGTGAAAGTATGATTGTGATTGTATGATTGTGATTGTATGATTGTGATTGTATGATTGTGATTGTCTGATTGTGGTTGTGCGATTGTGATTGTACGATTGTGATTGTACGATTGTGACAGTATGATTGTGATTGTATGATTGTGATTGCATGATTGTGATTGTATGATTGTGATTGTATGATTGTGATCGTATGATTGTGATTGTATGATTATGATTGTATGTATGTGATTGTATGATTGTATTTGGGTGATTGTATTTGGGAGATTGTATTTGGGAGATTGTAATTGTATGATTGCGATTGTATGATTGTGATTGTATGATTGCGATTGTATGAATGCGATTGTATGATTGTGATTGTATGATTGTGATTGCATGATTGTGATTGTATGATTGTGATTGTATGATTGTGATCGTATGATTGTGATTGTATGATTATGATTGTATGATTGTGATTGTATGATTGTATTTGGGTGATTGTATTTGGGAAATTGTATTTGGGAGATTGTAATTGTATGATTGCGATTGTATGATTGTGATTGTATGATTGTGATTGTATGAATGTGATTGTATGATTGTGGTTGTGCGATTGTGATTGTACGATTGTGATTGTACAATTGTGATTGTATGATTGTGATTGTATGATTGTGATTGTATGATTGTGATTGTATGATTGTGATTGTATGATTGTGATTGTATGATTGTGATTGTATGATTGTGATTGTATGATTGTGATTGTATGATTGTGATAGTATTATTGTGATTGTTTGATTGTGATTGTATGATTGTGATTGTATGATTGTGATTGTATGATTGTATTTGGGAGATTGTAATTGTATTATTGCGATTGAATGATTGTGATTGTATGATTGTGATGTATGATTGTAATTGTATGATTATGATTGTATGACTGTGATTGTATGACTGTGATTGTATGATTGTGATTGTATGATTGTGATTGTATGATTGTGAAAGTATGATTGTGATTGTATGATTGTGATTGTATGATTGTGATTGTATGATTGTGATTGTATGATTGTGATTGTCTGATTGTGGTTGTGCGATTGTGATTGTACGATTGTGATTGTACAATTGTGATTGTATGATTGTGATTGTATGATTATGATTGTATGATTGTGATTGCATGATTGTGATTGTATGATTGTGATTGTATGATTGTGATTGTATGATTGTGATAGTATGATTGTGATTGTATGATTGTGATTGTATGATTGTGATTGTATGATTGTAATTGTATGATTGTGATTGTATGATTATGATTGTATGATTGTGATTGCATGATTGTGATTGTATGATTGTGATTGCATGATTTTGAATGTATGATTGTGATTGTATGATTGTGATTGTATGATTGTGATTGTATGATTGTGATTGTATGATTGTGATTGTATGATTGTGATTGTATGGTTGTGATTGTATGATTGTGATTGTATGATTGTGATAGTATGATTGTGATTGTATGATTGTGATTGTATGATTGTGATTGTATGATTGTGATTGTATGATTGTATTTGGGAGATTGTATTTGGGAGATTTATTTGGGAGATTGTAATTGTATGATTGCGATTGTATGATTGTGATTGTATGATTGTGATTGTATGATTGCGATTGTATGAATGCGATTGTATGATTGTGATTGTATGATTGTATTTGGGAGATTGTATTTGGGAGATTGTAATTATATGATTGCGATTGTATGATTGTGATTGTATGATTGCGATTGTATGATTGTGATTGTATGATTGTGATGTATGATTGTAATTGTATGATTATGATTGTATGATTGTGATTGTATGATTGTGATTGTATGATTGTGATTGTATGATTGTGATTGTATGAGTGTGGTTGTCTGATTGTGGTTGTGCGATTGTGATGTATGATTGTAATTGTATGATTATGATTGTATGATAGTGATTGTACGATTGAGATTGTATGATTGTGATTGCATGCTTGCGATTGTATGATTGTGATTGTATGATTGTGATTCTTTGATTGTGATTGTATGATTGTGATTGTATGATTGTGATTGTATGATTGTGATTGTATGATTGTGATAGTATGATTGTGATTGTATGATTGCGATTGTATGATTGTGATTGTATGATTGCGATTGTATGAATGCGATTGTATGATTATGATTGTATGATTGTGATTGTATGATTGTGATTGTATGATTGTGATTGTATGATTGTATTTGGGAGATTGTATTTGGGATATTGTAATTGTATGATTGCGATTGTATGATTGTGATTGTATGATTGTGATGTATGATTGTAATTGTATGATTATGATTGTATGATTGTGATTGTATGATTGAGATTGTATGATTGTGATGGTATGCTTGCGTTTGTATGAATGTGATTGTATGATTGCGATTGTATGATTGTGATTGTATGATTGTGATTGCACGATTGTGATTGTATGATTGTGATTGTATGATTGTGATTGTATGATTATGATTGTATGATTGTGATTGTATGATTGTGATTGTATGATTGTGATTGTATGATTGTGATTGTACGATTGTAATTGTACGATTGTGATTGTATGATTGTGATAGTATGATTGTGATTGTATGACTGTGATTGTATGACTGTGATTGTATGTTTGTGATTGTATGATTGTGATTGTATGATTGTGAAAGTATGATTGTGATTGTATGATTGTGATTCTTTGATTGTGATTGTATGATTGTGATTGTATGATTGTGAATGTATGATTGTGATTGTATGATTGTGATTGTATGATTGTGATTGTATGATTGTGATTGTATGATTGTGATTGTATGATTGTGATAGTATGATTGTGATTGTATGATTGTGATTGTATGATTGTGATTGTATGATTGTGATAGTATGATTGTGATTATATGATTGTTATTGTATGACTGTGATTGTATGATTGTGATTGTATGATTGTGATAGTATGATTGTGAAAGTATGATTGTGATTGTATGATTGTGATTGTATGATTGTGATTGTATGATTGTGATTGTCTGATTGTGGTTGTGCGATTGTGATTGTACGATTGTGATTGTACGATTGTGACAGTATGATTGTGATTGTATGATTGTGATTGTACGATTGTGATTGTATGATTGTGATTGTATGATTGTGATCGTATGATTGTGATTGTATGATTATGATTGTATGGTTGTGATTGTATGATTGTATTTGGGTGATTGTATTTGGGAGATTGTATTTGGGAGATTGTAATTGTATGATTGCGATTGTATGATTGTGATTGTATGATTGCGATTGTATGAATGCGATTGTATGATTGTGATTGTATGATTGTGATTGTATGATTGTGATTGTATGATTGTGATTGTATGATTGTATTTGGGAGATTGTATTTGGGATATTGTAATTGTATGATTGCGATTGTATGATTGTGATGTATGATTGTAATTGTATGATTATGATTGTATGATTGTGATTGTATGAGTGTGGTTGTCTGATTGTGGTTGTGCGATTGTGATGTATGATTGTAATTGTATGATTATGATTGTATGATAGTGATTGTATGATTGAGTTTGTATGATTGTGATTGTATGCTTGCGATTGTATGATTGTGATTGTATGATTGTGATTCTTTGATTGTGATTGTATGATTGTGATTGTATGATTGTGATTGTATGATTGTGATTGTATGATTGTGATTGTATGATTGTGAAAGTATGATTGTGATTGTATGATTGTGATTGTATGATTGTGATTGTATGATTGTGATTGTCTGATTGTGGTTGTGCGATTGTGATTGTACGATTGTGATTGTACGATTGTGACAGTATGATTGTGATTGTATGATTGTGATTGCATGATTGTGATTGTATGATTGTGATTGTATGATTGTGATCGTATGATTGTGATTGTATGATTATGATTGTATGTATGTGATTGTATGATTGTATTTGGGTGATTGTATTTGGGAGATTGTATTTGGGAGATTGTAATTGTATGATTGCGATTGTATGATTGTGATTGTATGATTGCGATTGTATGAATGCGATTGTATGATTGTGATTGTATGATTGTGATTGCATGATTGTGATTGTATGATTGTGATTGTATGATTGTGATCGTATGATTGTGATTGTATGATTATGATTGTATGATTGTGATTGTATGATTGTATTTGGGTGATTGTATTTGGGAAATTGTATTTGGGAGATTGTAATTGTATGATTGCGATTGTATGATTGTGATTGTATGATTGTGATTGTATGAATGTGATTGTATGATTGTGGTTGTGCGATTGTGATTGTACGATTGTGATTGTACAATTGTGATTGTATGATTGTGATTGTATGATTGTGATTGTATGATTGTGATTGTATGATTGTGATTGTATGATTGTGATTGTATGATTGTGATTGTATGATTGTGATTGTATGATTGTGATTGTATGATTGTGATAGTATTATTGTGATTGTTTGATTGTGATTGTATGATTGTGATTGTATGATTGTGATTGTATGATTGTATTTGGGAGATTGTAATTGTATGATTGCGATTGAATGATTGTGATTGTATGATTGTGATGTATGATTGTAATTGTATGATTATGATTGTATGACTGTGATTGTATGACTGTGATTGTATGATTGTGATTGTATGATTGTGATTGTATGATTGTGAAAGTATGATTGTGATTGTATGATTGTGATTGTATGATTGTGATTGTATGATTGTGATTGTATGATTGTGATTGTATGATTGTGATTGTATGATTGTGATTGTCTGATTGTGGTTGTGCGATTGTGATTGTACGATTGTGATTGTACAATTGTGATTGTATGATTGTGATTGTATGATTATGATTGTATGATTGTGATTGCATGATTGTGATTGTATGATTGTGATTGTATGATTGTGATTGTATGATTGTGATTGTATGATTGTATTTGGGAGATTGTATTTGGGAGATTTATTTGGGAGATTGTAATTGTATGATTGCGATTGTATGATTGTGATTGTATGATTGTGATTGTATGATTGCGATTGTATGAATGCGATTGTATGATTGTGATTGTATGATTGTATTTGGGAGATTGTATTTGGGAGATTGTAATTATATGATTGCGATTGTATGATTGTGATTGTATGATTGCGATTGTATGATTGTGATTGTATGATTGTGATGTATGATTGTAATTGTATGATTATGATTGTATGATTGTGATTGTATGATTGTGATTGTATGATTGTGATTGTATGATTGTGATTGTATGATTGTGATTGTATGATTGTGATTGTATGAGTGTGGTTGTCTGATTGTGGTTGTGCGATTGTGATGTATGATTGTAATTGTATGATTATGATTGTATGATAGTGATTGTACGATTGAGATTGTATGATTGTGATTGCATGCTTGCGATTGTATGATTGTGATTGTATGATTGTGATTCTTTGATTGTGATTGTATGATTGTGATTGTATGATTGTGATTGTATGATTGTGATTGTATGATTGTGATAGTATGATTGTGATTGTATGATTGCGATTGTATGATTGTGATTGTATGATTGCGATTGTATGAATGCGATTGTATGATTATGATTGTATGATTGTGACTGTATGATTGTGATTGTATGATTGTGATTGTATGATTGTATTTGGGAGATTGTATTTGGGATATTGTAATTGTATGATTGCGATTGTATGATTGTGATTGTATGATTGTGATGTATGATTGTAATTGTATGATTATGATTGTATGATTGTGATTGTATGATTGAGATTGTATGATTGTGATGGTATGCTTGCGTTTGTATGAATGTGATTGTATGATTGTGATTGTATGATTGTGATTGTATGATTGTGATTGCACGATTGTGATTGTATGATTGTGATTGTATGATTGTGATTGTATGATTATGATTGTATGATTGTGATTGTATGATTGTGATTGTATGATTGTGATTGTATGATTGTGATTGTACGATTGTAATTGTACGATTGTGATTGTACGATTGTGATAGTATGATTGTGATTGTATGACTGTGATTGTATGACTGTGATTGTATGTTTGTGATTGTATGATTGTGATTGTATGATTGTGAAAGTATGATTGTGATTGTATGATTGTGATTCTTTGATTGTGATTGTATGATTGTGATTGTATGATTGTGAATGTATGATTGTGATTGTATGATTGTGATTGTATGATTGTGATTGTATGATTGTGATTGTATGATTGTGATTGTATGATTGTGATAGTATGATTGTGATTGTATGATTGTGATTGTATGATTGTGATTGTATGATTGTGATAGTATGATTGTGATTATATGATTGTTATTGTATGACTGTGATTGTATGATTGTGATTGTATGATTGTGATAGTATGATTGTGAAAGTATGATTGTGATTGTATGATTGTGATTGTATGATTGTGATTGTATGATTGTGATTGTCTGATTGTGGTTGTGCGATTGTGATTGTACGATTGTGATTGTACGATTGTGAGAGTATGATTGTGATTGTATGATTGTGATTGTACGATTGTGATTGTATGATTGTGATTGTATGATTGTGATCGTATGATTGTGATTGTATGATTATGATTGTATGGTTGTGATTGTATGATTGTATTTGGGTGATTGTATTTGGGAGATTGTATTTGGGAGATTGTAATTGTATGATTGCGATTGTATGATTGTGATTGTATGATTGCGATTGTATGAATGCGATTGTATGATTGTGATTGTATGATTGTGATTGTATGATTGTGATTGTATGATTGTGATTGTATGATTGTATTTGGGAGATTGTATTTGGGATATTGTAATTGTATGATTGCGATTGTATGATTGTGATGTATGATTGTAATTGTATGATTATGATTGTATGATTGTGATTGTATGATTGAGATTGTATGATTGTGATGGTATGCTTGCGATTGTATGAATGTGATTGTATGATTGTGATTGTATGATTGTGATTGCATGATTGTGATTGTATGATTGTGATTGTATGATTGTGATTGTATGATTGTGATTGTATGATTGTGATTGTATGATTGTGATTGTATGATTGTGATTGTATGATTGTGATTGCATGATTGTGATTGTATGATTGTGATTGTATGATTGTGATTGTATGATTGTGATTGTATGATTGTGATTGTACGATTGTAATTGTACGATTGTGATTGTATGATTGTGATAGTATGATTGTGATTGTATGACTGTGATTGTATGACTGTGATTGTATGATTGTGATTGTATGATTCTGATTGTATGATTGTGAAAGTATGATTGTGATTGTATGATTGTGATTGTATGATTGTGATTGCATGATTGTGATTGTATGATTGTGATTGCATGATTGTGATTGTATGATTGTGATTGTATGATTGTATTTGGGAGATTGTATTTGGGAGATTGTAATTGTATGATTGCGATTGTATGATTGTGATTGTATGATTGTGATTGTATGATTGTGATTGTATGATTGTGATTGTATGATTGTGATTGTATGATTGTGATTGTATGATTGTGATTGTATGATTGTGATTGTATGATTGTGATTGTATGATTGAGATTGTATGATTGTGATTGTATGCTTGCGATTGTATGAATGTGATTGTATGATTGTGATTGTATGATTGTGATAGTATGATTGTGATTGTATGACTGTGATTGTATGACTGTGATTGTATGATTGTGATTGTATGATTGTGATTGTATGATTGTGAAAGTATGATTGTGATTGTACGATTGTGCTTGTATGATTGTGATTGTATGATTGTATTTGGGAAATTGTATTTGGGAGATTGTAATTGTATGATTGCGATTGTATGATTGTGATTGTATGATTGCGATTGTATGATTGTGATTGTATGATTGTGATTGTGTGATTGTGATTGTATGATTGTGATTGTATGATTGTGAAAGTATGACTGTGATTGTATGATTGTGATTGTATGATTGTGATTGTATGATTGTCATTGTATGAGTGTGGTTGTCTGATTGTGGTTGTGCGATTGCGATGTATGATTGTAATTGTATGATTATGATTGTATGATAGTGATTGTATGATTGAGATTGTATGATTGTGATTGTATGCTTGCGATTGTAGGATTGTGATTGTATGATTGTGAAAGTATGATTGTGATTGTATGATTGTGATTGTATGATTGTGATTGTATGATTGTGATTGTATGATTGTGATTGTATGAGTGTGGTTGTCTGATTGTGGTTGTGCGATTGTGATGTATGATTGTAATTGTATGATTATGATTGTATGATTGTGATTGTATGATTGAGATTGTATGATTGTGATTGTATGCTTGCGATTGTATGATTGTGATTGTATGATTGTGATTGTATGATTGTGATTGTATGATTGTGATTGTATGATTGTGATTGTATGATTGTATTTGGGAGATTGTATTTGGGAGATTTATTTGGGAGATTGTAATTGTATGATTGCGATTGTATGATTGTGATTGTATGATTGTGATTGTATGATTGTGATTGTATGAGTGTGGTTGTCTGATTGTGGTTGTGCGATTGTGATGTATGATTGTAATTGTATGATTATGATTGTATGATAGTGATTGTACGATTGAGATTGTATGATTGTGATTGCATGCTTGCGATTGTATGATTGTGATTGTATGATTGTGATTCTTTGATTGTGATTGTATGATTGTGATTGTATGATTGTGATTGTATGATTGTGATTGTATGATTGTGATAGTATGATTGTGATTGTATGATTGCGATTGTATGATTGTGATTGTATGATTGCGATTGTATGAATGCGATTGTATGATTATGATTGTATGATTGTGATTGTATGATTGTGATTGTATGATTGTGATTGTATGATTGTATTTGGGAGATTGTATTTGGGATATTGTAATTGTATGATTGCGATTGTATGATTGTGATTGTATGATTGAGATTGTATGATTGTGATGGTATGCTTGCGTTTGTATGAATGTGATTGTATGATTGTGATTGTATGATTGTGATTGTATGATTGTGATTGCACGATTGTGATTGTATGATTGTGATTGTATGATTGTGATTGTATGATTATGATTGTATGATTGTGATTGTATGATTGTGATTGTATGATTGTGATTGTATGATTGTGATTGTACGATTGTAATTGTACGATTGTGATTGTATGATTGTGATAGTATGATTGTGATTGTATGACTGTGATTGTATGACTGTGATTGTATGTTTGTGATTGTATGATTGTGATTGTATGATTGTGAAAGTATGATTGTGATTGTATGATTGTGATTCTTTGATTGTGATTGTATGATTGTGATTGTATGATTGTGAATGTATGATTGTGATTGTATGATTGTGATTGTATGATTGTGATTGTATGATTGTGATTGTATGATTGTGATTGTATGATTGTGATAGTATGATTGTGATTGTATGATTGTGATTGTATGATTGTGATTGTATGATTGTGATAGTATGATTGTGATTATATGATTGTTATTGTATGACTGTGATTGTATGATTGTGATTGTATGATTGTGATTGTATGATTGTGATAGTATGATTGTGAAAGTATGATTGTGATTGTATGATTGTGATTGTATGATTGTGATTGTATGATTGTGATTGTCTGATTGTGGTTGTGCGATTGTGATTGTACGATTGTGATTGTACGATTGTGACAGTATGATTGTGATTGTATGATTGTGATTGTACGATTGTGATTGTATGATTGTGATTGTATGATTGTGATCGTATGATTGTGATTGTATGATTATGATTGTATGGTTGTGATTGTATGATTGTATTTGGGTGATTGTATTTGGGAGATTGTATTTGGGAGATTGTAATTGTATGATTGCGATTGTATGATTGTGATTGTATGATTGCGATTGTATGAATGCGATTGTATGATTGTGATTGTATGATTGTGATTGTATGATTGTGATTGTATGATTGTGATTGTATGATTGTGATTGTATGATTGTATTTGGGAGATTGTATTTGGGATATTGTAATTGTATGATTGCGATTGTATGATTGTGATGTATGATTGTAATTGTATGATTATGATTGTATGATTGTGATTGTATGATTGAGATTGTATGATTGTGATGGTATGCTTGCGATTGTATGAATGTGATTTTATGATTGTGATTGTATGATTGTGATTGCATGATTGTGATTGTATGATTGTGATTGTATGATTGTGATTGTATGATTGTGATTGTATGATTGTGATTGTATGATTGTGATTGTATGATTGTGATTGCATGATTGTGATTGTATGATTGTGATTGTATGATTGTGATTGTATGATTGTGATTGTATGATTGTGATTGTACGATTGTAATTGTACGATTGTGATTGTATGATTGTGATAGTATGATTGTGATTGTATGACTGTGATTGTATGACTGTGATTGTATGATTGTGATTGTATGATTCTGATTGTATGATTGTGAAAGTATGATTGTGATTGTATGATTGTGATTGTATGATTGTGATTGTATGATTGTGATTGCATGATTGTGATTGTATGATTGTGATTGCATGATTGTGATTGTATGATTGTGATTGTATGATTGTATTTGGGAGATTGTATTTGGGAGATTGTAATTGTATGATTGCGATTGTATGATTGTGATTGTATGATTGTGATTGTATGATTGTGATTGTATGATTGTGATTGTATGATTGTGATTGTATGATTGTGATTGTATGATTGTGATTGTATGATTGTGATTGTATGATTGAGATTGTATGATTGTGATTGTATGCTTGCGATTGTATGAATGTGATTGTATGATTGTGATTGTATGATTGTGATAGTATGATTGTGATTGTATGACTGTGATTGTATGACTGTGATTGTATGATTGTGATTGTATGATTGTGATTGTATGATTGTGAAAGTATGATTGTGATTGTACGATTGTGCTTGTATGATTGTGATTGTATGATGGTATTTGGGAAATTGTATTTGGGAGATTGTAATTGTATGATTGCGATTGTATGATTGTGATTGTATGATTGCGATTGTATGATTGTGATTGTATGATTGTGATTGTGTGATTGTGATTGTATGATTGTGATTGTATGATTGTGAAAGTATGACTGTGATTGTATGATTGTGATTGTATGATTGTGATTGTATGATTGTCATTGTATGAGTGTGGTTGTCTGATTGTGGTTGTGCGATTGCGATGTATGATTGTAATTGTATGATTATGATTGTATGATAGTGATTGTATGATTGAGATTGCATGATTGTGATTGTATGCTTGCGATTGTATGATTGTGATTGTATGATTGTGAAAGTATGATTGTGATTGTATGATTGTGATTGTATGATTGTGATTGTATGATTGTGATTGTATGATTGTGATTGTATGAGTGTGGTTGTCTGATTGTGGTTGTGCGATTGTGATGTATGATTGTAATTGTATGATTATGATTGTATGATTGTGATTGTATGATTGAGATTGTATGATTGTGATTGTATGCTTGCGATTGTATGATTGTGATTGTATGATTGTGATTGTATGATTGTGATTGTATGATTGTGATTGTATGATTGTGATTGTACGATTGTGATTGTACGATTGTGATTGTACGATTGTGATAGTATGATTGTGATAGTATGATTGTGAAAGTATGATTGTGATTGTATGATTGTGATTGTATGATTGTGATTGTATGATTGTGATTGTATGATTGTGATTGTCTGATTGTGGTTGTGCGATTGTGATTGTACGATTGTGATTGTACGATTGTGACAGTATGATTGTGATTGTATGATTGTGATTGTATGATTGTGATTGTATGATTGTGATTGTATGATTGTGATTGTATGATTGTGATTGTATGATTGTGATTGTATGATTGTGATTGTATGATTGTGATTGTATGATTGTGATTGTATGATTGTGAAAGTATGATTGTGATTGTATGATTGTGATTGTATGATTGTGATTGTATGATTGTGATTGTATGAGTGTGGTTGTCTGATTGTGGTTGTGCGATTGTGATGTATGATTGTAATTGTATGATTATGATTGTATGATTGTGATTGTATGATTGAGATTGTATGATTGTGAATGTATGCTTGCGATTGTATGATTGTGATTGTATGATTGTGATTCTTTGATTGTGATTGTATGATTGTGATTATATGATTGTGATTGTATGATTGTGATTGTATGATTGTGATTGTATGATTGTGATTGTATGATTGTGATTGTATGATTGTGATTGTATGATTGTGATTGTATGATTGTGATTGTATGATTGTGATTGTATGATTGTGATTGTATGATTGTGATTGTATGATTGTGATTGTATGATTGTGATTGTATGATTGTGATTGTATGATTGTGATTGTATGATTGCGGTTGTATGATTGCGATTGTATGATTGCGATTGTGTGATTCTGATTGTATGATTGTGATTGTATGATTGTGATTGTATGATTGTGATTGTATGATTGTGATTGTATGATTGTGATTGTATTATTGTGATTGTATGATTGTGATTGTATGGTTGTGATTGTATGATTGTGATTGTATGATTGTGATAGTATGATTGTGATTGTATGATTATGATTGTATTTTTGTGATTTTATGATTGTGATTGTATGATTGTATTTGGGAGATTGTATTTGGGAGATTTATTTGGGAGATTGTAATTGTATGATTTCGATTGTATGATTGTGATTGTATGATTGTGATTGTATGATTGCGATTGTATGAATGCGATTGTATGATTGTGATTGTATGATTGTATTTTGGAGATTGTATTTGGGAGATTGTAATTATATGATTGCGATTGTATGATTGTGATTGTATGATTGCGATTGTATGATTGTGATTGTATGATTGTGATGTATGATTGTAATTGTATGATTATGATTGTATGATTGTGATTGTATGATTGTGATTGTATGAGTGTGGTTGTCTGATTGTGGTTGTGCGATTGTGATGTATGATTGTAATTGTATGATTATGATTGTATGATAGTGATTGTATGATTGAGATTGTATGATTGTGATTGTATGCTTGCGATTGTATGATTGTGATTGTATGATTGTGATTCTTTGATTGTGATTGTATGATTGTGATTGTATGATTGTGATTGTATGATTGTGATTGTATGATTGTGATGGTATGATTGTGAAAGTATGATTGTGATTGTATGATTGTGATTGTATGATTGTGATTGTCTGATTGTGGTTGTATGATTGTGATTGTATGATTGTATTTGGGAGATTGTATTTGGGATATTGTAATTGTATGATTGTGATTGTATGATTGTGATTGTATGTTTGTGATGTATGATTGTAATTGTATGATTATGATTGTATGATTGTGATTGTATGATTGAGATTGTATGATTGTGATGGTATGCTTGCGATTGTATGAATGTGATTGTATGATTGTGATTGTATGATTGTGATTGCATGATTGTGATTGTATGATTGTGATTGTATGATTGTGATTGTATGATTGTGATTGTATGATTGTGATTGTATGATTGTGATTGTATGATTGTGATTGCATGATTGTGATTGTATGATTGTGATTGTATGATAGTAATTGTATGATTGTGATTGTATGATTGTGATTGTATGATTGTGATTGTATGATTGTGATTGTATGATTGTGATTGTACGATTGTAATTGTACGATTGTGATTGTATGATTGTGATAGTATGATTGTGATTGTATGACTGTGATTGTATGACTGTGATTGTATGATTGTGATTGTATGATTGTGATGTATGATTGTGATTATATGATTGTTATTGTATGACTGTGATTGTATGATTGTGATTGTATGATTGTGATAGTATGATTGTGAAAGTATGATTGTGATTGTATGATTGTGATTGTATGATTGTGATTGTATGATTGTGATTGTATGATTGCGATTGTCTGATTGTGGTTGTGCGATTGTGATTGTACGATTGTGATTGTACGATTGTGACAGTATGATTGTGATTGTATGATTGTGATTGTATGATTGTGATTGTATGATTGTGATTGTATGATTGTGATTGTATGATTGTGATCGTATGATTGTGATTGTATGATAATGATTGTATGATTGTGATTGTATGATTGTATTTGGGTGATTGTATTTGGGAGATTGTATTTGGGAGATTGTAATTGTATGATTGCGATTGTATGATTGTGATTGTATGACTGCGATTGTATGAATGCGATTGTATGATTGTGATTGTATGATTGTGATTGTATGATTGTGATTGTATGATTGTGATTGTATGATTGTATTTGGGAGATTGTATTTGGGATATTGTAATTGTATGATTGCGATTGTATGATTGTGATGTATGATTGTAATTGTATGATTATGATTGTATGATTGTGATTGTATGATTGAGATTGTATGATTGTGATGGTATGCTTGCGATTGTATGAATGTGATTGTATGATTGTGATTGTATGATTGTGATTGTATGATTGTGATGTATGATTGTAATTGTATGATTATGATTGTATGATTGTGATTGTATGATTGTGATTGTATGAGTGTGGTTGTCTGATTGTGGTTGTGCGATTGTGATGTATGATTGTAATTGTATGATTATGATTGTATGATAGTGATTGTATGATTGAGATTGTATGATTGTGATTGTATGCTTGCGATTGTATGATTGTGATTGTATGATTGTGATTCTTTGATTGTGATTGTATGATTGTGATTGTATGATTGTGATTGTATGATTGTGATTGTATGATTGTGATGGTATGATTGTGAAAGTATGATTGTGATTGTATGATTGTGATTGTATGATTGTGATTGTCTGATTGTGGTTGTATGATTGTGATTGTATGATTGTATTTGGGAGATTGTATTTGGGATATTGTAATTGTATGATTGTGATTGTATGATTGTGATTGTATGTTTGTGATGTATGATTGTAATTGTATGATTATGATTGTATGATTGTGATTGTATGATTGAGATTGTATGATTGTGATGGTATGCTTGCGATTGTATGAATGTGATTGTATGATTGTGATTGTATGATTGTGATTGCATGATTGTGATTGTATGATTGTGATTGTATGATTGTGATTGTATGATTGTGATTGTATGATTGTGATTGTATGATTGTGATTGCATGATTGTGATTGTATGATTGTGATTGTATGATAGTAATTGTATGATTGTGATTGTATGATTGTGATTGTATGATTGTGATTGTATGATTGTGATTGTATGATTGTGATTGTACGATTGTAATTGTACGATTGTGATTGTATGATTGTGATAGTATGATTGTGATTGTATGACTGTGATTGTATGACTGTGATTGTATGATTGTGATTGTATGATTGTGATGTATGATTGTGATTATATGATTGTTATTGTATGACTGTGATTGTATGATTGTGATTGTATGATTGTGATAGTATGATTGTGAAAGTATGATTGTGATTGTATGATTGTGATTGTATGATTGTGATTGTATGATTGTGATTGTATGATTGTGATTGTCTGATTGTGGTTGTGCGATTGTGATTGTACGATTGTGATTGTACGATTGTGACAGTATGATTGTGATTGTATGATTGTGATTGTATGATTGTGATTGTATGATTGTGATTGTATGATTGTGATTGTATGATTGTGATCGTATGATTGTGATTGTATGATAATGATTGTATGATTGTGATTGTATGATTGTATTTGGGTGATTGTATTTGGGAGATTGTATTTGGGAGATTGTAATTGTATGATTGCGATTGTATGATTGTGATTGTATGATTGCGATTGTATGAATGCGATTGTATGATTGTGATTGTATGATTGTGATTGTATGATTGTGATTGTATGATTGTGATTGTATGATTGTATTTGGGAGATTGTATTTGGGATATTGTAATTGTATGATTGCGATTGTATGATTGTGATGTATGATTGTAATTGTATGATTATGATTGTATGATTGTGATTGTATGATTGAGATTGTATGATTGTGATGGTATGCTTGCGATTGTATGAATGTGATTGTATGATTGTGATTGTATGATTGTGATTGCATGATTGTGATTGTATGATTGTGATTGTATGATTGTGATTGTATGATTGTGATTGTATGATTGTGATTGTATGATTGTGATTGTATGATTGTGATTGTATGATTGTGATTGCATGATTGTGATTGTATGATTGTGATTGTATGATTGTGATTGTATGATTGTGATTGTATGATTGTGATTGTACGATTGTAATTGTACGATTGTGATTGTATGATTGTGATAGTATGATTGTGATTGTATGACTGTGATTGTATGACTGTGATTGTATGATTGTGATTGTATGATTCTGATTGTATGATTGTGAAAGTATGATTGTGATTGTATGATTGTGATTGTATGATTGTGATTGCATGATTGTGATTGTATGATTGTGATTGCATGATTGTGATTGTATGATTGTGATTGTATGATTGTATTTGGGAGATTGTATTTGGGAGATTGTAATTGTATGATTGCGATTGTATGATTGTGATTGTATGATTGTGATTGTATGATTGTGATTGTATGATTGTGATTGTATGATTGTGATTGTATGATTGTGATTGTATGATTGTGATTGTATGATTGTGATTGTATGATTGTGATTGTATGATTGAGATTGTATGATTGTGATTGTATGCTTGCGATTGTATGAATGTGATTGTATGATTGTGATTGTATGATTGTGATAGTATGATTGTGATTGTATGACTGTGATTGTATGACTGTGATTGTATGATTGTGATTGTATGATTGTGATTGTATGATTGTGAAAGTATGATTGTGATTGTACGATTGTGCTTGTATGATTGTGATTGTATGATTGTATTTGGGAAATTGTATTTGGGAGATTGTAATTGTATGATTGCGATTGTATGATTGTGATTGTATGATTGCGATTGTATGATTGTGATTGTATGATTGTGATTGTGTGATTGTGATTGTATGATTGTGATTGTATGATTGTGAAAGTATGACTGTGATTGTATGATTGTGATTGTATGATTGTGATTGTATGATTGTCATTGTATGAGTGTGGTTGTCTGATTGTGGTTGTGCGATTGCGATGTATGATTGTAATTGTATGATTATGATTGTATGATAGTGATTGTATGATTGAGATTGTATGATTGTGATTGTATGCTTGCGATTGTATGATTGTGATTGTATGATTGTGAAAGTATGATTGTGATTGTATGATTGTGATTGTATGATTGTGATTGTATGATTGTGATTGTATGATTGTGATTGTATGAGTGTGGTTGTCTGATTGTGGTTGTGCGATTGTGATGTATGATTGTAATTGTATGATTATGATTGTATGATTGTGATTGTATGATTGAGATTGTATGATTGTGATTGTATGCTTGCGATTGTATGATTGTGATTGTATGATTGTGATTGTATGATTGTGATTGTATGATTGTGATTGTATGATTGTGATTGTATGATTGTATTTGGGAGATTGTATTTGGGAGATTTATTTGGGAGATTGTAATTGTATGATTGCGATTGTATGATTGTGATTGTATGATTGTGATTGTATGATTGTGATTGTATGAGTGTGGTTGTCTGATTGTGGTTGTGCGATTGTGATGTATGATTGTAATTGTATGATTATGATTGTATGATAGTGATTGTACGATTGAGATTGTATGATTGTGATTGCATGCTTGCGATTGTATGATTGTGATTGTATGATTGTGATTCTTTGATTGTGATTGTATGATTGTGATTGTATGATTGTGATTGTATGATTGTGATTGTATGATTGTGATAGTATGATTGTGATTGTATGATTGCGATTGTATGATTGTGATTGTATGATTGCGATTGTATGAATGCGATTGTATGATTATGATTGTATGATTGTGATTGTATGATTGTGATTGTATGATTGTGATTGTATGATTGTATTTGGGAGATTGTATTTGGGATATTGTAATTGTATGATTGCGATTGTATGATTGTGATTGTATGATTGAGATTGTATGATTGTGATGGTATGCTTGCGTTTGTATGAATGTGATTGTATGATTGTGATTGTATGATTGTGATTGTATGATTGTGATTGCACGATTGTGATTGTATGATTGTGATTGTATGATTGTGATTGTATGATTATGATTGTATGATTGTGATTGTATGATTGTGATTGTATGATTGTGATTGTATGATTGTGATTGTACGATTGTAATTGTACGATTGTGATTGTATGATTGTGATAGTATGATTGTGATTGTATGACTGTGATTGTATGACTGTGATTGTATGTTTGTGATTGTATGATTGTGATTGTATGATTGTGAAAGTATGATTGTGATTGTATGATTGTGATTCTTTGATTGTGATTGTATGATTGTGATTGTATGATTGTGAATGTATGATTGTGATTGTATGATTGTGATTGTATGATTGTGATTGTATGATTGTGATTGTATGATTGTGATTGTATGATTGTGATAGTATGATTGTGATTGTATGATTGTGATTGTATGATTGTGATTGTATGATTGTGATAGTATGATTGTGATTATATGATTGTTATTGTATGACTGTGATTGTATGATTGTGATTGTATGATTGTGATTGTATGATTGTGATAGTATGATTGTGAAAGTATGATTGTGATTGTATGATTGTGATTGTATGATTGTGATTGTATGATTGTGATTGTCTGATTGTGGTTGTGCGATTGTGATTGTACGATTGTGATTGTACGATTGTGACAGTATGATTGTGATTGTATGATTGTGATTGTACGATTGTGATTGTATGATTGTGATTGTATGATTGTGATCGTATGATTGTGATTGTATGATTATGATTGTATGGTTGTGATTGTATGATTGTATTTGGGTGATTGTATTTGGGAGATTGTATTTGGGAGATTGTAATTGTATGATTGCGATTGTATGATTGTGATTGTATGATTGCGATTGTATGAATGCGATTGTATGATTGTGATTGTATGATTGTGATTGTATGATTGTGATTGTATGATTGTGATTGTATGATTGTGATTGTATGATTGTATTTGGGAGATTGTATTTGGGATATTGTAATTGTATGATTGCGATTGTATGATTGTGATGTATGATTGTAATTGTATGATTATGATTGTATGATTGTGATTGTATGATTGAGATTGTATGATTGTGATGGTATGCTTGCGATTGTATGAATGTGATTGTATGATTGTGATTGTATGATTGTGATTGCATGATTGTGATTGTATGATTGTGATTGTATGATTGTGATTGTATGATTGTGATTGTATGATTGTGATTGTATGATTGTGATTGTATGATTGTGATTGCATGATTGTGATTGTATGATTGTGATTGTATGATTGTGATTGTATGATTGTGATTGTATGATTGTGATTGTACGATTGTAATTGTACGATTGTGATTGTATGATTGTGATAGTATGATTGTGATTGTATGACTGTGATTGTATGACTGTGATTGTATGATTGTGATTGTATGATTCTGATTGTATGATTGTGAAAGTATGATTGTGATTGTATGATTGTGATTGTATGATTGTGATTGCATGATTGTGATTGTATGATTGTGATTGCATGATTGTGATTGTATGATTGTGATTGTATGATTGTATTTGGGAGATTGTATTTGGGAGATTGTAATTGTATGATTGCGATTGTATGATTGTGATTGTATGATTGTGATTGTATGATTGTGATTGTATGATTGTGATTGTATGATTGTGATTGTATGATTGTGATTGTATGATTGTGATTGTATGATTGTGATTGTATGATTGAGATTGTATGATTGTGATTGTATGCTTGCGATTGTATGAATGTGATTGTATGATTGTGATTGTATGATTGTGATAGTATGATTGTGATTGTATGACTGTGATTGTATGACTGTGATTGTATGATTGTGATTGTATGATTGTGATTGTATGATTGTGAAAGTATGATTGTGATTGTACGATTGTGCTTGTATGATTGTGATTGTATGATGGTATTTGGGAAATTGTATTTGGGAGATTGTAATTGTATGATTGCGATTGTATGATTGTGATTGTATGATTGCGATTGTATGATTGTGATTGTATGATTGTGATTGTGTGATTGTGATTGTATGATTGTGATTGTATGATTGTGAAAGTATGACTGTGATTGTATGATTGTGATTGTATGATTGTGATTGTATGATTGTCATTGTATGAGTGTGGTTGTCTGATTGTGGTTGTGCGATTGCGATGTATGATTGTAATTGTATGACTATGATTGTATGATAGTGATTGTATGATTGAGATTGCATGATTGTGATTGTATGCTTGCGATTGTATGATTGTGATTGTATGATTGTGAAAGTATGATTGTGATTGTATGATTGTGATTGTATGATTGTGATTGTATGATTGTGATTGTATGATTGTGATTGTATGAGTGTGGTTGTCTGATTGTGGTTGTGCGATTGTGATGTATGATTGTAATTGTATGATTATGATTGTATGATTGTGATTGTATGATTGAGATTGTATGATTGTGATTGTATGCTTGCGATTGTATGATTGTGATTGTATGATTGTGATTGTATGATTGTGATTGTATGATTGTGATTGTATGATTGTGATTGTACGATTGTGATTGTACGATTGTGATTGTACGATTGTGATAGTATGATTGTGATAGTATGATTGTGAAAGTATGATTGTGATTGTATGATTGTGATTGTATGATTGTGATTGTATGATTGTGATTGTCTGATTGTGGTTGTGCGATTGTGATTGTACGATTGTGATTGTACGATTGTGACAGTATGATTGTGATTGTATGATTGTGATTGTATGATTGTGATTGTATGATTGTGATTGTATGATTGTGATTGTATGATTGTGATTGTATGATTGTGATTGTATGATTGTGATTGTATGATTGTGATTGTATGATTGTGATTGTATGATTGTGAAAGTATGATTGTGATTGTATGATTGTGATTGTATGATTGTGATTGTATGATTGTGATTGTATGAGTGTGGTTGTCTGATTGTGGTTGTGCGATTGTGATGTATGATTGTAATTGTATGATTATGATTGTATGATTGTGATTGTATGATTGAGATTGTATGATTGTGAATGTATGCTTGCGATTGTATGATTGTGATTGTATGATTGTGATTCTTTGATTGTGATTGTATGATTGTGATTATATGATTGTGATTGTATGATTGTGATTGTATGATTGTGATTGTATGATTGTGATTGTATGATTGTGATTGTATGATTGTGATTGTATGATTGTGATTGTATGATTGTGATTGTATGATTGTGATTGTATGATTGTGATTGTATGATTGTGATTGTATGATTGTGATTGTATGATTGTGATTGTATGATTGTGATTGTATGATTGTGATTGTATGATTGCGGTTGTATGATTGCGATTGTATGATTGCGATTGTGTGATTCTGATTGTATGATTGTGATTGTATGATTGTGATTGTATGATTGTGATTGTATGATTGTGATTGTATGATTGTGATTGTATGATTGTGATTGTATGATTGTGATTGTATGGTTGTGATTGTATGATTGTGATTGTATGATTGTGATAGTATGATTGTGATTGTATGATTATGATTGTATTTTTGTGATTTTATGATTGTGATTGTATGATTGTATTTGGGAGATTGTATTTGGGAGATTTATTTGGGAGATTGTAATTGTATGATTTCGATTGTATGATTGTGATTGTATGATTGTGATTGTATGATTGCGATTGTATGAATGCGATTGTATGATTGTGATTGTATGATTGTATTTTGGAGATTGTATTTGGGAGATTGTAATTATATGATTGCGATTGTATGATTGTGATTGTATGATTGCGATTGTATGATTGTGATTGTATGATTGTGATGTATGATTGTAATTGTATGATTATGATTGTATGATTGTGATTGTATGATTGTGATTGTATGAGTGTGGTTGTCTGATTGTGGTTGTGCGATTGTGATGTATGATTGTAATTGTATGATTATGATTGTATGATAGTGATTGTATGATTGAGATTGTATGATTGTGATTGTATGCTTGCGATTGTATGATTGTGATTGTATGATTGTGATTCTTTGATTGTGATTGTATGATTGTGATTGTATGATTGTGATTGTATGATTGTGATTGTATGATTGTGATGGTATGATTGTGAAAGTATGATTGTGATTGTATGATTGTGATTGTATGATTGTGATTGTCTGATTGTGGTTGTATGATTGTGATTGTATGATTGTATTTGGGAGATTGTATTTGGGATATTGTAATTGTATGATTGTGATTGTATGATTGTGATTGTATGTTTGTGATGTATGATTGTAATTGTATGATTATGATTGTATGATTGTGATTGTATGATTGAGATTGTATGATTGTGATGGTATGCTTGCGATTGTATGAATGTGATTGTATGATTGTGATTGTATGATTGTGATTGCATGATTGTGATTGTATGATTGTGATTGTATGATTGTGATTGTATGATTGTGATTGTATGATTGTGATTGTATGATTGTGATTGTATGATTGTGATTGCATGATTGTGATTGTATGATTGTGATTGTATGATAGTAATTGTATGATTGTGATTGTATGATTGTGATTGTATGATTGTGATTGTATGATTGTGATTGTATGATTGTGATTGTACGATTGTAATTGTACGATTGTGATTGTATGATTGTGATAGTATGATTGTGATTGTATGACTGTGATTGTATGACTGTGATTGTATGATTGTGATTGTATGATTGTGATGTATGATTGTGATTATATGATTGTTATTGTATGACTGTGATTGTATGATTGTGATTGTATGATTGTGATAGTATGATTGTGAAAGTATGATTGTGATTGTATGATTGTGATTGTATGATTGTGATTGTATGATTGTGATTGTATGATTGTGATTGTCTGATTGTGGTTGTGCGATTGTGATTGTACGATTGTGATTGTACGATTGTGACAGTATGATTGTGATTGTATGATTGTGATTGTATGATTGTGATTGTATGATTGTGATTGTATGATTGTGATTGTATGATTGTGATTGTATGATTGTGATCGTATGATTGTGATTGTATGATAATGATTGTATGATTGTGATTGTATGATTGTATTTGGGTGATTGTATTTGGGAGATTGTATTTGGGAGATTGTAATTGTATGATTGCGATTGTATGATTGTGATTGTATGATTGCGATTGTATGAATGCGATTGTATGATTGTGATTGTATGATTGTGATTGTATGATTGTGATTGTATGATTGTGATTGTATGATTGTATTTGGGATATTGTAATTGTATGATTGCGATTGTATGATTGTGATTGTATGATTGTGATGTATGATTGTAATTGTATGATTGTGATTGTATGATTGTGATTGTATGATTGAGATTGTATGATTGTGATGGTATGCTTGCGATTGTATGAATGTGATTGTATGATTGTGATTGTATGATTGTGATTGCATGATTGTGATTGTATGATTGTGATTGTATGATTGTGATTGTATGATTGTGATTGTATGATTGTGATTGTATGATTGTGATTGTATGATTGTGATTGTATGATTGTGATTGTATGATTGTGATTGTACGATTGTAATTGTACGATTGTGATTGTATGATTGTGATAGTATGATTGTGATTGTATGACTGTGATTGTATGACTGTGATTGTATGTTTGTGATTGTATGATTGTGATTGTATGATTGTTAAAGTATGATTGTGATTGTATGATTGTGATTCTTTGATTGTGAAAGTATGATTGTGATTGTATGATTGTGATTGTATGATTGTGATTGTATGATTGTGATTGTATGATTGTGATTGTCTGATTGTGGTTGTGCGATTGTGATTGTACGATTGTGATTGTACGATTGTGACAGTATGATTGTGATTGTATGATTGTGATTGTACGATTGTGATTGTATGATTGTGATTGTATGATTGTGATCGTATGATTGTGATTGTATGAATGTGATTGTATGATTGTGATTGTATGATTATGATTGTATGATTGTGATTGCATGATTGTGATTGTATGATTGTGATTGTATGATTGTGATTGTATGATTGTGATAGTATGATTGTGATTGTATGATTGTGATTGTATGATTGTGATTGTATGATTGTAACTGTATGATTGTGATTGTATGATTATGATTGTGTGATTGTGATTGCATGATTGTGATTGTATGATTGTGATTGCATGATTTTGAATGTATGATTGTGATTGTATGATTGTGATTGTATGATTGTGATTGTATGATTGTGATTGTATGGTTGTGATTGTATGATTGTGATTGTATGATTGTGATAGTATGATTGTGATTGTATGATTGTGATTGTATGATTGTGATTGTATGATTGTGATTGTATGATTGTATTTGGGAGATTGTATTTGGGAGATTGTATTTGGGAGATTTATTTGGGAGATTGTAATTGTATGATTGCGATTGTATGATTGTGATTGTATGATTGTGATTGTATGATTGCGATTGTATGAATGCGATTGTATGACTGTGATTGTATGATTGTATTTGGGAGATTGTATTTGCGAGATTGTAATTATATGATTGCGATTGTATGATTGTGATTGTATGATTGCGATTGTATGATTGTGATTGTATGATTGTGATGTATGATTGTAATTGTATGATTATGATTGTATGATTGTGATTGTATGATTGTGATTGTATGATTGTGATTGCATGATTGTGATTGTATGATTGTGATTGTATGAGTGTGGTTGTCTGATTGTGGTTGTGCGATTGTGATGTATGATTGTAATTGTATGATTATGATTGTATGATAGTGATTGTATGATTGAGTTTGTATGATTGTGATTGTATGCTTGCGATTGTATGATTGTGATTTTATGATTGTGATTCTTTGATTGTGATTGTATGATTGTGATTGTATGATTGTGATTGTATGATTGTGATTGTATGATTGTGATTCTATGATTGTGAAAGTATGATTGTGATTGTATGATTGTGATTGTATGATTGTGATTGTATGATTGTGATTGTCTGATTGTGGTTGTGCGATTGTGATTGTACGATTGTGATTGTACGATTGTGACAGTATGATTGTGATTGTATGATTGTGATTGCATGATTGTGATTGTATGATTGTGATTGTATGATTGTGATCGTATGATTGTGATTGTATGATTATGATTGTATGTATGTGATTGTATGATTGTGATTGTCTGATTGTGGTTGTGCGATTGTGATTGTACGATTGTGATTGTACGATTGTGACAGTATGATTGTGATTGTATGATTGTGATTGCATGATTGTGATTGTATGATTGTGATTGTATGATTGTGATCGTATGATTGTGATTGTATGATTATGATTGTATGTATGTGATTGTATGATTGTATTTGGGTGATTGTATTTGGGAGATTGTATTTGGGAGATTGTAATTGTATGATTGCGATTGTATGATTGTGATTGTATGATTGCGATTGTATGAATGCGATTGTATGATTGTGATTGTATGATTGTGATTGCATGATTGTGATTGTATGATTGTGATTGTATGATTGTGATCGTATGATTGTGATTGTATGATTATGATTGTATGATTGTGATTGTATGATTGTATTTGGGTGATTGTATTTGGGAGATTGTATTTGGGAGATTGTAATTGTATGATTGCGATTGTATGATTGTGATTGTATGATTGTGATTGTATGAATGTGATTGTATGATTGTGGTTGTGCGACTGTGATTGTACGATTGTGATTGTACAATTGTGATTGTACAATTGTGATTGTATGATTGTGATTGTATGATTGTGATTGTATGATTGTGATTGTATGATTGTGATTGTATGATTGTGATTGTATGATTGTGATTGTATGATTGTGATTGTATGATTGTGATTGTATGATTGCGATTGTATGATTGTGAAAGTATGATTGTGATTGTATGATTGTGATTGTATGATTGTGATTGTATGATTGTGATTGTCTGATTGTGGTTGTGCGATTGTGATTGTACGATTGTGATTGTACGATTGTGACAGTATGATTGTGATTGTATGATTGTGATTGCATGATTGTGATTGTATGATTGTGATTGTATGATTGTGATCGTATGATTGTGATTGTATGATTATGATTGTATGTATGTGATTGTATGATTGTATTTGGGTGATTGTATTTGGGAGATTGTATTTGGGAGATTGTAATTGTATGATTGCGATTGTATGATTGTGATTGTATGATTGCGATTGTATGAATGCGATTGTATGATTGTGATTGTATGATTGTGATTGCATGATTGTGATTGTATGATTGTGATTGTATGATTGTGATCGTATGATTGTGATTGTATGATTATGATTGTATGATTGTGATTGTATGATTGTATTTGGGTGATTGTATTTGGGAGATTGTATTTGGGAGATTGTAATTGTATGATTGCGATTGTATGATTGTGATTGTATGATTGTGATTGTATGATTGTGATTGTATGATTGTGATTGTATGATTGTGATTGTATGATTGTGATTGTATGATTGTGATTGTATGATTGTGATTGTATGATTGTGATTGTATGATTGAGATTGTATGATTGTGATTGTATGCTTGCGATTGTGTGAATGTGATTGTATGATTGTGATTGTATGATTGTGATAGTATGATTGTGATTGTATGACTGTGATTGTATGACTGTGATTGTATGATTGTGATTGTATGATTGTGATTGTATGATTGTGAAAGTATGATTGTGATTGTACGATTGTGCTTGTATGATTGTGATTGTATGATTGTATTTGGGAAATTGTATTTGGGAGATTGTAATTGTATGATTGCGATTGTATGATTGTGATTGTATGATTGCGATTGTATGATTGTGATTGTATGATTGTGATTGTGTGATTGTGATTGTATGATTGTGATTGTATGATTGTGAAAGTATGACTGTGATTGTATGATTGTGATTGTATGATTGTGATTGTATGATTGTCATTGTATGAGTGTGGTTGTCTGATTGTGGTTGTGCGATTGCGATGTATGATTGTAATTGTATGATTATGATTGTATGATAGTGATTGTATGATTGAGATTGTATGATTGTGATTGTATGCTTGCGATTGTATGATTGTGATTGTATGATTGTGAAAGTATGATTGTGATTGTATGATTGTGATTGTATGATTGTGATTGTATGATTGTGATTGTATGATTGTGATTGTATGAGTGTGGTTGTCTGATTGTGGTTGTGCGATTGTGATGTATGATTGTAATTGTATGATTATGATTGTATGATTGTGATTGTATGATTGAGATTGTATGATTGTGATTGTATGCTTGCGATTGTATGATTGTGATTGTATGATTGTGATTGTATGATTGTGATTGTATGATTGTGATTGTATGATTGTGATTGTATGATTGTATTTGGGAGATTGTATTTGGGAGATTTATTTGGGAGATTGTAATTGTATGATTGCGATTGTATGATTGTGATTGTATGATTGCGATTGTATGAATGCGATTGTATGATTGTGATTGTATGATTGTGATTGTATGATTGTGATTGTATGATTGTGATTGTATGATTGTATTTGGGAGATTGTATTTGGGATATTGTAATTGTATGATTGCGATTGTATGATTGTGATGTATGATTGTAATTGTATGATTATGATTGTATGATTGTGATTGTATGATTGAGATTGTATGATTGTGATGGTATGCTTGCGATTGTATGAATGTGATTGTATGATTGTGATTGTATGATTGTGATTGCATGATTGTGATTGTATGATTGTGATTGTATGATTGTGATTGTATGATTGTGATTGTATGATTGTGATTGTATGATTGTGATTGTATGATTGTGATTGTATGATTGTGATTGCATGATTGTGATTGTATGATTGTGATTGTATGATTGTGATTGTATGATTGTGATTGTATGATTGTGATTGTACGATTGTAATTGTACGATTGTGATTGTATGATTGTGATAGTATGATTGTGATTGTATGACTGTGATTGTATGACTGTGATTGTATGATTGTGATTGTATGATTCTGATTGTATGATTGTGAAAGTATGATTGTGATTGTATGATTGTGATTGTATGATTGTGATTGCATGATTGTGATTGTATGATTGTGATTGCATGATTGTGATTGTATGATTGTGATTGTATGATTGTATTTGGGAGATTGTATTTGGGAGATTGTAATTGTATGATTGCGATTGTATGATTGTGATTGTATGATTGTGATTGTATGATTGTGATTGTATGATTGTGATTGTATGATTGTGATTGTATGATTGTGATTGTATGATTGTGATTGTATGATTGTGATTGTATGATTGTGATTGTATGATTGAGATTGTATGATTGTGATTGTATGCTTGCGATTGTATGAATGTGATTGTATGATTGTGATTGTATGATTGTGATAGTATGATTGTGATTGTATGACTGTGATTGTATGACTGTGATTGTATGATTGTGATTGTATGATTGTGATTGTATGATTGTGAAAGTATGATTGTGATTGTACGATTGTGCTTGTATGATTGTGATTGTATGATTGTATTTGGGAAATTGTATTTGGGAGATTGTAATTGTATGATTGCGATTGTATGATTGTGATTGTATGATTGCGATTGTATGATTGTGATTGTATGATTGTGATTGTGTGATTGTGATTGTATGATTGTGATTGTATGATTGTGAAAGTATGACTGTGATTGTATGATTGTGATTGTATGATTGTGATTGTATGATTGTCATTGTATGAGTGTGGTTGTCTGATTGTGGTTGTGCGATTGCGATGTATGATTGTAATTGTATGATTATGATTGTATGATAGTGATTGTATGATTGAGATTGTATGATTGTGATTGTATGCTTGCGATTGTATGATTGTGATTGTATGATTGTGAAAGTATGATTGTGATTGTATGATTGTGATTGTATGATTGTGATTGTATGATTGTGATTGTATGATTGTGATTGTATGAGTGTGGTTGTCTGATTGTGGTTGTGCGATTGTGATGTATGATTGTAATTGTATGATTATGATTGTATGATTGTGATTGTATGATTGAGATTGTATGATTGTGATTGTATGCTTGCGATTGTATGATTGTGATTGTATGATTGTGATTGTATGATTGTGATTGTATGATTGTGATTGTATGATTGTGATTGTATGATTGTATTTGGGAGATTGTATTTGGGAGATTTATTTGGGAGATTGTAATTGTATGATTGCGATTGTATGATTGTGATTGTATGATTGTGATTGTATGATTGTGATTGTATGAGTGTGGTTGTCTGATTGTGGTTGTGCGATTGTGATGTATGATTGTAATTGTATGATTATGATTGTATGATAGTGATTGTACGATTGAGATTGTATGATTGTGATTGCATGCTTGCGATTGTATGATTGTGATTGTATGATTGTGATAGTATGATTGTGAAAGTATGATTGTGATTGTATGATTGTGATTGTATGATTGTGATTGTATGATTGTGATTGTCTGATTGTGGTTGTGCGATTGTGATTGTACGATTGTGATTGTACGATTGTGACAGTATGATTGTGATTGTATGATTGTGATTGTACGATTGTGATTGTATGATTGTGATTGTATGATTGTGATCGTATGATTGTGATTGTATGATTATGATTGTATGGTTGTGATTGTATGATTGTATTTGGGTGATTGTATTTGGGAGATTGTATTTGGGAGATTGTAATTGTATGATTGCGATTGTATGATTGTGATTGTATGATTGCGATTGTATGAATGCGATTGTATGATTGTGATTGTATGATTGTGATTGTATGATTGTGATTGTATGATTGTGATTGTATGATTGTGATTGTATGATTGTATTTGGGAGATTGTATTTGGGATATTGTAATTGTATGATTGCGATTGTATGATTGTGATGTATGATTGTAATTGTATGATTATGATTGTATGATTGTGATTGTATGATTGAGATTGTATGATTGTGATGGTATGCTTGCGATTGTATGAATGTGATTGTATGATTGTGATTGTATGATTGTGATTGCATGATTGTGATTGTATGATTGTGATTGTATGATTGTGATTGTATGATTGTGATTGTATGATTGTGATTGTATGATTGTGATTGTATGATTGTGATTGCATGATTGTGATTGTATGATTGTGATTGTATGATTGTGATTGTATGATTGTGATTGTATGATTGTGATTGTACGATTGTAATTGTACGATTGTGATTGTATGATTGTGATAGTATGATTGTGATTGTATGACTGTGATTGTATGACTGTGATTGTATGATTGTGATTGTATGATTCTGATTGTATGATTGTGAAAGTATGATTGTGATTGTATGATTGTGATTGTATGATTGTGATTGCATGATTGTGATTGTATGATTGTGATTGCATGATTGTGATTGTATGATTGTGATTGTATGATTGTATTTGGGAGATTGTATTTGGGAGATTGTAATTGTATGATTGCGATTGTATGATTGTGATTGTATGATTGTGATTGTATGATTGTGATTGTATGATTGTGATTGTATGATTGTGATTGTATGATTGTGATTGTATGATTGTGATTGTATGATTGTGATTGTATGATTGAGATTGTATGATTGTGATTGTATGCTTGCGATTGTATGAATGTGATTGTATGATTGTGATTGTATGATTGTGATAGTATGATTGTGATTGTATGACTGTGATTGTATGACTGTGATTGTATGATTGTGATTGTATGATTGTGATTGTATGATTGTGAAAGTATGATTGTGATTGTACGATTGTGCTTGTATGATTATGATTGTATGATGGTATTTGGGAAATTGTATTTGGGAGATTGTAATTGTATGATTGCGATTGTATGATTGTGATTGTATGATTGCGATTGTATGATTGTGATTGTATGATTGTGATTGTGTGATTGTGATTGTATGATTGTGATTGTATGATTGTGAAAGTATGACTGTGATTGTATGATTGTGATTGTATGATTGTGATTGTATGATTGTCATTGTATGAGTGTGGTTGTCTGATTGTGGTTGTGCGATTGCGATGTATGATTGTAATTGTATGACTATGATTGTATGATAGTGATTGTATGATTGAGATTGCATGATTGTGATTGTATGCTTGCGATTGTATGATTGTGATTGTATGATTGTGAAAGTATGATTGTGATTGTATGATTGTGATTGTATGATTGTGATTGTATGATTGTGATTGTATGATTGTGATTGTATGAGTGTGGTTGTCTGATTGTGGTTGTGCGATTGTGATGTATGATTGTAATTGTATGATTATGATTGTATGATTGTGATTGTATGATTGAGATTGTATGATTGTGATTGTATGCTTGCGATTGTATGATTGTGATTGTATGATTGTGATTGTATGATTGTGATTGTATGATTGTGATTGTATGATTGTGATTGTACGATTGTGATTGTACGATTGTGATTGTACGATTGTGATAGTATGATTGTGATAGTATGATTGTGAAAGTATGATTGTGATTGTATGATTGTGATTGTATGATTGTGATTGTATGATTGTGATTGTCTGATTGTGGTTGTGCGATTGTGATTGTACGATTGTGATTGTACGATTGTGACAGTATGATTGTGATTGTATGATTGTGATTGTATGATTGTGATTGTATGATTGTGATTGTATGATTGTGATTGTATGATTGTGATTGTATGATTGTGATTGTATGATTGTGATTGTATGATTGTGATTGTATGATTGTGATTGTATGATTGTGAAAGTATGATTGTGATTGTATGATTGTGATTGTATGATTGTGATTGTATGATTGTGATTGTATGAGTGTGGTTGTCTGATTGTGGTTGTGCGATTGTGATGTATGATTGTAATTGTATGATTATGATTGTATGATTGTGATTGTATGATTGAGATTGTATGATTGTGAATGTATGCTTGCGATTGTATGATTGTGATTGTATGATTGTGATTCTTTGATTGTGATTGTATGATTGTGATTATATGATTGTGATTGTATGATTGTGATTGTATGATTGTGATTGTATGATTGTGATTGTATGATTGTGATTGTATGATTGTGATTGTATGATTGTGATTGTATGATTGTGATTGTATGATTGTGATTGTATGATTGTGATTGTATGATTGTGATTGTATGATTGTGATTGTATGATTGTGATTGTATGATTGTGATTGTATGATTGTGATTGTATGATTGCGGTTGTATGATTGCGATTGTATGATTGCGATTGTGTGATTCTGATTGTATGATTGTGATTGTATGATTGTGATTGTATGATTGTGATTGTATGATTGTGATTGTATGATTGTGATTGTATGATTGTGATTGTATGATTGTGATTGTATGGTTGTGATTGTATGATTGTGATTGTATGATTGTGATAGTATGATTGTGATTGTATGATTATGATTGTATTTTTGTGATTTTATGATTGTGATTGTATGATTGTATTTGGGAGATTGTATTTGGGAGATTTATTTGGGAGATTGTAATTGTATGATTTCGATTGTATGATTGTGATTGTATGATTGTGATTGTATGATTGCGATTGTATGAATGCGATTGTATGATTGTGATTGTATGATTGTATTTTGGAGATTGTATTTGGGAGATTGTAATTATATGATTGCGATTGTATGATTGTGATTGTATGATTGCGATTGTATGATTGTGATTGTATGATTGTGATGTATGATTGTAATTGTATGATTATGATTGTATGATTGTGATTGTATGATTGTGATTGTATGAGTGTGGTTGTCTGATTGTGGTTGTGCGATTGTGATGTATGATTGTAATTGTATGATTATGATTGTATGATAGTGATTGTATGATTGAGATTGTATGATTGTGATTGTATGCTTGCGATTGTATGATTGTGATTGTATGATTGTGATTCTTTGATTGTGATTGTATGATTGTGATTGTATGATTGTGATTGTATGATTGTGATTGTATGATTGTGATGGTATGATTGTGAAAGTATGATTGTGATTGTATGATTGTGATTGTATGATTGTGATTGTCTGATTGTGGTTGTATGATTGTGATTGTATGATTGTATTTGGGAGATTGTATTTGGGATATTGTAATTGTATGATTGTGATTGTATGATTGTGATTGTATGTTTGTGATGTATGATTGTAATTGTATGATTATGATTGTATGATTGTGATTGTATGATTGAGATTGTATGATTGTGATGGTATGCTTGCGATTGTATGAATGTGATTGTATGATTGTGATTGTATGATTGTGATTGCATGATTGTGATTGTATGATTGTGATTGTATGATTGTGATTGTATGATTGTGATTGTATGATTGTGATTGTATGATTGTGATTGTATGATTGTGATTGCATGATTGTGATTGTATGATTGTGATTGTATGATAGTAATTGTATGATTGTGATTGTATGATTGTGATTGTATGATTGTGATTGTATGATTGTGATTGTATGATTGTGATTGTACGATTGTAATTGTACGATTGTGATTGTATGATTGTGATAGTATGATTGTGATTGTATGACTGTGATTGTATGACTGTGATTGTATGATTGTGATTGTATGATTGTGATGTATGATTGTGATTATATGATTGTTATTGTATGACTGTGATTGTATGATTGTGATTGTATGATTGTGATAGTATGATTGTGAAAGTATGATTGTGATTGTATGATTGTGATTGTATGATTGTGATTGTATGATTGTGATTGTATGATTGTGATTGTCTGATTGTGGTTGTGCGATTGTGATTGTACGATTGTGATTGTACGATTGTGACAGTATGATTGTGATTGTATGATTGTGATTGTATGATTGTGATTGTATGATTGTGATTGTATGATTGTGATTGTATGATTGTGATTGTATGATTGTGATCGTATGATTGTGATTGTATGATAATGATTGTATGATTGTGATTGTATGATTGTATTTGGGTGATTGTATTTGGGAGATTGTATTTGGGAGATTGTAATTGTATGATTGCGATTGTATGATTGTGATTGTATGATTGCGATTGTATGAATGCGATTGTATGATTGTGATTGTATGATTGTGATTGTATGATTGTGATTGTATGATTGTGATTGTATGATTGTATTTGGGATATTGTAATTGTATGATTGCGATTGTATGATTGTGATTGTATGATTGTGATGTATGATTGTAATTGTATGATTGTGATTGTATGATTGTGATTGTATGATTGAGATTGTATGATTGTGATGGTATGCTTGCGATTGTATGAATGTGATTGTATGATTGTGATTGTATGATTGTGATTGCATGATTGTGATTGTATGATTGTGATTGTATGATTGTGATTGTATGATTGTGATTGTATGATTGTGATTGTATGATTGTGATTGTATGATTGTGATTGTATGATTGTGATTGTATGATTGTGATTGTACGATTGTAATTGTACGATTGTGATTGTATGATTGTGATAGTATGATTGTGATTGTATGACTGTGATTGTATGACTGTGATTGTATGTTTGTGATTGTATGATTGTGATTGTATGATTGTTAAAGTATGATTGTGATTGTATGATTGTGATTCTTTGATTGTGAAAGTATGATTGTGATTGTATGATTGTGATTGTATGATTGTGATTGTATGATTGTGATTGTATGATTGTGATTGTCTGATTGTGGTTGTGCGATTGTGATTGTACGATTGTGATTGTACGATTGTGACAGTATGATTGTGATTGTATGATTGTGATTGTACGATTGTGATTGTATGATTGTGATTGTATGATTGTGATCGTATGATTGTGATTGTATGAATGTGATTGTATGATTGTGATTGTATGATTATGATTGTATGATTGTGATTGCATGATTGTGATTGTATGATTGTGATTGTATGATTGTGATTGTATGATTGTGATAGTATGATTGTGATTGTATGATTGTGATTGTATGATTGTGATTGTATGATTGTAACTGTATGATTGTGATTGTATGATTATGATTGTGTGATTGTGATTGCATGATTGTGATTGTATGATTGTGATTGCATGATTTTGAATGTATGATTGTGATTGTATGATTGTGATTGTATGATTGTGATTGTATGATTGTGATTGTATGGTTGTGATTGTATGATTGTGATTGTATGATTGTGATAGTATGATTGTGATTGTATGATTGTGATTGTATGATTGTGATTGTATGATTGTGATTGTATGATTGTATTTGGGAGATTGTATTTGGGAGATTGTATTTGGGAGATTTATTTGGGAGATTGTAATTGTATGATTGCGATTGTATGATTGTGATTGTATGATTGTGATTGTATGATTGCGATTGTATGAATGCGATTGTATGACTGTGATTGTATGATTGTATTTGGGAGATTGTATTTGCGAGATTGTAATTATATGATTGCGATTGTATGATTGTGATTGTATGATTGCGATTGTATGATTGTGATTGTATGATTGTGATGTATGATTGTAATTGTATGATTATGATTGTATGATTGTGATTGTATGATTGTGATTGTATGATTGTGATTGCATGATTGTGATTGTATGATTGTGATTGTATGAGTGTGGTTGTCTGATTGTGGTTGTGCGATTGTGATGTATGATTGTAATTGTATGATTATGATTGTATGATAGTGATTGTATGATTGAGTTTGTATGATTGTGATTGTATGCTTGCGATTGTATGATTGTGATTTTATGATTGTGATTCTTTGATTGTGATTGTATGATTGTGATTGTATGATTGTGATTGTATGATTGTGATTGTATGATTGTGATTCTATGATTGTGAAAGTATGATTGTGATTGTATGATTGTGATTGTATGATTGTGATTGTATGATTGTGATTGTCTGATTGTGGTTGTGCGATTGTGATTGTACGATTGTGATTGTACGATTGTGACAGTATGATTGTGATTGTATGATTGTGATTGCATGATTGTGATTGTATGATTGTGATTGTATGATTGTGATCGTATGATTGTGATTGTATGATTATGATTGTATGTATGTGATTGTATGATTGTGATTGTCTGATTGTGGTTGTGCGATTGTGATTGTACGATTGTGATTGTACGATTGTGACAGTATGATTGTGATTGTATGATTGTGATTGCATGATTGTGATTGTATGATTGTGATTGTATGATTGTGATCGTATGATTGTGATTGTATGATTATGATTGTATGTATGTGATTGTATGATTGTATTTGGGTGATTGTATTTGGGAGATTGTATTTGGGAGATTGTAATTGTATGATTGCGATTGTATGATTGTGATTGTATGATTGCGATTGTATGAATGCGATTGTATGATTGTGATTGTATGATTGTGATTGCATGATTGTGATTGTATGATTGTGATTGTATGATTGTGATCGTATGATTGTGATTGTATGATTATGATTGTATGATTGTGATTGTATGATTGTATTTGGGTGATTGTATTTGGGAGATTGTATTTGGGAGATTGTAATTGTATGATTGCGATTGTATGATTGTGATTGTATGATTGTGATTGTATGAATGTGATTGTATGATTGTGGTTGTGCGACTGTGATTGTACGATTGTGATTGTACAATTGTGATTGTACAATTGTGATTGTATGATTGTGATTGTATGATTGTGATTGTATGATTGTGATTGTATGATTGTGATTGTATGATTGTGATTGTATGATTGTGATTGTATGATTGTGATTGTATGATTGTGATTGTATGATTGCGATTGTATGATTGTGAAAGTATGATTGTGATTGTATGATTGTGATTGTATGATTGTGATTGTATGATTGTGATTGTCTGATTGTGGTTGTGCGATTGTGATTGTACGATTGTGATTGTACGATTGTGACAGTATGATTGTGATTGTATGATTGTGATTGCATGATTGTGATTGTATGATTGTGATTGTATGATTGTGATCGTATGATTGTGATTGTATGATTATGATTGTATGTATGTGATTGTATGATTGTATTTGGGTGATTGTATTTGGGAGATTGTATTTGGGAGATTGTAATTGTATGATTGCGATTGTATGATTGTGATTGTATGATTGCGATTGTATGAATGCGATTGTATGATTGTGATTGTATGATTGTGATTGCATGATTGTGATTGTATGATTGTGATTGTATGATTGTGATCGTATGATTGTGATTGTATGATTATGATTGTATGATTGTGATTGTATGATTGTATTTGGGTGATTGTATTTGGGAGATTGTATTTGGGAGATTGTAATTGTATGATTGCGATTGTATGATTGTGATTGTATGATTGTGATTGTATGATTGTGATTGTATGATTGTGATTGTATGATTGTGATTGTATGATTGTGATTGTATGATTGTGATTGTATGATTGTGATTGTATGATTGTGATTGTATGATTGAGATTGTATGATTGTGATTGTATGCTTGCGATTGTATGAATGTGATTGTATGATTGTGATTGTATGATTGTGATAGTATGATTGTGATTGTATGACTGTGATTGTATGACTGTGATTGTATGATTGTGATTGTATGATTGTGATTGTATGATTGTGAAAGTATGATTGTGATTGTACGATTGTGCTTGTATGATTGTGATTGTATGATTGTATTTGGGAAATTGTATTTGGGAGATTGTAATTGTATGATTGCGATTGTATGATTGTGATTGTATGATTGCGATTGTATGATTGTGATTGTATGATTGTGATTGTGTGATTGTGATTGTATGATTGTGATTGTATGATTGTGAAAGTATGACTGTGATTGTATGATTGTGATTGTATGATTGTGATTGTATGATTGTCATTGTATGAGTGTGGTTGTCTGATTGTGGTTGTGCGATTGCGATGTATGATTGTAATTGTATGATTATGATTGTATGATAGTGATTGTATGATTGAGATTGTATGATTGTGATTGTATGCTTGCGATTGTATGATTGTGATTGTATGATTGTGAAAGTATGATTGTGATTGTATGATTGTGATTGTATGATTGTGATTGTATGATTGTGATTGTATGATTGTGATTGTATGAGTGTGGTTGTCTGATTGTGGTTGTGCGATTGTGATGTATGATTGTAATTGTATGATTATGATTGTATGATTGTGATTGTATGATTGAGATTGTATGATTGTGATTGTATGCTTGCGATTGTATGATTGTGATTGTATGATTGTGATTGTATGATTGTGATTGTATGATTGTGATTGTATGATTGTGATTGTATGATTGTATTTGGGAGATTGTATTTGGGAGATTTATTTGGGAGATTGTAATTGTATGATTGCGATTGTATGATTGTGATTGTATGATTGTGATTGTATGATTGTGATTGTATGAGTGTGGTTGTCTGATTGTGGTTGTGCGATTGTGATGTATGATTGTAATTGTATGATTATGATTGTATGATAGTGATTGTACGATTGAGATTGTATGATTGTGATTGCATGCTTGCGATTGTATGATTGTGATTGTATGATTGTGATTCTTTGATTGTGATTGTATGATTGTGATTGTATGATTGTGATTGTATGATTGTGATTGTATGATTGTGATAGTATGATTGTGATTGTATGATTGCGATTGTATGATTGTGATTGTATGATTGCGATTGTATGAATGCGATTGTATGATTATGATTGTATGATTGTGATTGTATGATTGTGATTGTATGATTGTGATTGTATGATTGTATTTGGGAGATTGTATTTGGGATATTGTAATTGTATGATTGCGATTGTATGATTGTGATTGTATGATTGAGATTGTATGATTGTGATGGTATGCTTGCGTTTGTATGAATGTGATTGTATGATTGTGATTGTATGATTGTGATTGTATGATTGTGATTGCACGATTGTGATTGTATGATTGTGATTGTATGATTGTGATTGTATGATTATGATTGTATGATTGTGATTGTATGATTGTGATTGTATGATTGTGATTGTATGATTGTGATTGTACGATTGTAATTGTACGATTGTGATTGTATGATTGTGATAGTATGATTGTGATTGTATGACTGTGATTGTATGACTGTGATTGTATGTTTGTGATTGTATGATTGTGATTGTATGATTGTGAAAGTATGATTGTGATTGTATGATTGTGATTCTTTGATTGTGATTGTATGATTGTGATTGTATGATTGTGAATGTATGATTGTGATTGTATGATTGTGATTGTATGATTGTGATTGTATGATTGTGATTGTATGATTGTGATTGTATGATTGTGATAGTATGATTGTGATTGTATGATTGTGATTGTATGATTGTGATTGTATGATTGTGATAGTATGATTGTGATTATATGATTGTTATTGTATGACTGTGATTGTATGATTGTGATTGTATGATTGTGATTGTATGATTGTGATAGTATGATTGTGAAAGTATGATTGTGATTGTATGATTGTGATTGTATGATTGTGATTGTATGATTGTGATTGTCTGATTGTGGTTGTGCGATTGTGATTGTACGATTGTGATTGTACGATTGTGACAGTATGATTGTGATTGTATGATTGTGATTGTACGATTGTGATTGTATGATTGTGATTGTATGATTGTGATCGTATGATTGTGATTGTATGATTATGATTGTATGGTTGTGATTGTATGATTGTATTTGGGTGATTGTATTTGGGAGATTGTATTTGGGAGATTGTAATTGTATGATTGCGATTGTATGATTGTGATTGTATGATTGCGATTGTATGAATGCGATTGTATGATTGTGATTGTATGATTGTGATTGTATGATTGTGATTGTATGATTGTGATTGTATGATTGTGATTGTATGATTGTATTTGGGAGATTGTATTTGGGATATTGTAATTGTATGATTGCGATTGTATGATTGTGATGTATGATTGTAATTGTATGATTATGATTGTATGATTGTGATTGTATGATTGAGATTGTATGATTGTGATGGTATGCTTGCGATTGTATGAATGTGATTGTATGATTGTGATTGTATGATTGTGATTGCATGATTGTGATTGTATGATTGTGATTGTATGATTGTGATTGTATGATTGTGATTGTATGATTGTGATTGTATGATTGTGATTGTATGATTGTGATTGCATGATTGTGATTGTATGATTGTGATTGTATGATTGTGATTGTATGATTGTGATTGTATGATTGTGATTGTACGATTGTAATTGTACGATTGTGATTGTATGATTGTGATAGTATGATTGTGATTGTATGACTGTGATTGTATGACTGTGATTGTATGATTGTGATTGTATGATTCTGATTGTATGATTGTGAAAGTATGATTGTGATTGTATGATTGTGATTGTATGATTGTGATTGCATGATTGTGATTGTATGATTGTGATTGCATGATTGTGATTGTATGATTGTGATTGTATGATTGTATTTGGGAGATTGTATTTGGGAGATTGTAATTGTATGATTGCGATTGTATGATTGTGATTGTATGATTGTGATTGTATGATTGTGATTGTATGATTGTGATTGTATGATTGTGATTGTATGATTGTGATTGTATGATTGTGATTGTATGATTGTGATTGTATGATTGAGATTGTATGATTGTGATTGTATGCTTGCGATTGTATGAATGTGATTGTATGATTGTGATTGTATGATTGTGATAGTATGATTGTGATTGTATGACTGTGATTGTATGACTGTGATTGTATGATTGTGATTGTATGATTGTGATTGTATGATTGTGAAAGTATGATTGTGATTGTACGATTGTGCTTGTATGATTGTGATTGTATGATGGTATTTGGGAAATTGTATTTGGGAGATTGTAATTGTATGATTGCGATTGTATGATTGTGATTGTATGATTGCGATTGTATGATTGTGATTGTATGATTGTGATTGTGTGATTGTGATTGTATGATTGTGATTGTATGATTGTGAAAGTATGACTGTGATTGTATGATTGTGATTGTATGATTGTGATTGTATGATTGTCATTGTATGAGTGTGGTTGTCTGATTGTGGTTGTGCGATTGCGATGTATGATTGTAATTGTATGATTATGATTGTATGATAGTGATTGTATGATTGAGATTGCATGATTGTGATTGTATGCTTGCGATTGTATGATTGTGATTGTATGATTGTGAAAGTATGATTGTGATTGTATGATTGTGATTGTATGATTGTGATTGTATGATTGTGATTGTATGATTGTGATTGTATGAGTGTGGTTGTCTGATTGTGGTTGTGCGATTGTGATGTATGATTGTAATTGTATGATTATGATTGTATGATTGTGATTGTATGATTGAGATTGTATGATTGTGATTGTATGCTTGCGATTGTATGATTGTGATTGTATGATTGTGATTGTATGATTGTGATTGTATGATTGTGATTGTATGATTGTGATTGTACGATTGTGATTGTACGATTGTGATTGTACGATTGTGATAGTATGATTGTGATAGTATGATTGTGAAAGTATGATTGTGATTGTATGATTGTGATTGTATGATTGTGATTGTATGATTGTGATTGTCTGATTGTGGTTGTGCGATTGTGATTGTACGATTGTGATTGTACGATTGTGACAGTATGATTGTGATTGTATGATTGTGATTGTATGATTGTGATTGTATGATTGTGATTGTATGATTGTGATTGTATGATTGTGATTGTATGATTGTGATTGTATGATTGTGATTGTATGATTGTGATTGTATGATTGTGATTGTATGATTGTGAAAGTATGATTGTGATTGTATGATTGTGATTGTATGATTGTGATTGTATGATTGTGATTGTATGAGTGTGGTTGTCTGATTGTGGTTGTGCGATTGTGATGTATGATTGTAATTGTATGATTATGATTGTATGATTGTGATTGTATGATTGAGATTGTATGATTGTGAATGTATGCTTGCGATTGTATGATTGTGATTGTATGATTGTGATTCTTTGATTGTGATTGTATGATTGTGATTATATGATTGTGATTGTATGATTGTGATTGTATGATTGTGATTGTATGATTGTGATTGTATGATTGTGATTGTATGATTGTGATTGTATGATTGTGATTGTATGATTGTGATTGTATGATTGTGATTGTATGATTGTGATTGTATGATTGTGATTGTATGATTGTGATTGTATGATTGTGATTGTATGATTGTGATTGTATGATTGTGATTGTATGATTGCGGTTGTATGATTGCGATTGTATGATTGCGATTGTGTGATTCTGATTGTATGATTGTGATTGTATGATTGTGATTGTATGATTGTGATTGTATGATTGTGATTGTATGATTGTGATTGTATGATTGTGATTGTATGATTGTGATTGTATGGTTGTGATTGTATGATTGTGATTGTATGATTGTGATAGTATGATTGTGATTGTATGATTATGATTGTATTTTTGTGATTTTATGATTGTGATTGTATGATTGTATTTGGGAGATTGTATTTGGGAGATTTATTTGGGAGATTGTAATTGTATGATTTCGATTGTATGATTGTGATTGTATGATTGTGATTGTATGATTGCGATTGTATGAATGCGATTGTATGATTGTGATTGTATGATTGTATTTTGGAGATTGTATTTGGGAGATTGTAATTATATGATTGCGATTGTATGATTGTGATTGTATGATTGCGATTGTATGATTGTGATTGTATGATTGTGATGTATGATTGTAATTGTATGATTATGATTGTATGATTGTGATTGTATGATTGTGATTGTATGAGTGTGGTTGTCTGATTGTGGTTGTGCGATTGTGATGTATGATTGTAATTGTATGATTATGATTGTATGATAGTGATTGTATGATTGAGATTGTATGATTGTGATTGTATGCTTGCGATTGTATGATTGTGATTGTATGATTGTGATTCTTTGATTGTGATTGTATGATTGTGATTGTATGATTGTGATTGTATGATTGTGATTGTATGATTGTGATGGTATGATTGTGAAAGTATGATTGTGATTGTATGATTGTGATTGTATGATTGTGATTGTCTGATTGTGGTTGTATGATTGTGATTGTATGATTGTATTTGGGAGATTGTATTTGGGATATTGTAATTGTATGATTGTGATTGTATGATTGTGATTGTATGTTTGTGATGTATGATTGTAATTGTATGATTATGATTGTATGATTGTGATTGTATGATTGAGATTGTATGATTGTGATGGTATGCTTGCGATTGTATGAATGTGATTGTATGATTGTGATTGTATGATTGTGATTGCATGATTGTGATTGTATGATTGTGATTGTATGATTGTGATTGTATGATTGTGATTGTATGATTGTGATTGTATGATTGTGATTGTATGATTGTGATTGCATGATTGTGATTGTATGATTGTGATTGTATGATAGTAATTGTATGATTGTGATTGTATGATTGTGATTGTATGATTGTGATTGTATGATTGTGATTGTATGATTGTGATTGTACGATTGTAATTGTACGATTGTGATTGTATGATTGTGATAGTATGATTGTGATTGTATGACTGTGATTGTATGACTGTGATTGTATGATTGTGATTGTATGATTGTGATGTATGATTGTGATTATATGATTGTTATTGTATGACTGTGATTGTATGATTGTGATTGTATGATTGTGATAGTATGATTGTGAAAGTATGATTGTGATTGTATGATTGTGATTGTATGATTGTGATTGTATGATTGTGATTGTATGATTGTGATTGTCTGATTGTGGTTGTGCGATTGTGATTGTACGATTGTGATTGTACGATTGTGACAGTATGATTGTGATTGTATGATTGTGATTGTATGATTGTGATTGTATGATTGTGATTGTATGATTGTGATTGTATGATTGTGATTGTATGATTGTGATCGTATGATTGTGATTGTATGATAATGATTGTATGATTGTGATTGTATGATTGTATTTGGGTGATTGTATTTGGGAGATTGTATTTGGGAGATTGTAATTGTATGATTGCGATTGTATGATTGTGATTGTATGATTGCGATTGTATGAATGCGATTGTATGATTGTGATTGTATGATTGTGATTGTATGATTGTGATTGTATGATTGTGATTGTATGATTGTATTTGGGATATTGTAATTGTATGATTGCGATTGTATGATTGTGATTGTATGATTGTGATGTATGATTGTAATTGTATGATTGTGATTGTATGATTGTGATTGTATGATTGAGATTGTATGATTGTGATGGTATGCTTGCGATTGTATGAATGTGATTGTATGATTGTGATTGTATGATTGTGATTGCATGATTGTGATTGTATGATTGTGATTGTATGATTGTGATTGTATGATTGTGATTGTATGATTGTGATTGTATGATTGTGATTGTATGATTGTGATTGTATGATTGTGATTGTATGATTGTGATTGTACGATTGTAATTGTACGATTGTGATTGTATGATTGTGATAGTATGATTGTGATTGTATGACTGTGATTGTATGACTGTGATTGTATGTTTGTGATTGTATGATTGTGATTGTATGATTGTTAAAGTATGATTGTGATTGTATGATTGTGATTCTTTGATTGTGAAAGTATGATTGTGATTGTATGATTGTGATTGTATGATTGTGATTGTATGATTGTGATTGTATGATTGTGATTGTCTGATTGTGGTTGTGCGATTGTGATTGTACGATTGTGATTGTACGATTGTGACAGTATGATTGTGATTGTATGATTGTGATTGTACGATTGTGATTGTATGATTGTGATTGTATGATTGTGATCGTATGATTGTGATCGTATGAATGTGATTGTATGATTGTGATTGTATGATTATGATTGTATGATTGTGATTGCATGATTGTGATTGTATGATTGTGATTGTATGATTGTGATTGTATGATTGTGATAGTATGATTGTGATTGTATGATTGTGATTGTATGATTGTGATTGTATGATTGTAACTGTATGATTGTGATTGTATGATTATGATTGTGTGATTGTGATTGCATGATTGTGATTGTATGATTGTGATTGCATGATTTTGAATGTATGATTGTGATTGTATGATTGTGATTGTATGATTGTGATTGTATGATTGTGATTGTATGGTTGTGATTGTATGATTGTGATTGTATGATTGTGATAGTATGATTGTGATTGTATGATTGTGATTGTATGATTGTGATTGTATGATTGTGATTGTATGATTGTATTTGGGAGATTGTATTTGGGAGATTGTATTTGGGAGATTTATTTGGGAGATTGTAATTGTATGATTGCGATTGTATGATTGTGATTGTATGATTGTGATTGTATGATTGCGATTGTATGAATGCGATTGTATGACTGTGATTGTATGATTGTATTTGGGAGATTGTATTTGGGAGATTGTAATTATATGATTGCGATTGTATGATTGTGATTGTATGATTGCGATTGTATGATTGTGATTGTATGATTGTGATGTATGATTGTAATTGTATGATTATGATTGTATGATTGTGATTGTATGATTGTGATTGTATGATTGTGATTGCATGATTGTGATTGTATGATTGTGATTGTATGAGTGTGGTTGTCTGATTGTGGTTGTGCGATTGTGATGTATGATTGTAATTGTATGATTATGATTGTATGATAGTGATTGTATGATTGAGTTTGTATGATTGTGATTGTATGCTTGCGATTGTATGATTGTGATTTTATGATTGTGATTCTTTGATTGTGATTGTATGATTGTGATTGTATGATTGTGATTGTATGATTGTGATTGTATGATTGTGATTCTATGATTGTGAAAGTATGATTGTGATTGTATGATTGTGATTGTATGATTGTGATTGTATGATTGTGATTGTCTGATTGTGGTTGTGCGATTGTGATTGTACGATTGTGATTGTACGATTGTGACAGTATGATTGTGATTGTATGATTGTGATTGCATGATTGTGATTGTATGATTGTGATTGTATGATTGTGATCGTATGATTGTGATTGTATGATTATGATTGTATGTATGTGATTGTATGATTGTGATTGTCTGATTGTGGTTGTGCGATTGTGATTGTACGATTGTGATTGTACGATTGTGACAGTATGATTGTGATTGTATGATTGTGATTGCATGATTGTGATTGTATGATTGTGATTGTATGATTGTGATCGTATGATTGTGATTGTATGATTATGATTGTATGTATGTGATTGTATGATTGTATTTGGGTGATTGTATTTGGGAGATTGTATTTGGGAGATTGTAATTGTATGATTGCGATTGTATGATTGTGATTGTATGATTGCGATTGTATGAATGCGATTGTATGATTGTGATTGTATGATTGTGATTGCATGATTGTGATTGTATGATTGTGATTGTATGATTGTGATCGTATGATTGTGATTGTATGATTATGATTGTATGATTGTGATTGTATGATTGTATTTGGGTGATTGTATTTGGGAGATTGTATTTGGGAGATTGTAATTGTATGATTGCGATTGTATGATTGTGATTGTATGATTGTGATTGTATGAATGTGATTGTATGATTGTGGTTGTGCGACTGTGATTGTACGATTGTGATTGTACAATTGTGATTGTACAATTGTGATTGTATGATTGTGATTGTATGATTGTGATTGTATGATTGTGATTGTATGATTGTGATTGTATGATTGTGATTGTATGATTGTGATTGTATGATTGTGATTGTATGATTGTGATTGTATGATTGCGATTGTATGATTGTGAAAGTATGATTGTGATTGTATGATTGTGATTGTATGATTGTGATTGTATGATGGTGATTGTCTGATTGTGGTTGTGCGATTGTGATTGTACGATTGTGATTGTACGATTGTGACAGTATGATTGTGATTGTATGATTGTGATTGCATGATTGTGATTGTATGATTGTGATTGTATGATTGTGATCGTATGATTGTGATTGTATGATTATGATTGTATGTATGTGATTGTATGATTGTATTTGGGTGATTGTATTTGGGAGATTGTATTTGGGAGATTGTAATTGTATGATTGCGATTGTATGATTGTGATTGTATGATTGCGATTGTATGAATGCGATTGTATGATTGTGATTGTATGATTGTGATTGCATGATTGTGATTGTATGATTGTGATTGTATGATTGTGATCGTATGATTGTGATTGTATGATTATGATTGTATGATTGTGATTGTATGATTGTATTTGGGTGATTGTATTTGGGAGATTGTATTTGGGAGATTGTAATTGTATGATTGCGATTGTATGATTGTGATTGTATGATTGTGATTGTATGAATGTGATTGTATGATTGTGGTTGTGCGATTGTGATTGTACGATTGTGATTGTACAATTGTGATTGTATGATTGTGATTGTATGATTGTGATTGTATGATTGTGATTGTATGATTGTGATTGTATGATTGTGATTGTATGATTGTGATTGTATGATTGTGATTGTATGATTGTGATTGTATGATTGTGATAGTATTATTGTGATTGTATGATTGTGATTGTATGATTGTGATTGTATGATTGTGATTGTATGATTGTATTTGGGAGATTGTAATTGTATGATTGCGATTGAATGATTGTGATTGTATGATTGTGATGTATGATTGTAATTGTATGATTATGATTGTATGATTGTGATTGTATGATTGTGATTGTATGATTGTGATTGTATGATTGTGATTGTATGATTGTGATTGTATGAGTGTGGTTGTCTGATTGTGGTTGTGCGATTGTGATTGTACGATTGTGATTGTACGATTGTGACAGTATGATTGTGATTGTATGATTGTGATTGCATGATTGTGATTGTCTGATTGTGGTTGTGCGATTGTGATTGTACGATTGTGATTGTACGATTGTGACAGTATGATTGTGATTGTATGATTGTGATTGCATGATTGTGATTGTATGATTGTGATTGTATGATTGTGATCGTATGATTGTGATTGTATGATTATGATTGTATGATTGTGATTGTATGATTGTATTTGGGTGATTGTATTTGGGAGATTGTATTTGGGAGATTGTAATTGTATGATTGCGATTGTATGATTGTGATTGTATGATTGCGATTGTATGAATGCGATTGTATGATTGTGATTGTATGATTGTGATTGTATGATTGTGATTGTATGATTGTGATTGTATGATTGTATTTGGGATATTGTAATTGTATGATTGCGATTGTATGATTGTGATTGTATGATTGTGATGTATGATTGTAATTGTATGATTATGATTGTATGATTGTGATTGTATGATTGTGCTTGTATGATTGTGATTCTTTGATTGTGATTGTATGATTGAGATTGTATGATTGTGATTGTATGATTGTGATTGTATGATTGTGATTGTATGATTGTGAAAGTATGATTGTGATTGTATGATTGTGATTGTATGATTGTGATTGTATGATTGTGATTGTCTGATTGTGGTTGTATGATTGTGATTGTATGATTGTGATGTATGATTGTAATTGTATGATTATGATTGTATGATTGTGATTGTATGATTGTGATTGTATGATTGTGATTGCATGATTGTGATTGTATGATTGTGATTGTATGAGTGTGGTTGTCTGATTGTGGTTGTGCGATTGTGATGTATGATTGTAATTGTATGATTATGATTGTATGATAGTGATTGTATGATTGAGTTTGTATGATTGTGATTGTATGCTTGCGATTGTATGATTGTGATTTTATGATTGTGATTCTTTGATTGTGATTGTATGATTGTGATTGTATGATTGTGATTGTATGATTGTGATTGTATGATTGTGATTCTATGATTGTGAAAGTATGATTGTGATTGTATGATTGTGATTGTATGATTGTGATTGTATGATTGTGATTGTCTGATTGTGGTTGTGCGATTGTGATTGTACGATTGTGATTGTACGATTGTGACAGTATGATTGTGATTGTATGATTGTGATTGCATGATTGTGATTGTATGATTGTGATTGTATGATTGTGATCGTATGATTGTGATTGTATGATTATGATTGTATGTATGTGATTGTATGATTGTATTTGGGTGATTGTATTTGGGAGATTGTATTTGGGAGATTGTAATTGTATGATTGCGATTGTATGATTGTGATTGTATGATTGCGATTGTATGAATGCGATTGTATGATTGTGATTGTATGATTGTGATTGCATGATTGTGATTGTATGATTGTGATTGTATGATTGTGATCGTATGATTGTGATTGTATGATTATGATTGTATGATTGTGATTGTATGATTGTATTTGGGTGATTGTATTTGGGAGATTGTATTTGGGAGATTGTAATTGTATGATTGCGATTGTATGATTGTGATTGTATGATTGTGATTGTATGAATGTGATTGTATGATTGTGGTTGTGCGATTGTGATTGTACGATTGTGATTGTACAATTGTGATTGTACAATTGTGATTGTATGATTGTGATTGTATGATTGTGATTGTATGATTGTGATTGTATGATTGTGATTGTATGATTGTGATTGTATGATTGTGATTGTATGATTGTGATTGTATGATTGTGATTGTATGATTGCGATTGTATGATTGTGAAAGTATGATTGTGATTGTATGATTGTGATTGTATGATTGTGATTGTATGATTGTGATTGTCTGATTGTGGTTGTGCGATTGTGATTGTACGATTGTGATTGTACGATTGTGACAGTATGATTGTGATTGTATGATTGTGATTGCATGATTGTGATTGTATGATTGTGATTGTATGATTGTGATCGTATGATTGTGATTGTATGATTATGATTGTATGTATGTGATTGTATGATTGTATTTGGGTGATTGTATTTGGGAGATTGTATTTGGGAGATTGTAATTGTATGATTGCGATTGTATGATTGTGATTGTATGATTGCGATTGTATGAATGCGATTGTATGATTGTGATTGTATGATTGTGATTGCATGATTGTGATTGTATGATTGTGATTGTATGATTGTGATCGTATGATTGTGATTGTATGATTATGATTGTATGATTGTGATTGTATGATTGTATTTGGGTGATTGTATTTGGGAGATTGTATTTGGGAGATTGTAATTGTATGATTGCGATTGTATGATTGTGATTGTATGATTGTGATTGTATGAATGTGATTGTATGATTGTGGTTGTGCGATTGTGATTGTACGATTGTGATTGTACAATTGTGATTGTATGATTGTGATTGTATGATTGTGATTGTATGATTGTGATTGTATGATTGTGATTGTATGATTGTGATTGTATGATTGTGATTGTATGATTGTGATTGTATGATTGTGATTGTATGATTGTGATAGTATTATTGTGATTGTATGATTGTGATTGTATGATTGTGATTGTATGATTGTGATTGTATGATTGTATTTGGGAGATTGTAATTGTATGATTGCGATTGAATGATTGTGATTGTATGATTGTGATGTATGATTGTAATTGTATGATTATGATTGTATGATTGTGATTGTATGATTGTGATTGTATGATTGTGATTGTATGATTGTGATTGTATGATTGTGATTGTATGAGTGTGGTTGTCTGATTGTGGTTGTGCGATTGTGATTGTACGATTGTGATTGTACGATTGTGACAGTATGATTGTGATTGTATGATTGTGATTGCATGATTGTGATTGTCTGATTGTGGTTGTGCGATTGTGATTGTACGATTGTGATTGTACGATTGTGACAGTATGATTGTGATTGTATGATTGTGATTGCATGATTGTGATTGTATGATTGTGATTGTATGATTGTGATCGTATGATTGTGATTGTATGATTATGATTGTATGATTGTGATTGTATGATTGTATTTGGGTGATTGTATTTGGGAGATTGTATTTGGGAGATTGTAATTGTATGATTGCGATTGTATGATTGTGATTGTATGATTGCGATTGTATGAATGCGATTGTATGATTGTGATTGTATGATTGTGATTGTATGATTGTGATTGTATGATTGTGATTGTATGATTGTATTTGGGATATTGTAATTGTATGATTGCGATTGTATGATTGTGATTGTATGATTGTGATGTATGATTGTAATTGTATGATTATGATTGTATGATTGTGATTGTATGATTGTGATTGTATGATTGTGATTCTTTGATTGTGATTGTATGATTGAGATTGTATGATTGTGATTGTATGATTGTGATTGTATGATTGTGATTGTATGATTGTGAAAGTATGATTGTGATTGTATGATTGTGATTGTATGATTGTGATTGTATGATTGTGATTGTCTGATTGTGGTTGTATGATTGTGATTGTATGATTGTATTTGGGGCATTGTATTTGGGATATTGTAATTGTATGATTGCGATTGTATGATTGTGATTGTATGATTGTGATGTATGATTGTAATTGTATGATTATGATTGTATGATTGTGATTGTATGATTGAGATTGTATGATTGTGATGGTATGCTTGCGATTGTATGATTGTGATTGTATGATTGTGATTGTATGATTGTGATTGTATGATTGTGATTGCATGATTGTGATTGTATGACTGTGATTGTATGACTGTGATTGTATGATTGTGATTGTATGATTGTGATGTATGATTGTGATTATATGATTGTTATTGTATGACTGTGATTGTATGATTGTGATTGTATGATTGTGATAGTATGATTGTGAAAGTATGATTGTGATTGTATGATTGTGATTGTATGATTGTGATTGTATGATTGTGATTGTATGATTGTGATTGTCTGATTGTGGTTGTGCGATAGTGATTGTACGATTGTGATTGTACGATTGTGACAGTATGATTGTGATTGTATGATTGTGATTGTATGATTGTGATTGTATGATTGTGATTGTATGATTGTGATCGTATGATTGTGATTGTATGATAATGATTGTATGATTGTGATTGTATGATTGTATTTGGGTGATTGTATTTGGGAGATTGTATTTGGGAGATTGTAATTGTATGATTGCGATTGTATGATTGTGATTGTATGATTGCGATTGTATGAATGCGATTGTATGATTGTGATTGTATGATTGTGATTGTATGATTGTGATTGTATGATTGTGATTGTATGATTGTATTTGGGAGATTGTATTTGGGATATTGTAATTGTATGATTGCGATTGTATGATTGTGATTGTATGATTGTGATGTATGATTGTAATTGTATGATTATGATTGTATGATTGTGATTGTATGATTGAGATTGTATGATTGTGATGGTATGCTTGCGATTGTATGAATGTGATTGTATGATTGTGATTGTATGATTGTGATTGCATGATTGTGATTGTATGATTGTGATTGTATGATTGTGATTGTATGATTGTGATTGTATGATTGTGATTGTATGATTGTGATTGTATGATTGTGATTGTATGATTGTGATTGTACGATTGTAATTGTACGATTGTGATTGTATGATTGTGATAGTATGATTGTGATTGTATGACTGTGATTGTATGACTGTGATTGTATGTTTGTGATTGTATGATTGTGATTGTATGATTGTGAAAGTATGATTGTAATTGTATGATTGTGATTCTTTGATTGTGATTGTATGATTGTGATTGTATGATTGTGAATGTATGATTGTGATTGTATGATTGTGATTGTATGATTGTGATTGTATGATTGTGATAGTATGATTGTGAAAGTATGATTGTGATTGTATGATTGTGATTGTATGATTGTGATTGTATGATTGTGATTGTCTGATTGTGGTTGTGCGATTGTGATTGTACGATTGTGATTGTACGATTGTGACAGTATGATTGTGATTGTATGATTGTGATTGTACGATTGTGATTGTATGATTGTGATTGTATGATTGTGATCGTATGATTGTGATTGTTTGATTATGATTGTATGATTGTGATTGTATGATTGTATTTGGGTGATTGTATTTGGGAGATTGTATTTGGGAGATTGTAATTGTATGATTGCGATTGTATGATTGTGATTGTATGATTGCGATTGTATGAATGCGATTGTATGATTGTGATTGTATGATTGTGATTGTATGATTGTGATTGTATGATTGTGATTGTATGATTGTATTTGGGAGATTGTATTTGGGATATTGTAATTGTATGATTGCGATTGTATGATTGTGATGTATGATTGTAATTGTATGATTATGATTGTATGATTGTGATTGTATGATTGAGATTGTATGATTGTGATGGTATGATTGCGATTGTATGAATGTGATTGTATGATTGTGATTGTATGATTGTGATTGCATGATTGTGATTGTATGATTGTGATTGTATGATTGTGATTGTATGATTGTGATTGTATGATTGTGATTGTATGATTGTGATTGTATGATTGTGATTGTATGATTGTGATTGTATGATTGTGATTGCATGATTGTGATTGTATGATTGTGATTGTATGATAGTGATTGTATGATTGTGATTGTATGATTGTGATTGTATGATTGTGATTGTATGATTGTGATTGTACGATTGTAATTGTACGATTGTGATTGTATGATTGTGATAGTATGATTGTAATTGTATGACTGTGATTGTATGACTGTGATTGTATGATTGTGATTGTATGATTCTGATTGTATGATTGTGAAAGCATGATTGTGATTGTATGATTGTGATTGTATGATTGTGATTGCATGATTGTGATTGTATGATTGTGATTGCATGATTGTGATTGTATGATTGTGATTGTATGATTGTATTTGGGAGATTGTATTTGGGAGATTGTAATTGTATGATTGCGATTGTATGATTGTGATTGTATGATTGTGATTGTATGATTGTGATTGTATGATTGTGATTGTATGATTGTGATTGTATGATTGTGATTGTATGATTGTGATTGTATGATTGTGATTGTATGATTGTATTTGGGAGATTGTAATTGTATGATTGCGATTGTATGATTGTGATTGTATGATTGTGATGTATGATTGTAATTGGATGATTATGATTGTATGATTGTGATTGTATGATTGAGATTGTATGATTGTGATTGTATGCTTGCGATTGTATGAATGTGATTGTATGATTGTGATTGTATGATTGTGATAGTATGATTGTGATTGTATGACTGTGATTGTATGACTGTGATTGTATGATTGCGGTTGTATGATTGCGATTGTATGATTGCGATTGTGTGATTCTGATTGTATGATTGTGATTGTATGATTGTGATTGTATGATTGTGATTGTATGATTGTGATTGTATGATTGTGGTTGTATGATTGTGATTGTATGATTGTGATTGTATGATTGTGAAAGTATGATTGTGATTGTATGATTGTGATTGTATGATTGTGATTGCATGATTGTGATTGTATGATTGTGATTGTATGATTGTGATTGTATGATTGTGATTGTATGACTGTGATTGTATGATTGCGGTTGTATGATTGCGATTGTATGATTGCGATTGTGTGATTCTGATTGTATGATTGTGATTGTATGATTGTGATTGTATGATTGTGATTGTATGATTGTGATTGTATGATTGTATTTGGGAAATTGTATTTGGGAGATTGTCATTGTATGATTGTGAATGTATGCTTGCGATTGTATGATTGTGATTGTATGATTGTGATTCTTTGATTGTGATTGTATGATTGTGATTATATGATTGTGATTGTATGATTGTGATTGTATGATTGTGATTGTATGATTGTGATTGTATGATTGCGGTTGTATGATTGCGATTGTATGATTGCGATTGTGTGATTCTGATTGTATGATTGTGATTGTATGATTGTGATTGTATGATTGTGATTGTATGATTGTGATTGTATGATTGTGGTTGTATGATTGTGATTGTATGATTGTGATTGTATGATTGTGAAAGTATGATTGTGATTGTATGATTGTGATTGTATGATTGTGATTGCATGATTGTGATTGTATGAGTGTGGTTGTCTGATTGTGGTTGTGCGATTGTGATGTATGATTGTAATCGTATGATTATGATTGTATGATTGTGATTGTATGATTGAGATTGTATGAGTGTGATTGTATGCTTGCGATTGTATGATTGTGATTGTATGATTGTGATTCTTTGATTGTGATTGTATGATTGTGATTGTATGATTGTGATTGTATGATTGTGATTGTATGATTGTGATTGTATGATTGTGATTGTATGATTGTGATTGTATGATTGTGATTGTATGATTGTGATTGTATGATTGTGATTGTATGATTGTGATTGTATGATTGTGATTGTATGATTGTGATTGTATGATTGTGATTGTATGATTGTGATTGTATGATTGTGATTGTATGATTGTGATTGTATGACTGTGATTGTATGATTGCGGTTGTATGATTGCGATTGTATGATTGCGATTGTGTGATTCTGATTGTATGATTGTGATTGTATGATTGTGATTGTATGATTGTGATTGTATGATTGTGGTTGTATGATTATGATTGTATGATTGTGATTGTATGATTGTGAAAGTATGATTGTGATTGTATGATTGTGATTGTATGATAGTGATTGTATGATTGTGATTGTATGAGTGTGGTTGTCTGATTGTGGTTGTGCGATTGTGATGTATGATTGTAATCGTATGATTATGATTGTATGATTGTGATTGTATGATTGAGATTGTATGAGTGTGATTGTATGCTTGCGATTGTATGATTGTGATTGTATGATTGTGATTCTTTGATTGTGATTGTATGGTTGTGATTGTATGATAGTGATTGTATGATTGTGATTGTATGATTGTGATTGTATGATTGTGATTGTATGATTGTGATTGTATGATTGTGATTGTATGATTGTGATAGTATGATTGTGATTATATGATTGTTATTGTATGACTGTGATTGTATGATTGTGATTGTATGATTGTGATTGTATGATTGTGATAGTATGATTGTGAATGTATGATTGTGATTGTATGATTGTGATTGTATGATTGTGATTGTATGATTGTGATTGTCTGATTGTGGTTGTGCGATTGTGATTGTACGATTGTGATTGTACGATTGTGATTGTATGATTGTATTTGGGAGATTGTATTTGGGAGATTGTAATTGTATGATTGCGATTGTATGATTCTGATTGTATGATTGCGATTGTATGATTGCGATTGTATGATTGTGATTGTATGATTGTGATTGTATGATTGTGATTGTATGATTGTGATTGTCTGATTGTGGTTGTGCGATTGTGATTGTACGATTGTGATTGTACAATTGTGATTGTATGATTGTGATTGTATGATTATGATTGTATGATTGTGATTGCATGATTGTGATTGTATGATTGTGATTGCATGATTTTGAATGTATGATTGTGATTGTATGATTGTGATTTTATGATTGTGATTGTATGATTGTGATTGTATGATTGTGATTGTATGATTGTGATTGTATGATTGTGATAGTATGATTGTGATTGTATGATTGTGATTGTATGATTGTGATTGTATGATTGTAATTGTATGATTGTGATTGTATGATTATGATTGTATGATTGTGATTGCATGATTGTGATTGTATGATTGTGATTGCATGATTTTGCATGTATGATTGTGATTGTATGATTGTGATTGTATGATTGTGATTGTATGATTGTGATTGTATGGTTGTGATTGTATGATTGTGATTGTATGATTGTGATGGTATGATTGTGATTGTATGATTGTGATTGTATGATTGTGATTGTATGATTGTGATTGTATGATTGTATTTGGGAGATTGTATTTGGGAGATTGTATTTGGGAGATTGTAATTGTATGATTGCGATTGTATGATTGTGATTGTATGATTGCGATTGTATGATTGTGATTGTATGATTGTGATGTATGATTGTAATTGTATGATTACGATTGTATGATTGTGATTGTATGATTGTGATTGTATGATTGTATTAGGGAGATTGTATTTGGGAGATTTATTTGGGAGATTGTAATTGTATGATTGCGATTGTATGATTGTGATTGTATGATTGCGATTGTATGAATGCGATTGTATGATTGTGATTGTATGATTGTATTTGGGAGATTGTATTTGGGAGATTGTAATTATATGATTGCGATTGTATGATTGTGATTGTATGATTGCGATTGTATGATTGCGATTGTATGATAGTGATGTATGATTGTAATTGTATGATTATGATTGTATGATTGTGATTGTATGATTGAGATTGTATGATTGTGATTGCATGATTGCGATTGTATGATTGCGATTGTATGATTGCGATTGTATGATTGCGATTGTATGATTGTGATTGTATGATTGTGAAAGTATGATTGTGAAAGTATGATTGTGAAAGTATGATTGTGATTGTATGATTGTGATTGTATGATTGTGATTGTATGATTGTGATTGTATGATTGTGATTGTATGATTGTGATTGTCTGATTGTGGTTGTGCGATTGTGATTGTACGATTGTGATTGTACGATTGTGATTGTACGATTGTGATTGTATGATTGTGGTTGTATGATTGTGATTGTATGATTGTGATTGTATGATTGTGATTGTATGATTGTGATTGTATGATTGTGATTGTATGATTGTGATTGTATGATTGTATTTGGGAGATTGTATTTGGGAGATTGTAATTGTATGATTGCGATTGTATGATTGTGATTGTATGATTGCGATTGTATGACTGTGATTGTATGACTGTGATTGTAGGATTGTGATTGTATGATTGTGATTGTATGATTGTGAAAGTATGATTGTGATTGTATGATTGTGATTGTATGATTGTGATTGTATGATTGTGATTGTATGATTGTGATTGTATGATTGTGATTGTCTGATTGTGGTTGTGCGATTGTGATTGTACGATTGTGATTGTACAATTGTGATTGTACGATTGTGATTGTATGATTATGATTGTATGATTGCGATTGCATGATTGTGATTGTATGATTGTGATTGCATGATTTTGAATGTACTATTGTGATTGTATGATTGTGATTTTATGATTGTGATTGTATGATTGTGATTGTATGATTGTGATTGTATGATTGTGATTGCATGATTGTGATTGTGTGATTGTGATTGTATGATTGTGATTGTATGATTGTGATTGTATGATTGTGATTGTATGATTGTGATTGTCTGATTGTGGTTGTGCGATTGTGATTGTACGATTGTGATTGGACAATTGTGATTGTATGATTGTGATTGTATGATTATGATTGTATGATTGTGATTGCATGATTGTGATTGTATGATTGTGATTGCATGATTTTGAATGTATGATTGTGATTGTATGATTGTGATTTTATGATTGTGATTGTATGATTGTGATTGTATGATTGTGATAGTATGATTGTGATTGTATGATTGTGATTGTATGATTGTGATTGTATGATTGTAATTGTATGATTGTGATTGTATGATTATGATTGTATGATTGTGATTGCATGATTGTGATTGTATGATTGTGATTGCATGATTTTGAATGTATGATTGTGATTGTATGATTGTGATTGTATGATTGTGATTGTATGATTGTGATTGTATGGTTGTGATTGTATGATTGTGATTGTATGATTGTGATGGTATGATTGTGATTGTATGATTGTGATTGTATGATTGTGATTGTGTGATTGTGATTGTATGATTGTATTTGGGAGATTGTATTTGGGAGATTGTAATTGTATGATTGCGATTGTATGATTGTGATTGTATGATTGCGATTGTATGATTGCGATTGTATGATTGTGATGTATGATTGTAATTGTATGATTACGATTGTATGATTGTGATTGTATGATTGTGATTGTATGATTGTATTTGGGAGATTGTATTTGGGAGATTTATTTGGGAGATTGTAATTGTATGATTGCGATTGTATGATTGTGATTGTATGATTGTGATTGTATGATTGCGATTGTATGAATGCGATTGTATGATTGTGATTGTATGATTGTATTTGGGAGATTGTATTTGGGAGATTGTAATTATATGATTGCGATTGTATGATTGTGATTGTATGATTGTGATTGTATGATTGTGATTGTATGATTGTAATTGTATGATTGTGATTGTATGATTATGATTGTATGATTGTGATTGCATGATTGTGATTGTATGATTGTGATTGCATGATTGAGATTGTATGATTGTGATTGCATGATTGCGATTGTATGATTGCGATTGTATGATTGTGATTGTATGATTGTCATTGTATGATTGTGAAAGTATGATTATGATTGTATTTTTGTGATTTTATGATTGCGATTGTATGATTGTGATTGTATGATTGTGATTGTATGATTGCGATTGTATGAATGCGATTGTATGATTGTGACTGTATGATTGTGATAGTATGATTGTGATTGTATGATTGTGATTGTATGATTGTGATTGTATGATTGTGATTGTATGATTGTGATTGTATGATTGTGATTGCATGATTGTGATTGTGTGATTGTGATTGCATGATTTTGAATGTATGATTGTGATTGTATGATTGTGATTGTATGATTGTGATTGTATGATTGTGATTGTATGGTTGTGATTGTATGATTGTGATTGTATGATTGTGATAGTATGATTGTGATTGTATGATTGTGATTGTATGATTGTGATTGTATGATTGTGATTGTATGATTGTGATTGTATGATTGTGATTGTATGATTGTATTCGGGAGATTGTATTTGGGAGATTTATTTGGGAGATTGTAATTGTATGATTGCGATTGTATGATTGTGATTGTATGATTGTGATTGTATGATTGCGATTGTATGAATGCGATTGTATGATTGTGATTGTATGATTGTATTTGGGAGATTGTATTTGGGAGATTGTAATTATATGATTGCGATTGTATGATTGTGATTGTATGATTGCGATTGTATGATTGTGATTGTATGATTGTGATGTATGATTGTAATTGTATGATTATGATTGTATGATTGTGATTGTATGATTGAGATTGTATGATTGTGATTGCATGATTGCGATTGTATGATTGCGATTGTATGATTGTGATTGTATGATTGTGATTGTATGATTGTGAAAGTATGATTATGATTGTATTTTTGTGATTTTATGATTGCGATTGTATGATTGTGATTGTATGATTGTGATTGTATGATTGCGATTGTATGAATGCGATTGTATGATTGTGATTGCATAATTGTGATTGTATGATTGTGATTGTATGATTGTGATAGTATGATTGTGAAAGTATGATTGTGATTGTATGATTGTGATTGTATGATTGTGATTGTATGATTGTGATTGTCTGATTGTGGTTGTGCGATTGTGATTGTACGATTGTGATTGTACGATTGTGACAGTATGATTGTGATTGTATGATTGTGATTGCATGATTGTGATTGTATGATTGTGATTGTATGATTGTGATCGTATGATTGTGATTGTATGATTATGATTGTATGATTGTGATTGTATGATTGTATTTGGGTGATTGTATTTGGGAGATTGTATTTGGGAGATTGTAATTGTATGATTGCGATTGTATGATTGTGATTGTATTATTGCGATTGTATGAATGCGATTGTATGATGGTGATTGTATGATTGTGATTGTATGATTGTGATTGTATGATTGTGATTGTATGATTGTAATTGTATGATTGTGATTGTATGATTATGATTGTATGATTGTGATTGCATGATTGTGATTGTATGATTGTGATTGCATGATTTTGCATGTATGATTGTGATTGTATGATTGTGATTGTATGATTGTGATTGTATGATTGTGATTGTATGGTTGTGATTGTATGATTGTGATTGTATGATTGTGATGGTATGATTGTGATTGTATGATTGTGATTGTATGATTGTGATTGTATGATTGTGATTGTATGATTGTATTTGGGAGATTGTATTTGGGAGATTGTATTTGGGAGATTGTAATTGTATGATTGCGATTGTATGATTGTGATTGTATGATTGCGATTGTATGATTGTGATTGTATGATTGTGATGTATGATTGTAATTGTATGATTACGATTGTATGATTGTGATTGTATGATTGTGATTGTATGATTGTATTAGGGAGATTGTATTTGGGAGATTTATTTGGGAGATTGTAATTGTATGATTGCGATTGTATGATTGTGATTGTATGATTGCGATTGTATGAATGCGATTGTATGATTGTGATTGTATGATTGTATTTGGGAGATTGTATTTGGGAGATTGTAATTATATGATTGCGATTGTATGATTGTGATTGTATGATTGCGATTGTATGATTGCGATTGTATGATAGTGATGTATGATTGTAATTGTATGATTATGATTGTATGATTGTGATTGTATGATTGAGATTGTATGATTGTGATTGCATGATTGCGATTGTATGATTGCGATTGTATGATTGCGATTGTATGATTGCGATTGTATGATTGTGATTGTATGATTGTGAAAGTATGATTGTGAAAGTATGATTGTGAAAGTATGATTGTGATTGTATGATTGTGATTGTATGATTGTGATTGTATGATTGTGATTGTATGATTGTGATTGTATGATTGTGATTGTCTGATTGTGGTTGTGCGATTGTGATTGTACGATTGTGATTGTACGATTGTGATTGTACGATTGTGATTGTATGATTGTGGTTGTATGATTGTGATTGTATGATTGTGATTGTATGATTGTGATTGTATGATTGTGATTGTATGATTGTGATTGTATGATTGTGATTGTATGATTGTATTTGGGAGATTGTATTTGGGAGATTGTAATTGTATGATTGCGATTGTATGATTGTGATTGTATGATTGCGATTGTATGACTGTGATTGTATGACTGTGATTGTAGGATTGTGATTGTATGATTGTGATTGTATGATTGTGAAAGTATGATTGTGATTGTATGATTGTGATTGTATGATTGTGATTGTATGATTGTGATTGTATGATTGTGATTGTCTGATTGTGGTTGTGCGATTGTGATTGTACGATTGTGATTGTACAATTGTGATTGTACGATTGTGATTGTATGATTATGATTGTATGATTGCGATTGCATGATTGTGATTGTATGATTGTGATTGCATGATTTTGAATGTACTATTGTGATTGTATGATTGTGATTTTATGATTGTGATTGTATGATTGTGATTGTATGATTGTGATTGTATGATTGTGATTGCATGATTGTGATTGTGTGATTGTGATTGTATGATTGTGATTGTATGATTGTGATTGTATGATTGTGATTGTATGATTGTGATTGTCTGATTGTGGTTGTGCGATTGTGATTGTACGATTGTGATTGGACAATTGTGATTGTATGATTGTGATTGTATGATTATGATTGTATGATTGTGATTGCATGATTGTGATTGTATGATTGTGATTGCATGATTTTGAATGTATGATTGTGATTGTATGATTGTGATTTTATGATTGTGATTGTATGATTGTGATTGTATGATTGTGATAGTATGATTGTGATTGTATGATTGTGATTGTATGATTGTGATTGTATGATTGTAATTGTATGATTGTGATTGTATGATTATGATTGTATGATTGTGATTGCATGATTGTGATTGTATGATTGTGATTGCATGATTTTGAATGTATGATTGTGATTGTATGATTGTGATTGTATGATTGTGATTGTATGATTGTGATTGTATGGTTGTGATTGTATGATTGTGATTGTATGATTGTGATGGTATGATTGTGATTGTATGATTGTGATTGTATGATTGTGATTGTATGATTGTGATTGTATGATTGTATTTGGGAGATTGTATTTGGGAGATTGTAATTGTATGATTGCGATTGTATGATTGTGATTGTATGATTGCGATTGTATGATTGCGATTGTATGATTGTGATGTATGATTGTAATTGTATGATTACGATTGTATGATTGTGATTGTATGATTGTGATTGTATGATTGTATTTGGGAGATTGTATTTGGGAGATTTATTTGGGAGATTGTAATTGTATGATTGCGATTGTATGATTGTGATTGTATGATTGTGATTGTATGATTGCGATTGTATGAATGGGATTGTATGATTGTGATTGTATGATTGTATTTGGGAGATTGTATTTGGGAGATTGTAATTATATGATTGCGATTGTATGATTGTGATTGTATGATTGTGATTGTATGATTGTGATTGTATGATTGTAATTGTATGATTGTGATTGTATGATTATGATTGTATGATTGTGATTGCATGATTGTGATTGTATGATTGTGATTGCATGATTGAGATTGTATGATTGTGATTGCATGATTGCGATTGTATGATTGCGATTGTATGATTGTGATTGTATGATTGTGATTGTATGATTGTGAAAGTATGATTATGATTGTATTTTTGTGATTTTATGATTGCGATTGTATGATTGTGATTGTATGATTGTGATTGTATGATTGCGATTGTATGAATGCGATTGTATGATTGTGACTGTATGATTGTGATAGTATGATTGTGATTGTATGATTGTGATTGTATGATTGTGATTGTATGATTGTGATTGTATGATTGTGATTGTATGATTGTGATTGCATGATTGTGATTGTGTGATTGTGATTGCATGATTTTGAATGTATGATTGTGATTGTATGATTGTGATTGTATGATTGTGATTGTATGATTGTGATTGTATGGTTGTGATTGTATGATTGTGATTGTATGATTGTGATAGTATGATTGTGATTGTATGATTGTGATTGTATGATTGTGATTGTATGATTGTGATTGTATGATTGTGATTGTATGATTGTGATTGTATGATTGTATTTGGGAGATTGTATTTGGGAGATTTATTTGGGAGATTGTAATTGTATGATTGCGATTGTATGATTGTGATTGTATGATTGTGATTGTATGATTGCGATTGTATGAATGCGATTGTATGATTGTGATTGTATGATTGTATTTGGGAGATTGTATTTGGGAGATTGTAATTATATGATTGCGATTGTATGATTGTGATTGTATGATTGCGATTGTATGATTGTGATTGTATGATTGTGATGTATGATTGTAATTGTATGATTATGATTGTATGATTGTGATTGTATGATTGAGATTGTATGATTGTGATTGCATGATTGCGATTGTATGATTGCGATTGTATGATTGTGATTGTATGATTGTGATTGTATGATTGTGAAAGTATGATTATGATTGTATTTTTGTGATTTTATGATTGCGATTGTATGATTGTGATTGTATGATTGTGATTGTATGATTGCGATTGTATGAATGCGATTGTATGATTGTGATTGCATAATTGTGATTGTATGATTGTGATTGTATGATTGTGATAGTATGATTGTGAAAGTATGATTGTGATTGTATGATTGTGATTGTATGATTGTGATTGTATGATTGTGATTGTCTGATTGTGGTTGTGCGATTGTGATTGTACGATTGTGATTGTACGATTGTGACAGTATGATTGTGATTGTATGATTGTGATTGCATGATTGTGATTGTATGATTGTGATTGTATGATTGTGATCGTATGATTGTGATTGTATGATTATGATTGTATGATTGTGATTGTATGATTGTATTTGGGTGATTGTATTTGGGAGATTGTATTTGGGAGATTGTAATTGTATGATTGCGATTGTATGATTGTGATTGTATTATTGCGATTGTATGAATGCGATTGTATGATGGTGATTGTATGATTGTGATTGTATGATTGTGATTGTATGATTGTGATTGTATGATTGTATTTGGGAGATTGTATTTGGGATATTGTAATTGTATGATTGCGATTGTATGATTGTGATTGTATGATTGTGATGTATGATTGTAATTGTATGATTATGATTGTATGATTGTGATTGTATGATTGAGATTGTATGATTGTGATGGTATGCTTGCGATTGTATGAATGTGATTGTATGATTGTGATTGTATGACTGTGATTGCATGATTGTGATTGTATGATAGTGATTGTATGATTGTGATTGTATGATTGTGATTGTATGATTGTGATTGTATGATTGTGATTGTATGATTGTGATTGTATGATTGTGATTGTATGATTGTGATTGTATGATTGTGATTGCATGATTGTGATTGTATGATTGTGATTGTACGATAGTGATTGTATGATTGTGATTGTATGATTGTGATTGTATGATTATGATTGTATGATTGTGATTGTACGATTGTAATTGTGCGATTGTGATTGTATGATTGTGATAGTATGATTGTGATTATATGATTGCGATTGTATGACTGTGATTGTATGATTGTGATTGTATGATTGTGATTGTATGATTGTGAAAGTATGATTGTGATTGTATGATTGTGATTGTATGATTGTGATTGCATGATTGTGATTGTATGATTGTGATTGCATGATTGTGATTGTATGATTGTGATTGCATGATTTTGAATGTATGATTGTGATTGTATGATTGTGATTTTATGATTGTGATTGTATGATTGTGATTGTATGATTGTGATTGTATGATTGTGACTGTATGATTGTGATAGTATGATTGTGATTGTATGATTGTGATTGTATGATTGTGATTGTATGATTGTAATTGTATGATTGTGATTGTATGATTGTGATTGTATGATTGTGATTGCATGATTGTGATTGTGTGATTGTGATTGCATGATTTTGAATGTATGATTGTGATTGTATGATTGTGATTGTATGATTGTGATTGTATGATTGTGATTGTATGGTTGTGATTGTATGATTGTGATTGTGTGATTGTGATAGTATGATTGTGATTGTATGATTGTGATTGTATGATTGTGATTGTATGATTGTGATTGTATGATTGTGATTGTATGATTGTGATTGTATGATTGTGATTGTATGATTGTATTTGGGAGATTGTATTTGGGAGATTTATTTGGGAGATTGTAATTGTATGATTGCGATTGTATGATTGTGATTGTATGATTGTGATTGTATGATTGCGATTGTATGAATGCGATTGTATGATTGTGATTGTATGATTGTATTTGGGAGATTGTATTTGGGAGATTGTAATTATATGATTGCGATTGTATGATTGTGATTGTATGATTGTGATTGTATGATTGTGATGTATGATTGTAATTGTATGATTATGATTGTATGATTGTGATTGTATGATTGAGATTGTATGATTGTGATTGCATGATTGCGATTGTATGATTGCGATTGTATGATTGTGATTGTATGATTGTGATTGTATGATTGTGAAAGTATGATTATGATTGTATTTTTGTGATTTTATGATTGTGATTGTATGATTGTGATTGTATGATTGTGATTGTATGATTGCGATTGTATGAATGCGATTGTATGATTGTGATTGCATAACTGTGATTGTATGATTGTGATTGTGTGATTGTGATAGTATGATTGTGAAAGTATGATTGTGATTGTATGATTGTGATTGTATGATTGTGATTGTACGATTGTGATTGTCTGATTGTGGTTGTGCGATTGTGATTGTACGATTGTGATTGTACGATTGTGACAGTATGATTGTGATTGTATGATTGTGATTGCATGATTGTGATTGTATGATTGTGATTGTATGATTGTGATCGTATGATTGTGATTGTATGATTATGATTGTATGATTGTGATTGTATGATTGTATTTGGGTGATTGTATTTGGGAGATTGTATTTGGGAGATTGTAATTGTATGATTGCGATTGTATGATTGTGATTGTATTATTGCGATTGTATGAATGCGATTGTATGATTGTGATTGTATGATTGTGATTGTATGATTGTGATTGTATGATTGTGATTGTATGATTGTATTTGGGAGATTGTATTTGGGATATTGTAATTGTATGATTGCGATTGTATGATTGTGATTGTATGATTGTGATGTATGATTGTAATTGTATGATTATGATTGTATGATTGTGATTGTATGATTGAGATTGTATGATTGTGATGGTATGCTTGCGATTGTATGAATGTGATTGTATGATTGTGATTGTATGATTGTGATTGCATGATTGTGATTGTATGATTGTGATTGTATGATTGTGATTGTATGATTGTGATTGTATGATTGTGATTGTATGATTGTGATTGTATGATTGTGATTGTATGATTGTGATTGCATGATTGTGATTGTATGATTGTGATTGTACGATAGTGATTGTATGATTGTGATTGTATGATTGTGATTGTATGATTATGATTGTATGATTGTGATTGTACGATTGTAATTGTGCGATTGTGATTGTATGATTGTGATAGTATGATTGTGATTATATGATTGCGATTGTATGACTGTGATTGTATGATTGTGATTGTATGATTGTGATTGTATGATTGTGAAAGTATGATTGTGATTGTATGATTGTGATTGTATGATTGTGATTGCATGATTGTGATTGTATGATTGTGATTGCATGATTGTGATTGCATGATTGTGATTGTATGATTGTGATTGTATGATTGTAATTGTATGATTGTGATTGTATGATTGTGATTGTATGATTGTGATTGTATGATTGTGATAGTATGATTGTGATTGTATGATTGTGATTGTATGATTGTGATTGTATGACTGTAATTGTATGACTGTGACTGTATGATTATGATTGTATGATTGTGATTGCATGATTGTGATTGTATGATTGTGATTGCATGATTTTGAATGTATGATTGTGATTGTATGATTGTGATTGTATGATTGTGATTGTACGATAGTGATTGTATGATTGTGATTGTATGATTGTGATTGTATGATTATGATTGTATGATTGTGATTGTACGATTGTAATTGTGCGATTGTGATTGTATGATTGTGATAGTATGATTGTGATTATATGATTGCGATTGTATGACTGTGATTGTATGATTGTGATTGTATGATTGTGATTGTATGATTGTGAAAGTATGATTGTGATTGTATGATTGTGATTGTATGATTGTGATTGCATGATTGTGATTGTATGATTGTGATTGCATGATTGTGATTGTATGATTGTGATTGTATGATTGTGATTGTATGATTGTAATTGTATGATTGTGATTGTATGATTGTGATTGTATGATTGTGATTGTATGATTGTGATAGTATGATTGTGATTGTATGATTGTGATTGTATGATTGTGATTGTATGACTGTAATTGTATGATTGTGACTGTATGATTATGATTGTATGATTGTGATTGCATGATTGTGATTGTATGATTGTGATTGCATGATTTTGAATGTATGATTGTGATTGTATGATTGTGATTGTATGATTGTGATTGCATGATTGTGATTGTATGATTGTGATTGCGTGATTTTGAATGTATGATTGTGATTGTATGATTGTGATTGTATGATTGTGATTGTATGGTTGTGATTGTATTATTGTAATTGTATGATTATGATTGTATGATTGTGATTGTATGATTGAGATTGTATGATTGTGATGGTGTGCTTGCGATTGTATGAATGTGATTGTATGATTGTGATTGTATGATTGTGATTGCATGATTGTGATTGCATGATTGTGATTGTATGTTGTGATTGTATGATTGTGATTGTATGATTGTGATTGTATGATTGTGATTGTATGGTTGTGATTGTACGATTGTAATTGTACGATTGTGATTGTATGATTGTGATTGTATGACTGTGATTGTATGACTGTGATTGTATGGTTGTGATTGTATGATTGTGATTGTATGATTGTGAAAGTATGATTGTGAAAGTATGATTGTGATTGTATGATTGTGATTGTATGATTGTGATTGTATGATTGCGATTGCATGATTGTGATTGTATGATTGTGATTGTACGATAGTGATTGTATGATTGTGATTGTATGATTGTGATTGTATGATTATGATTGTATGATTGTGATTGTACGCTTGTAATTGTGCGATTGTGATTGTATGATTGTGATAGTATGATTGTGATTATATGATTGCGATTGTATGACTGTGATTGTATGATTGTGATTGTATGATTGTGATTGTATGATTGTGAAAGTATGATTGTGATTGTATGATTGTGATTGTATGATTGTGATTGCATGATTGTGATTGTATGATTGTGATTGCATGATTGTGATTGTATGATTGTGATTGTATGATTGTGATTGTATGATTGTAATTGTATGATTGTGATTGTATGATTGTGATTGTATGATTGTGATTGTATGATTGTGATAGTATGATTGTGATTGTATGATTGTGATTGTATGATTGTGATTGTATGATTGTAATTGTATGATTGTGACTGTATGATTATGATTGTATGATTGTGATTGCATGATTGTGATTGTATGATTGTGATTGCATGATTTTGAATGAATGATTGTGATTGTATGATTGTGATTGTATGATTGTGATTGCATGATTGTGATTGTATGATTGTGATTGCGTGATTTTGAATGTATGATTGTGATTGTATGATTGTGATTGTATGATTGTGATTGTATGGTTGTGATTGTATGATTGTAATTGTATGATTATGATTGTATGATTGTGATTGTATGATTGAGATTGTATGATTGTGATGGTGTGCTTGCGATTGTATGAATGTGATTGTATGATTGTGATTGTATGGTTGTGATTGTATGATTGTAATTGTATGATTATGATTGTATGATTGTGATTGTATGATTGAGATTGTATGATTGTGATGGTGTGCTTGCGATTGTATGAATGTGATTGCATGATTGCGATTGTATGATTGCGATTGTATGATTGTGATTGTATGATTGTGATTGTATGATTGTGATCGTATGATTGTGATTGTATGATTATGATTGTATGATTGTGATTGTATGATTGTATTTGGGTGATTGTATTTGGGAGATTGTATTTGGGAGATTGTAATTGTATGATTGCGATTGTATGATTGTGATTGTATGATTGATATTGCATGAATGCGATTGTATGATTGTGATTGTATGATTGCGATTGTGTGATTGTGATTGTATGATTGTGATTCTTTGATTGTGATTGTATGATTGTGATTGTATGATTGTGATTGTATGATTGTGATCGTATGATTGTGATTGTATGATTATGATTGTATGATTGTGATTGTATGATTGTATTTGGGTGATTGTATTTGGGAGATTGTATTTGGGAGATTGTAATTGTATGATTGCGATTGTATGATTGTGATTGTATGATTGATATTGCATGAATGCGATTGTATGATTGTGATTGTATGATTGCGATTGTGTGATTGTGATTGTATGATTGTGATTGTATGATTGTATTTGGGAGATTGTATTTGGGATATTGTAATTGTATGATTGCGATTGTATGATTGTGATTGTATGATTGTGGTGTATGATTGTAATTGTATGATTATGATTGTATGATTGTGATTGTATGATTGAGATTGTATGATTGTGATGGTATGCTTGCGATTGTATGAATGTGATTGTATGATTGTGATTGTATGATTGTGATTGCATGATTGTGATTGCATGATTGTGATTGTATGATTGTGATTGTATGATTGTGATTGTATGATTGTGATTGTATGATTGTGGTTGTATGATTGTGATTGTACGATTGTAATTGTACGATTGTGATTGTATGAATGTGATAGTATGATTGTGATTGTATGACTGTGATTGTATGACTGTGATTGTATTATTGTGATTGTATGATTGTGATTGTATGATTGTGAAAGTATGATTGTGAAAGTATGATTGTGATTGTATGATTGTGATTGTATGATTGTGATTGTATGATTGTGATTGTATGATTGTGATTGTATGATTGTGATTGTATGATTGTGATTGTCTGATTGTGGTTGTGCGATTGTGATTGTACGATTGTGATTGTACGATTGTGATTGTATGATTGTGGTTGTATGATTGTGATTGTATGATTGTGATTGTATGATTGTGATTGTATGATTGTGATAGTATGATTGTGATTATATGATTGTTATTGTATGACTGTGATTGTATGATTGTGATTGTATGATTGTGATAGTATGATTGTGAAAGTATGATTGTGATTGTATGATTGTGATTGTATGATTGTGATTGTATGATTGTGATTGTCTGATTGTGGTTGTGCGATTGTGATTGTACGATTGTGATTGTACGATTGTGACAGTATGATTGTGATTGTATGATTGTGATTGTATGATTGTGATTGTATGATTGTGATTGTATGATTGTGATTGTATGATTGTGATCGTATGATTGTGATTGTATGACTATGATTGTATGATTGTGATTGTATGATTGTATTTGGGTGATTGTATTTGGGAGATTGTATTTGGGAGATTGTAATTGTATGATTGCGATTGTATGATTGTGATTGCATGATTGTGATTCTATGATTGTGATTGCGTGATTTTGAATGTATGATTGTGATTGTATGATTGTGATTGTATGATTGTGATTGTATGGTTGTGATTGTATGATTGTGATGTATGATTGTATTTGGGAGATTGTATTTGGGATATTGTAATTGTATGATTGCGATTGTATGATTGTGATTGTATGATTGTGATGTATGATTGTAATTGTATGATTATGATTGTATGATTGTGATTGTATGATTGAGATTGTATGATTGTGATGGTATGCTTGCGATTGTATGAATGTGATTGTATGATTGTGATTGTATGACTGTGATTGCATGATTGTGATTGTATGATTGTGATTGTATGATTGTGATTGTATGATTGTGATTGTATGATTGTGATTGTATGATTGTGATTGTATGATTGTGATTGTATGATTGTGATTGCATGATTGTGATTGTATGATTGTGATTGTACGATAGTGATTGTATGATTGTGATTGTATGATTGTGATTGTATGATTATGATTGTATGATTGTGATTGTACGATTGTAATTGTGCGATTGTGATTGTATGATTGTGATAGTATGATTGTGATTATATGATTGCGATTGTATGACTGTGATTGTATGATTGTGATTGTATGATTGTGATTGTATGATTGTGAAAGTATGATTGTGATTGTATGATTGTGATTGTATGATTGTGATTGCATGATTGTGATTGTATGATTGTGATTGCATGATTGTGATTGTATGATTGTGATTGCATGATTTTGAATGTATGATTGTGATTGTATGATTGTGATTTTATGATTGTGATTGTATGATTGTGATTGTATGATTGTGATTGTATGATTGTGACTGTATGATTGTGATAGTATGATTGTGATTGTATGATTGTGATTGTATGATTGTGATTGTATGATTGTAATTGTATGATTGTGATTGTATGATTGTGATTGTATGATTGTGATTGCATGATTGTGATTGTGTGATTGTGATTGCATGATTTTGAATGTATGATTGTGATTGTATGATTGTGATTGTATGATTGTGATTGTATGATTGTGATTGTATGGTTGTGATTGTATGATTGTGATTGTGTGATTGTGATAGTATGATTGTGATTGTATGATTGTGATTGTATGATTGTGATTGTATGATTGTGATTGTATGATTGTGATTGTATGATTGTGATTGTATGATTGTGATTGTATGATTGTATTTGGGAGATTGTATTTGGGAGATTTATTTGGGAGATTGTAATTGTATGATTGCGATTGTATGATTGTGATTGTATGATTGTGATTGTATGATTGCGATTGTATGAATGCGATTGTATGATTGTGATTGTATGATTGTATTTGGGAGATTGTATTTGGGAGATTGTAATTATATGATTGCGATTGTATGATTGTGATTGTATGATTGTGATTGTATGATTGTGATGTATGATTGTAATTGTATGATTATGATTGTATGATTGTGATTGTATGATTGAGATTGTATGATTGTGATTGCATGATTGCGATTGTATGATTGCGATTGTATGATTGTGATTGTATGATTGTGATTGTATGATTGTGAAAGTATGATTATGATTGTATTTTTGTGATTTTATGATTGTGATTGTATGATTGTGATTGTATGATTGTGATTGTATGATTGCGATTGTATGAATGCGATTGTATGATTGTGATTGCATAACTGTGATTGTATGATTGTGATTGTGTGATTGTGATAGTATGATTGTGAAAGTATGATTGTGATTGTATGATTGTGATTGTATGATTGTGATTGTACGATTGTGATTGTCTGATTGTGGTTGTGCGATTGTGATTGTACGATTGTGATTGTACGATTGTGACAGTATGATTGTGATTGTATGATTGTGATTGCATGATTGTGATTGTATGATTGTGATTGTATGATTGTGATCGTATGATTGTGATTGTATGATTATGATTGTATGATTGTGATTGTATGATTGTATTTGGGTGATTGTATTTGGGAGATTGTATTTGGGAGATTGTAATTGTATGATTGCGATTGTATGATTGTGATTGTATTATTGCGATTGTATGAATGCGATTGTATGATTGTGATTGTATGATTGTGATTGTATGATTGTGATTGTATGATTGTGATTGTATGATTGTATTTGGGAGATTGTATTTGGGATATTGTAATTGTATGATTGCGATTGTATGATTGTGATTGTATGATTGTGATGTATGATTGTAATTGTATGATTATGATTGTATGATTGTGATTGTATGATTGAGATTGTATGATTGTGATGGTATGCTTGCGATTGTATGAATGTGATTGTATGATTGTGATTGTATGATTGTGATTGCATGATTGTGATTGTATGATTGTGATTGTATGATTGTGATTGTATGATTGTGATTGTATGATTGTGATTGTATGATTGTGATTGTATGATTGTGATTGTATGATTGTGATTGCATCATTGTGATTGTATGATTGTGATTGTACGATAGTGATTGTATGATTGTGATTGTATGATTGTGATTGTATGATTATGATTGTATGATTGTGATTGTACGATTGTAATTGTGCGATTGTGATTGTATGATTGTGATAGTATGATTGTGATTATATGATTGCGATTGTATGACTGTGATTGTATGATTGTGATTGTATGATTGTGATTGTATGATTGTGAAAGTATGATTGTGATTGTATGATTGTGATTGTATGATTGTGATTGCATGATTGTGATTGTATGATTGTGATTGCATGATTGTGATTGCATGATTGTGATTGTATGATTGTGATTGTATGATTGTAATTGTATGATTGTGATTGTATGATTGTGATTGTATGATTGTGATTGTATGATTGTGATAGTATGATTGTGATTGTATGATTGTGATTGTATGATTGTGATTGTATGACTGTAATTGTATGACTGTGACTGTATGATTATGATTGTATGATTGTGATTGCATGATTGTGATTGTATGATTGTGATTGCATGATTTTGAATGTATGATTGTGATTGTATGATTGTGATTGTATGATTGTGATTGTACGATAGTGATTGTATGATTGTGATTGTATGATTGTGATTGTATGATTATGATTGTATGATTGTGATTGTACGATTGTAATTGTGCGATTGTGATTGTATGATTGTGATAGTATGATTGTGATTATATGATTGCGATTGTATGACTGTGATTGTATGATTGTGATTGTATGATTGTGATTGTATGATTGTGAAAGTATGATTGTGATTGTATGATTGTGATTGTATGATTGTGATTGCATGATTGTGATTGTATGATTGTGATTGCATGATTGTGATTGTATGATTGTGATTGTATGATTGTGATTGTATGATTGTAATTGTATGATTGTGATTGTATGATTGTGATTGTATGATTGTGATTGTATGATTGTGATAGTATGATTGTGATTGTATGATTGTGATTGTATGATTGTGATTGTATGACTGTAATTGTATGATTGTGACTGTATGATTATGATTGTATGATTGTGATTGCATGATTGTGATTGTATGATTGTGATTGCATGATTTTGAATGTATGATTGTGATTGTATGATTGTGATTGTATGATTGTGATTGTATGATTGTGATTGCATGATTGTGATTGTATGATTGTGATTGCGTGATTTTGAATGTATGATTGTGATTGTATGATTGTGATTGTATGATTGTGATTGTATGGTTGTGATTGTATTATTGTAATTGTATGATTATGATTGTATGATTGTGATTGTATGATTGAGATTGTATGATTGTGATGGTGTGCTTGCGATTGTATGAATGTGATTGTATGATTGTGATTGTATGATTGTGATTGCATGATTGTGATTGCATGATTGTGATTGTATGTTGTGATTGTATGATTGTGATTGTATGATTGTGATTGTATGATTGTGATTGTATGGTTGTGATTGTACGATTGTAATTGTACGATTGTGATTGTATGATTGTGATTGTATGACTGTGATTGTATGACTGTGATTGTATGGTTGTGATTGTATGATTGTGATTGTATGATTGTGAAAGTATGATTGTGAAAGTATGATTGTGATTGTATGATTGTGATTGTATGATTGTGATTGTATGATTGCGATTGCATGATTGTGATTGTATGATTGTGATTGTACGATAGTGATTGTATGATTGTGATTGTATGATTGTGATTGTATGATTATGATTGTATGATTGTGATTGTACGCTTGTAATTGTGCGATTGTGATTGTATGATTGTGATAGTATGATTGTGATTATATGATTGCGATTGTATGACTGTGATTGTATGATTGTGATTGTATGATTGTGATTGTATGATTGTGAAAGTATGATTGTGATTGTATGATTGTGATTGTATGATTGTGATTGCATGATTGTGATTGTATGATTGTGATTGCATGATTGTGATTGTATGATTGTGATTGTATGATTGTGATTGTATGATTGTAATTGTATGATTGTGATTGTATGATTGTGATTGTATGATTGTGATTGTATGATTGTGATAGTATGATTGTGATTGTATGATTGTGATTGTATGATTGTGATTGTATGATTGTAATTGTATGATTGTGACTGTATGATTATGATTGTATGATTGTGATTGCATGATTGTGATTGTATGATTGTGATTGCATGATTTTGAATGAATGATTGTGATTGTATGATTGTGATTGTATGATTGTGATTGCATGATTGTGATTGTATGATTGTGATTGCGTGATTTTGAATGTATGATTGTGATTGTATGATTGTGATTGTATGATTGTGATTGTATGGTTGTGATTGTATGATTGTAATTGTATGATTATGATTGTATGATTGTGATTGTATGATTGAGATTGTATGATTGTGATGGTGTGCTTGCGATTGTATGAATGTGATTGTATGATTGTGATTGTATGGTTGTGATTGTATGATTGTAATTGTATGATTATGATTGTATGATTGTGATTGTATGATTGAGATTGTATGATTGTGATGGTGTGCTTGCGATTGTATGAATGTGATTGCATGATTGCGATTGTATGATTGCGATTGTATGATTGTGATTGTATGATTGTGATTGTATGATTGTGATCGTATGATTGTGATTGTATGATTATGATTGTATGATTGTGATTGTATGATTGTATTTGGGTGATTGTATTTGGGAGATTGTATTTGGGAGATTGTAATTGTATGATTGCGATTGTATGATTGTGATTGTATGATTGATATTGCATGAATGCGATTGTATGATTGTGATTGTATGATTGCGATTGTGTGATTGTGATTGTATGATTGTGATTCTTTGATTGTGATTGTATGATTGTGATTGTATGATTGTGATTGTATGATTGTGATCGTATGATTGTGATTGTATGATTATGATTGTATGATTGTGATTGTATGATTGTATTTGGGTGATTGTATTTGGGAGATTGTATTTGGGAGATTGTAATTGTATGATTGCGATTGTATGATTGTGATTGTATGATTGATATTGCATGAATGCGATTGTATGATTGTGATTGTATGATTGCGATTGTGTGATTGTGATTGTATGATTGTGATTGTATGATTGTATTTGGGAGATTGTATTTGGGATATTGTAATTGTATGATTGCGATTGTATGATTGTGATTGTATGATTGTGGTGTATGATTGTAATTGTATGATTATGATTGTATGATTGTGATTGTATGATTGAGATTGTATGATTGTGATGGTATGCTTGCGATTGTATGAATGTGATTGTATGATTGTGATTGTATGATTGTGATTGCATGATTGTGATTGCATGATTGTGATTGTATGATTGTGATTGTATGATTGTGATTGTATGATTGTGATTGTATGATTGTGGTTGTATGATTGTGATTGTACGATTGTAATTGTACGATTGTGATTGTATGAATGTGATAGTATGATTGTGATTGTATGACTGTGATTGTATGACTGTGATTGTATTATTGTGATTGTATGATTGTGATTGTATGATTGTGAAAGTATGATTGTGAAAGTATGATTGTGATTGTATGATTGTGATTGTATGATTGTGATTGTATGATTGTGATTGTATGATTGTGATTGTATGATTGTGATTGTATGATTGTGATTGTCTGATTGTGGTTGTGCGATTGTGATTGTACGATTGTGATTGTACGATTGTGATTGTATGATTGTGGTTGTATGATTGTGATTGTATGATTGTGATTGTATGATTGTGATTGTATGATTGTGATAGTATGATTGTGATTATATGATTGTTATTGTATGACTGTGATTGTATGATTGTGATTGTATGATTGTGATAGTATGATTGTGAAAGTATGATTGTGATTGTATGATTGTGATTGTATGATTGTGATTGTATGATTGTGATTGTCTGATTGTGGTTGTGCGATTGTGATTGTACGATTGTGATTGTACGATTGTGACAGTATGATTGTGATTGTATGATTGTGATTGTATGATTGTGATTGTATGATTGTGATTGTATGATTGTGATTGTATGATTGTGATCGTATGATTGTGATTGTATGACTATGATTGTATGATTGTGATTGTATGATTGTATTTGGGTGATTGTATTTGGGAGATTGTATTTGGGAGATTGTAATTGTATGATTGCGATTGTATGATTGTGATTGCATGATTGTGATTCTATGATTGTGATTGCGTGATTTTGAATGTATGATTGTGATTGTATGATTGTGATTGTATGATTGTGATTGTATGGTTGTGATTGTATGATTGTAATTGTATGATTATGATTGTATGATTGTGATTGTATGATTGAGATTGTATGATTGTGATGGTGTGCTTGCGATTGTATGAATGTGATTGTATGATTGTGATTGTATGATTGTGATTGCATGATTGTGATTGCATGATTGTGATTGTATGATTGTGATTGTATGATTGTGATTGTATGATTGTGATTGTATGATTGTGATTGTACGATTGTAATTGTACGATTGTGATTGTACGATTGTGATTGTATGACTGTGATTGTATGACTGTGATTGTATGGTTGTGATTGTATCATTGTGATTGTATGATTGTGAAAGTATGATTGTGAAAGTATGATTGTGATTGTATGATTGTGATTGTATGATTGTGATTGTATGATTGTGATTGTATGATTGTGATTGTATGATTGTGATTGTATGATTGTGATTGTCTGATTGTGGTTGTGCGATTGTGATTGTACGATTGTGATTGTACGATTGTGATTGTACGATTGTGATTGTACGATTGTGATTGTACGATTGTGATTGTACGATTGTGATTGTATGATTGTGATTGTATGATTGTGATAGTATGATTGTGATTATATGGTTGTTATTGTATGACTGTGATTGTATGATTGTGATTGTATGATTGTGATAGTATGATTGTGAAAGTATGATTGTGATTGTATGATTGTGAATGTATGATTGTGATTGTATGATTGTGATTGTCTGATTGTGGTTGTGCGATTGTGATTGTACGATTGTGATTGTACGATTGTGACAGTATGATTGTGATTGTATGATTGTGATTGTATGATTGTGATTGTATGATTGTGATTGTATGATTGTGATTGTATGATTGTGATCGTATGATTGTGATTGTATGACTATGATTGTATGATTGTGATTGTATGATTGTATTTGGGTGATTGTATTTGGGAGATGGTATTTGGGAGATTGTAATTGTATGATTGCGATTGTATGATTGTGATTGTATGATTGTGATGTATGATTGTAATTGTATGATTATGATTGTATGATTATGATTGTATGATTGTGATTGTATGATTGAGATTGTATGATTGTGATGGTATGCTTGCGATTGTATGAATGTGATTGTATGATTGTGGTTGTACGATTGTGATTGTACGATTGTGATTGTACAATTGTGATTGTACGATTGTGATTGTATGATTGTGATTGTATGATTGTGATTGTATGATTGTGATTGTATGATTGTATTTGGGAGATTGTATTTGGGAGATTTATTTGGGAGATTGTAATTGTATGATTGCGATTGTATGATTGTGATTGTATGATTGCGATTGTATGATTGTGATTGTATGATTGTGATTGTATGATTGTATTTGGGAGATTGTATTTGGGAGATTGTAATTGTATGATTGCGATTGTATGATTGTGATTGTATGATTGCGATTGTATGATTGCGATTGTATGATTGTGATGTATGATTGTAATTGTATGATTACGATTGTATGATTGTGATTGTATGATTGTGATTGTATGATTGTATTTGGGAGATTGTATTTGGGAGATTTATTTGGGAGATTGTAATTGTATGATTGCGATTGTATGATTGTGATTGTATGATTGTGATTGTATGATTGCGATTGTATGAATGCGATTGTATGATTGTGATTGTATGATTGTATTTGGGAGATTGTATTTGGGAGATTGTAATTATATGATTGCGATTGTATGATTGTGATTGTATGATTGTGATTGTATGATTGTGATTGTATGATTGTAATTGTATGATTGTGATTGTATGATTATGATTGTATGATTGTGATTGCATGATTGTGATTGTATGATTGTGATTGCATGATTTTGAATGTATGATTGTGATTGTATGATTGTGATTGTATGATTGTGATTGTATGATTGTGATTGTATGATTGTGATTGTATGGTTGTGATTGTATGATTGTGATTGTATGATTGTGATGGTATGATTGTGATTGTATGATTGTGATTGTATGATTGTGATTGTATGATTGTGATTGTATGATTGTATTTGGGAGATTGTATTTGGGAGATTGTATTTGGGAGATTGTAATTGTATGATTGCGATTGTATGATTGTGATTGTATGATTGCGATTGTATGATTGCGATTGTATGATTGTGATGTATGATTGTAATTGTATGATTACGATTGTATGATAGTGATTGTATGATTGTGATTGTATGATTTTATTTGGGAGATTGTATTTGGGAGATTTATTTGGGAGATTGTAATTGTATGATTGCGATTGTATGATTGTGATTGTATGATTGTGATTGTATGATTGCGATTGTATGAATGCGATTGTATGATTGTGATTGTATGATTGTATTTGGGAGATTGTATTTGGGAGATTGTAATTATATGATTGCGATTGTATGATTGTGATTGTATGATTGCGATTGTATGATTGTGATTGTATGATTGTGATTGTATGATTGTGATTGTATGATTGTGATTGTATGATTATGATTGTATGATTGTGATTGTATGATTGTATTTGGGTGATTGTATTTGGGAGATTGTATTTGGGAGATTGTAATTGTATGATTGCGATTGTATGATTGTGATTGTATGATTGATATTGCATGAATGCGATTGTATGATTGTGATTGTATGATTGCGATTGTGTGATTGTGATTGTATGATTGTGATTCTTTGATTGTGATTGTATGATTGTGATTGTATGATTGTGATTGTATGATTGTGATCGTATGATTGTGATTGTATGATTATGATTGTATGATTGTGATTGTATGATTGTATTTGGGTGATTGTATTTGGGAGATTGTATTTGGGAGATTGTAATTGTATGATTGCGATTGTATGATTGTGATTGTATGATTGATATTGCATGAATGCGATTGTATGATTGTGATTGTATGATTGCGATTGTGTGATTGTGATTGTATGATTGTGATTGTATGATTGTATTTGGGAGATTGTATTTGGGATATTGTAATTGTATGATTGCGATTGTATGATTGTGATTGTATGATTGTGGTGTATGATTGTAATTGTATGATTATGATTGTATGATTGTGATTGTATGATTGAGATTGTATGATTGTGATGGTATGCTTGCGATTGTATGAATGTGATTGTATGATTGTGATTGTATGATTGTGATTGCATGATTGTGATTGCATGATTGTGATTGTATGATTGTGATTGTATGATTGTGATTGTATGATTGTGATTGTATGATTGTGATTGTATGATTGTGATTGTACGATTGTAATTGTACGATTGTGATTGTATGAATGTGATAGTATGATTGTGATTGTATGACTGTGATTGTATGACTGTGATTGTATTATTGTGATTGTATGATTGTGATTGTATGATTGTGAAAGTATGATTGTGAAAGTATGATTGTGATTGTATGATTGTGATTGTATGATTGTGATTGTATGATTGTGATTGTATGATTGTGATTGTATGATTGTGATTGTATGATTGTGATTGTCTGATTGTGGTTGTGCGATTGTGATTGTACGATTGTGATTGTACGATTGTGATTGTATGATTGTGGTTGTATGATTGTGATTGTATGATTGTGATTGTATGATTGTGATTGTATGATTGTGATAGTATGATTGTGATTATATGATTGTTATTGTATGACTGTGATTGTATGATTGTGATTGTATGATTGTGATAGTATGATTGTGAAAGTATGATTGTGATTGTATGATTGTGATTGTATGATTGTGATTGTATGATTGTGATTGTCTGATTGTGGTTGTGCGATTGTGATTGTACGATTGTGATTGTACGATTGTGACAGTATGATTGTGATTGTATGATTGTGATTGTATGATTGTGATTGTATGATTGTGATTGTATGATTGTGATTGTATGATTGTGATTGTATGATTGTGATCGTATGATTGTGATTGTATGACTATGATTGTATGATTGTGATTGTATGATTGTATTTGGGTGATTGTATTTGGGAGATTGTATTTGGGAGATTGTAATTGTATGATTGCGATTGTATGATTGTGATTGTATGATTGTGATGTATGATTGTAATTGTATGATTATTATTGTATGATTATGATTGTATGATTGTGATTGTATGATTGAGATTGTATGATTGTGATGGTATGCTTGCGATTGTATGAATGTGATTGTATGATTGTGGTTGTGCGATTGTGATTGTACGATTGTGATTGTACATTTGTGATTGTATGATTGTGATTGTATGATTGTGATTGTATGATTGTGATTGTATGATTGTGATTGTATGATTGTGATTGTATGATTGTGATTGTATGATTGTGATTGTATGATTGTGATAGTATTATTGTGATTGTATGATTGTGATTGTATGATTGTGATTGTATGATTGTGATTGTATGATTGTATTTGGGAGATTGTATTTGGGAGATTGTATTTGGGAGATTGTATTTGGGAGATTGTAATTGTATGATTGCGATTTTATGATTGTGATTGTATGATTGCGATTGTATGACTGTGATTGTATGACTGTGATTGTAGGATTGTGATTGTATGATTGTGATTGTATGATTGTGAAAGTATGATTGTGATTGTATGATTGTGATTGTATGATTGTGAAAGTATGATTATGATTGTATTTTTGTGATTTTATGATTGCGATTGTATGATTGTGATTGTATGATTGTGATTGTATGATTGCGATTGTATGAATGCGATTGTATGATTGTGATTGCATAATTGTGATTGTATGATTGTGATTGTATGATTGTGATAGTATGATTGTGAAAGTATGATTGTGATTGTATGATTGTGATTGTATGATTGTGATTGTATGATTGTGATTGTCTGATTGTGGTTGTGCGATTGTGATTGTACGATTGTGATTGTACGATTGTGACAGTATGATTGTGATTGTATGATTGTGATTGCATGATTGTGATTGTATGATTGTGATTGTATGATTGTGATCGTATGATTGTGATTGTATGATTATGATTGTATGATTGTGATTGTATGATTGTATTTGGGTGATTGTATTTGGGAGATTGTATTTGGGAGATTGTAATTGTATGATTGCGATTGTATGATTGTGATTGTATTATTGCGATTGTATGAATGCGATTGTATGATGGTGATTGTATGATTGTGATTGTATGATTGTGATTGTATGATTGTGATTGTATGATTGTATTTGGGAGATTGTATTTGGGATATTGTAATTGTATGATTGCGATTGTATGATTGTGATTGTATGATTGTGATGTATGATTGTAATTGTATGATTATGATTGTATGATTGTGATTGTATGATTGAGATTGTATGATTGTGATGGTATGCTTGCGATTGTATGAATGTGATTGTATGATTGTGATTGTATGATTGTGATTGCATGATTGTGATTGTATGATTGTGATTGTATGATTGTGATTGTATGATTGTGATTGTATGATTGTGATTGTATGATTGTGATTGTATGATTGTGATTGTATGATTGTGATTGCATGATTGTGATTGTATGATTGTGATTGTACGATAGTGATTGTATGATTGTGATTGTATGATTGTGATTGTATGATTATGATTGTATGATTGTGATTGTACGATTGTAATTGTGCGATTGTGATTGTATGATTGTGATAGTATGATTGTGATTATATGATTGCGATTGTATGACTGTGATTGTATGATTGTGATTGTATGATTGTGATTGTATGATTGTGAAAGTATGATTGTGATTGTATGATTGTGATTGTATGATTGTGATTGCATGATTGTGATTGTATGATTGTGATTGCATGATTGTGATTGTATGATTGTGATTGCATGATTTTGAATGTATGATTGTGATTGTATGATTGTGATTTTATGATTGTGATTGTATGATTGTGATTGTATGATTGTGATTGTATGATTGTGACTGTATGATTGTGATAGTATGATTGTGATTGTATGATTGTGATTGTATGATTGTGATTGTATGATTGTAATTGTATGATTGTGATTGTATGATTGTGATTGTATGATTGTGATTGCATGATTGTGATTGTGTGATTGTGATTGCATGATTTTGAATGTATGATTGTGATTGTATGATTGTGATTGTATGATTGTGATTGTATGATTGTGATTGTATGGTTGTGATTGTATGATTGTGATTGTGTGATTGTGATAGTATGATTGTGATTGTATGATTGTGATTGTATGATTGTGATTGTATGATTGTGATTGTATGATTGTGATTGTATGATTGTGATTGTATGATTGTGATTGTATGATTGTATTTGGGAGATTGTATTTGGGAGATTTATTTGGGAGATTGTAATTGTATGATTGCGATTGTATGATTGTGATTGTATGATTGTGATTGTATGATTGCGATTGTATGAATGCGATTGTATGATTGTGATTGTATGATTGTATTTGGGAGATTGTATTTGGGAGATTGTAATTATATGATTGCGATTGTATGATTGTGATTGTATGATTGTGATTGTATGATTGTGATGTATGATTGTAATTGTATGATTATGATTGTATGATTGTGATTGTATGATTGAGATTGTATGATTGTGATTGCATGATTGCGATTGTATGATTGCGATTGTATGATTGTGATTGTATGATTGTGATTGTATGATTGTGAAAGTATGATTATGATTGTATTTTTGTGATTTTATGATTGTGATTGTATGATTGTGATTGTATGATTCTGATTGTATGATTGCGATTGTATGAATGCGATTGTATGATTGTGATTGCATAACTGTGATTGTATGATTGTGATTGTGTGATTGTGATAGTATGATTGTGAAAGTATGATTGTGATTGTATGATTGTGATTGTATGATTGTGATTGTACGATTGTGATTGTCTGATTGTGGTTGTGCGATTGTGATTGTACGATTGTGATTGTACGATTGTGACAGTATGATTGTGATTGTATGATTGTGATTGCATGATTGTGATTGTATGATTGTGATTGTATGATTGTGATCGTATGATTGTGATTGTATGATTATGATTGTATGATTGTGATTGTATGATTGTATTTGGGTGATTGTATTTGGGAGATTGTATTTGGGAGATTGTAATTGTATGATTGCGATTGTATGATTGTGATTGTATTATTGCGATTGTATGAATGCGATTGTATGATTGTGATTGTATGATTGTGATTGTATGATTGTGATTGTATGATTGTGATTGTATGATTGTATTTGGGAGATTGTATTTGGGATATTGTAATTGTATGATTGCGATTGTATGATTGTGATTGTATGATTGTGATGTATGATTGTAATTGTATGATTATGATTGTATGATTGTGATTGTATGATTGAGATTGTATGATTGTGATGGTATGCTTGCGATTGTATGAATGTGATTGTATGATTGTGATTGTATGATTGTGATTGCATGATTGTGATTGTATGATTGTGATTGTATGATTGTGATTGTATGATTGTGATTGTATGATTGTGATTGTATGATTGTGATTGTATGATTGTGATTGTATGATTGTGATTGCATGATTGTGATTGTATGATTGTGATTGTACGATAGTGATTGTATGATTGTGATTGTATGATTGTGATTGTATGATTATGATTGTATGATTGTGATTGTACGATTGTAATTGTGCGATTGTGATTGTATGATTGTGATAGTATGATTGTGATTATATGATTGCGATTGTATGACTGTGATTGTATGACTGTGATTGTATGATTGTGATTGTATGATTGTGAAAGTATGATTGTGATTGTATGATTGTGATTGTATGATTGTGATTGCATGATTGTGATTGTATGATTGTGATTGCATGATTGTGATTGTATGATTGTGATTGTATGATTGTGATTGTATGATTGTAATTGTATGATTGTGATTGTATGATTGTGATTGTATGATTGTGATTGTATGATTGTGATAGTATGATTGTGATTGTATGATTGTGATTGTATGATTGTGATTGTATGACTGTAATTGTATGATTGTGACTGTATGATTATGATTGTATGATTGTGATTGCATGATTGTGATTGTATGATTGTGATTGCATGATTTTGAATGTATGATTGTGATTGTATGATTGTGATTGTATGATTGTGATTGTACGATAGTGATTGTATGATTGTGATTGTATGATTGTGATTGTATGATTATGATTGTATGATTGTGATTGTACGATTGTAATTGTGCGATTGTGATTGTATGATTGTGATAGTATGATTGTGATTATATGATTGCCATTGTATGACTGTGATTGTATGATTGTGATTGTATGATTGTGATTGTATGATTGTGAAAGTATGATTGTGATTGTATGATTGTGATTGTATGATTGTGATTGCATGATTGTGATTGTATGATTGTGATTGCATGATTGTGATTGTATGATTGTGATTGTATGATTGTGATTGTATGATTGTAATTGTATGATTGTGATTGTATGATTGTGATTGTATGATTGTGATTGTATGATTGTGATAGTATGATTGTGATTGTATGATTGTGATTGTATGATTGTGATTGTATGACTGTAATTGTATGATTGTGACTGTATGATTATGATTGTATGATTGTGATTGCATGATTGTGATTGTATGATTGTGATTGCATGATTTTGAATGTATGATTGTGATTGTATGATTGTGATTGTATGATTGTGATTGCATGATTGTGATTGTATGATTGTGATTGCGTGATTTTGAATGTATGATTGTGATTGTATGATTGTGATTGTATGATTGTGATTGTATGGTGGTGATTGTATTATTGTAATTGTATGATTATGATTGTATGATTGTGATTGTATGATTGAGATTGTATGATTGTGATGGTATGCTTGCGATTGTATGAATGTGATTGTATGATTGTGATTGTATGATTGTGATTGCATGATTGTGATTGTATGATTGTGATTGTATGATTGTGATTGTATGATTGTGATTGTATGATTGTGATTGTATGATTGTGATTGTATGATTGTGATTGTATGATTGCGATTGCATGATTGTGATTGTATGATTGTGATTGTACGATAGTGATTGTATGATTGTGATTGTATGATTGTGATTGTATGATTATGATTGTATGATTGTGATTGTACGCTTGTAATTGTGCGATTGTGATTGTATGATTGTGATAGTATGATTGTGATTCTATGATTGCGATTGTATGACTGTGATTGTATGATTGTGATTGTATGATTGTGATTGTATGATTGTGAAAGTATGATTGTGATTGTATGATTGTGATTGTATGATTGTGATTGCATGATTGTGATTGTATGATTGTGATTGCATGATTGTGATTGTATGATTGTGATTGTATGATTGTGATTGTATGATTGTAATTGTATGATTGTGATTGTATGATTGTGATTGTATGATTGTGATTGTATGATTGTGATAGTATGATTGTGATTGTATGATTGTGATTGTATGATTGTGATTGTATGATTGTAATTGTATGATTGTGACTGTATGATTATGATTGTATGATTGTGATTGCATGATTGTGATTGTATGATTGTGATTGCATGATTTTGAATGAATGATTGTGATTGTATGATTGTGATTGTATGATTGTGATTGCATGATTGTGATTGTATGATTGTGATTGCGTGATTTTGAATGTATGATTGTGATTGTATGATTGTGATTGTATGATTGTGATTGTATGGTTGTGATTGTATGATTGTAATTGTATGATTATGATTGTATGATTGTGATTGTATGATTGAGATTGTATGATTGTGATGGTGTGCTTGCGATTGTATGAATGTGATTGTATGATTGTGATTGTATGGTTGTGATTGTATGATTGTAATTGTATGATTATGATTGTATGATTGTGATTGTATGATTGAGATTGTATGATTGTGATGGTGTGCTTGCGATTGTATGAATGTGATTGCATGATTGCGATTGTATGATTGCGATTGTATGATTGTGATTGTATGATTGTGATTGTATGATTGTGATCGTATGATTGTGATTGTATGATTATGATTGTATGATTGTGATTGTATGATTGTATTTGGGTGATTGTATTTGGGAGATTGTATTTGGGAGATTGTAATTGTATGATTGCGATTGTATGATTGTGATTGTATGATTGATATTGCATGAATGCGATTGTATGATTGTGATTGTATGATTGCGATTGTGTGATTGTGATTGTATGATTGTGATTCTTTGATTGTGATTGTATGATTGTGATTGTATGATTGTGATTGTATGATTGTGATCGTATGATTGTGATTGTATGATTATGATTGTATGATTGTGATTGTATGATTGTATTTGGGTGATTGTATTTGGGAGATTGTATTTGGGAGATTGTAATTGTATGATTGCGATTGTATGATTGTGATTGTATGATTGATATTGCATGAATGCGATTGTATGATTGTGATTGTATGATTGCGATTGTGTGATTGTGATTGTATGATTGTGATTGTATGATTGTATTTGGGAGATTGTATTTGGGATATTGTAATTGTATGATTGCGATTGTATGATTGTGATTGTATGATTGTGGTGTATGATTGTAATTGTATGATTATGATTGTATGATTGTGATTGTATGATTGAGATTGTATGATTGTGATGGTATGCTTGCGATTGTATGAATGTGATTGTATGATTGTGATTGTATGATTGTGATTGCATGATTGTGATTGCATGATTGTGATTGTATGATTGTGATTGTATGATTGTGATTGTATGATTGTGATTGTATGATTGTGGTTGTATGATTGTGATTGTACGATTGTAATTGTACGATTGTGATTGTATGAATGTGATAGTATGATTGTGATTGTATGACTGTGATTGTATGACTGTGATTGTATTATTGTGATTGTATGATTGTGATTGTATGATTGTGAAAGTATGATTGTGAAAGTATGATTGTGATTGTATGATTGTGATTGTATGATTGTGATTGTATGATTGTGATTGTATGATTGTGATTGTATGATTGTGATTGTATGATTGTGATTGTCTGATTGTGGTTGTGCGATTGTGATTGTACGATTGTGATTGTACGATTGTGATTGTATGATTGTGGTTGTATGATTGTGATTGTATGATTGTGATTGTATGATTGTGATTGTATGATTGTGATAGTATGATTGTGATTATATGATTGTTATTGTATGACTGTGATTGTATGATTGTGATTGTATGATTGTGATAGTATGATTGTGAAAGTATGATTGTGATTGTATGATTGTGATTGTATGATTGTGATTGTATGATTGTGATTGTCTGATTGTGGTTGTGCGATTGTGATTGTACGATTGTGATTGTACGATTGTGACAGTATGATTGTGATTGTATGATTGTGATTGTATGATTGTGATTGTATGATTGTGATTGTATGATTGTGATTGTATGATTGTGATCGTATGATTGTGATTGTATGACTATGATTGTATGATTGTGATTGTATGATTGTATTTGGGTGATTGTATTTGGGAGATTGTATTTGGGAGATTGTAATTGTATGATTGCGATTGTATGATTGTGATTGTATGATTGTGATGTATGATTGTAATTGTATGATTATGATTGTATGATTATGATTGTATGATTGTGATTGTATGATTGAGATTGTATGATTGTGATGGTATGCTTGCGATTGTATGAATGTGATTGTATGATTGTGGTTGTGCGATTGTGATTGTACGATTGTGATTGTACATTTGTGATTGTATGATTGTGATTGTATGATTGTGATTGTATGATTGTGATTGCATGATTGTGATTGTGTGATTGTGATTGCATGATTTTGAATGTATGATTGTGATTGTATGATTGTGATTGTATGATTGTGATTGTATGATTGTGATTGTATGGTTGTGATTGTATGATTGTGATTGTATGATTGTGATAGTATGATTGTGATTGTATGATTGTGATTGTATGATTGTGATTGTATGATTGTGATTGTATGATTGTGATTGTATGATTGTGATTGTATGATTGTATTTGGGAGATTGTATTTGGGAGATTTATTTGGGAGATTGTAATTGTATGATTGCGATTGTATGATTGTGATTGTATGATTGTGATTGTATGATTGCGATTGTATGAATGCGATTGTATGATTGTGATTGTATGATTGTATTTGGGAGATTGTATTTGGGAGATTGTAATTATATGATTGCGATTGTATGATTGTGATTGTATGATTGCGATTGTATGATTGTGATTGTATGATTGTGATGTATGATTGTAATTGTATGATTATGATTGTATGATTGTGATTGTATGATTGAGATTGTATGATTGTGATTGCATGATTGCGATTGGATGATTGCGATTGTATGATTGTGATTGTATGATTGTGATTGTATGATTGTGAAAGTATGATTATGATTGTATTTTTGTGATTTTATGATTGTGATTGTATGATTGTGATTGTATGATTGTGATTGTATGATTGCGATTGTATGAATGCGATTGTATGATTGTGATTGCATAATTGTGATTGTATGATTGTGATTGTATGATTGTGATAGTATGATTGTGAAAGTATGATTGTGATTGTATGATTGTGATTGTATGATTGTGATTGTATGATTGTGATTGTCTGATTGTGGTTGTGCGATTGTGATTGTACGATTGTGATTGTACGATTGTGACAGTATGATTGTGATTGTATGATTGTGATTGCATGATTGTGATTGTATGATTGTGATTGTATGATTGTGATCGTATGATTGTGATTGTATGATTATGATTGTATGATTGTGATTGTATGATTGTATTTGGGTGATTGTATTTGGGAGATTGTATTTGGGAGATTGTAATTGTATGATTGCGATTGTATGATTGTGATTGTATTATTGCGATTGTATGAATGCGATTGTATGATTGTGATTGTATGATTATGATTGTATGATTGTGATTGTATGATTGTGATTGTATGATTGTATTTGGGAGATTGTATTTGGGATATTGTAATTGTATGATTGCGATTGTATGATTGTGATTGTATGATTGTGATGTATGATTGTAATTGTATGATTATGATTGTATGATTGTGATTGTATGATTGAGATTGTATGATTGTGATGGTATGCTTGCGATTGTATGAATGTGATTGTATGATTGTGATTGTATGATTGTGATTGCATCATTGTGATTGTATGATTGTGATTGTATGATTGTGATTGTATGATTGTGATTGTATGATTGTGATTGTATGATTGTGATTGTATGATTGTGATTGTATGATTGCGATTGCATGATTGTGATTGTATGATTGTGATTGTACGATAGTGATTGTATGATTGTGATTGTATGATTGTGATTGTATGATTATGATTGTATGATTGTGATTGTACGCTTGTAATTGTGCGATTGTGATTGTATGATTGTGATAGTATGATTGTGATTATATGATTGCGATTGTATGACTGTGATTGTATGATTGTGATTGTATGATTGTGATTGTATGATTGTGAAAGTATGATTGTGATTGTATGATTGTGATTGTATGATTGTGATTGCATGATTGTGATTGTATGATTGTGATTGCATGATTGTGATTGTATGATTGTGATTGTATGATTGTGATTGTATGATTGTAATTGTATGATTGTGATTGTATGATTGTGATTGTATGATTGTGATTGTATGATTGTGATAGTATGATTGTGATTGTATGATTGTGATTGTATGATTGTGATTGTATGATTGTAATTGTATGATTGTGACTGTATGATTATGATTGTATGATTGTGATTGCATGATTGTGATTGTATGATTGTGATTGCATGATATTGAATGAATGATTGTGATTGTATGATTGTGATTGTATGATTGTGATTGCATGATTGTGATTCTATGATTGTGATTGCGTGATTTTGAATGTATGATTGTGATTGTATGATTGTGATTGTATGATTGTGATTGTATGGTTGTGATTGTATGATTGTAATTGTATGATTATGATTGTATGATTGTGATTGTATGATTGAGATTGTATGATTGTGATGGTGTGCTTGCGATTGTATGAATGTGATTGTATGATTGTGATTGTATGATTGTGATTGCATGATTGTGATTGCATGATTGTGATTGTATGATTGTGATTGTATGATTGTGATTGTATGGTTGTGATTGTATGATTGTGATTGTACGATTGTAATTGTACGATTGTGATTGTACGATTGTGATTGTATGACTGTGATTGTATGACTGTGATTGTATGGTTGTGATTGTATCATTGTGATTGTATGATTGTGAAAGTATGATTGTGAAAGTATGATTGTGATTGTATGATTGTGATTGTATGATTGTGATTGTATGATTGTGATTGTATGATTGTGATTGTATGATTGTGATTGTCTGATTGTGGTTGTGCGATTGTGATTGTACGATTGTGATTGTACGATTGTGATTGTACGATTGTGATTGTACGATTGTGATTGTACGATTGTGATTGTACGATTGTGATTGTATGATTGTGATTGTATGATTGTGATAGTATGATTGTGATTATATGGTTGTTATTGTATGACTGTGATTGTATGATTGTGATTGTATGATTGTGATAGTATGATTGTGAAAGTATGATTGTGATTGTATGATTGTGAATGTATGATTGTGATTGTATGATTGTGATTGTCTGATTGTGGTTGTGCGATTGTGATTGTACGATTGTGATTGTACGATTGTGACAGTATGATTGTGATTGTATGATTGTGATTGTATGATTGTGATTGTATGATTGTGATTGTATGATTGTGATTGTATGATTGTGATTGTATGATTGTGATCGTATGATTGTGATTGTATGACTATGATTGTATGATTGTGATTGTATGATTGTATTTGGGTGATTGTATTTGGGAGATGGTATTTGGGAGATTGTAATTGTATGATTGCGATTGTATGATTGTGATTGTATGATTGTGATGTATGATTGTAATTGTATGATTATGATTGTATGATTATGATTGTATGATTGTGATTGTATGATTGAGATTGTATGATTGTGATGGTATGCTTGCGATTGTATGAATGTGATTGTATGATTGTGGTTGTACGATTGTGATTGTACGATTGTGATTGTACAATTGTGATTGTACGATTGTGATTGTATGATTGTGATTGTATGATTGTGATTGTATGATTGTGATTGTATGATTGTATTTGGGAGATTGTATTTGGGAGATTTATTTGGGAGATTGTAATTGTATGATTGCGATTGTATGATTGTGATTGTATGATTGCGATTGTATGAATGCGATTGTATGATTGTGATTGTATGATTGTATTTGGGAGATTGTATTTGGGAGATTGTAATTATATGATTGCGATTGTATGATTGTGATTGTATGATTGCGATTGTATGATTGTGATTGTATGATTGTGTTGTATGATTGTAATTGTATGATTATGATTGTATGATTGTGATTGTATGATTGAGATTGTATGATTGTGATTGCATGATTGCGATTGTATGATTGCGATTGTATGATTGTGATTGTATGATTGTGATTGTATGATTGTGATTGTATGATTGTGATTGTATGATTGTATTTGGGAGATTGTAATTGTATGATTGCGATTGTATGATTGTGATTGTATGATTGCGATTGTATGATTGTGATTGTATGATTGTGATGTATGATTGTAATTGTATGACTATGATTGTATGACTGTGATTGTATGATTGTGATTGTATGATTGTGATAGTATGATTGTGAAAGTATGATTGTGATTGTATGATTGTGATTGTATGATTGTGATTGTATGATTGCGATTGTCTGATTGTGGTTGTGCGATTGTGATTGTACGATTGTGATTGTACGATTGTGACAGTATGATTGTGATTGTATGATTGTGATTGTATGATTGTGATTGTATGATTGTGATTGTATGATTGTGATTGTGTGATTGTGATTGTATGATTGTGATTGTATGATTATGATTGTATGATTGTGATTGTATGATTGTATTTGGGTGATTGTATTTGGGAGATTGTATTTGGGATATTGTAATTGTATGATTGCGATTGTATGATTGTGATTGTATGATTGTGATGTATGATTGTAATTGTATGATTATGATTGTATGATTGTGATTGTATGATTGAGATTGTATGATTGTGATTGTATGATTGTGATTGTATGATTGTATTTGGGAGATTGTATTTGGGAGATTTATTTGGGAGATTGTAATTGTATGATTGCGATTGTATGATTGTGATTGTATGATTGTGATTGTATGATTGCGATTGTATGAATGCGATTGTATGATTGTGATTGTATGATTGTATTTGGGAGATTGTATTTGGGAGATTGTAATTATATGATTGCGATTGTATGATTGTGATTGTATGATTGCGATTGTATGATTCTGATTGTATGATTGTGATGTATGATTGTAATTGTATGATTATGATTGTATGATTGTGGTTGTATGATTGAGATTGTATGATTGTGATTGCATGATTGCGATTGTATGATTGCGATTGTATGATTGTGATTGTATGATTGTGATTGTATGATTGTGATTGTATGATTGTGATTGTATGATTGTGATTGTATGATTGTGATTTTATGATTGTGAAAGTATGATTGTGATTGTATGATTGCGATTGTATGATTGTGATTGTATGATTATGATTGTATTTTTGTGATTTTATGATTGTGATTGTATGATTGTGATTGTATGATTGTGATTGTATGATTGTGATTGTATGATTGCGATTGTATGAATGCGATTGTATGATTGTGATTGCATAATTGTGATTGTATGATTGTGATTGTATGATTGTGATTGTATGATTGTGATTGTATGATTGTGATTGTATGATTGTGATTGTATGAGTGTGGTTGTCTGATTGTGGTTGTGCGATTGTGATGTATGATTGTAATTGTATGATTATGATTGTATGATAGTGATTGTATGATTGAGATTGTATGATTGTGATTGTATGCTTGCGATTGTATGATTGTGATTGTATGATTGTGATTCTTTGATTGTGATTGTATGATTGTGATTGTATGATTGTGATTGTATGATTGTGATTGTATGATTGTGATTGTATGTTTGTGATTGTATGATTGTGATTGTATGATTGTGATTGTATGATTGTGATTGTATGATTGTGAAAGTATGATTGTGATTGTATGATTGTGATTGTATGATTGTGATTGTACGATTGTAATTGTACGATTGTGATTGTATGATTGTGATAGTATGATTGTGATTGTATGACTGTGATTGTATGACGGTGATTGTATGATTGTGATTGTATGATTGTGATTGTATGACTGTGATTGTATGACGGTGATTGTATGATTGTGATTGTATGATTGTGATTGTATGATTGTGAAAGTATGATTGTGATTGTATGATTGTGATTGTACGATTGTGATTGCATGATTGTGATTGTATGATTGTGATTGCATGATTGTGATTGTATGATTGTGATTGTATGATTGTATTTGTACGATTGTAATTGTACGATTGTGATTGTATGATTGTGATAGTATGATTGTGATTGTATGACTGTGATTGTATGACGGTGATTGTATGATTGTGATTGTATGATTGTGATTGTATGATTGTGATTGTATGACTGTGATTGTATGACGGTGATTGTATGATTGTGATTGTATGATTGTGATTGTATGACTGTGATTGTATGACGGTGATTGTATGATTGTGATTGTATGATTGTGATTGTACGATAGTGATTGTATGATTGTGATTGTATGATTGTGATTGTATGATTATGATTGTATGATTGTGATTGTACGATTGTAATTGTGCGATTGTGATTGTATGATTGTGATAGTATGATTGTGATTATATGATTGCGATTGTATGACTGTGATTGTATGATTGTGATTGTATGATTGTGATTGTATGATTGTGAAAGTATGATTGTGATTGTATGATTGTGATTGTATGATTGTGATTGCATGATTGTGATTGTATGATTGTGATTGCATGATTGTGATTGTATGATTGTGATTGTATGATTGTGATTGTATGATTGTAATTGTATGATTGTGATTGTATGATTGTGATTGTATGATTGTGATTGTATGATTGTGATAGTATGATTGTGATTGTATGATTGTGATTGTATGATTGTGATTGTATGACTGTAATTGTATGATTGTGACTGTATGATTATGATTGTATGATTGTGATTGCATGATTGTGATTGTATGATTGTGATTGCATGATTTTGAATGTATGATTGTGATTGTATGATTGTGATTGTATGATTGTGATTGCATGATTGTGATTGTATGATTGTGATTGCGTGATTTTGAATGTATGATTGTGATTGTATGATTGTGATTGTATGATTGTGATTGTATGGTTGTGATTGTATTATTGTAATTGTATGATTATGATTGTATGATTGTGATTGTATGATTGAGATTGTATGATTGTGATGGTGTGCTTGCGATTGTATGAATGTGATTGTATGATTGTGATTGTATGATTGTGATTGCATGATTGTGATTGCATGATTGTGATTGTATGTTGTGATTGTATGATTGTGATTGTATGATTGTGATTGTATGATTGTGATTGTATGGTTGTGATTGTACGATTGTAATTGTACGATTGTGATTGTATGATTGTGATTGTATGACTGTGATTGTATGACTGTGATTGTATGGTTGTGATTGTATGATTGTGATTGTATGATTGTGAAAGTATGATTGTGAAAGTATGATTGTGATTGTATGATTGTGATTGTATGATTGTGATTGTATGATTGCGATTGCATGATTGTGATTGTATGATTGTGATTGTACGATAGTGATTGTATGATTGTGATAGTATGATTGTGATTGTATGATTATGATTGTATGATTGTGATTGTACGCTTGTAATTGTGCGATTGTGATTGTATGATTGTGATAGTATGATTGTGATTATATGATTGCGATTGTATGACTGTGATTGTATGATTGTGATTGTATGATTGTGATTGTATGATTGTGAAAGTATGATTGTGATTGTATGATTGTGATTGTATGATTGTGATTGCATGATTGTGATTGTATGATTGTGATTGTATGATTGTGATTGTATGATTGTGATTGTATGATTGTGATTGTATGATTGTAATTGTATGATTGTGATTGTATGATTGTGATTGTATGATTGTGATTGTATGATTGTGATAGTATGATTGAGATTGTATGATTGTGATTGTATGATTGTGATTGTATGATTGTATTTGGGAGATTGTATTTGGGAGATTTATTTGGGAGATTGTAATTGTATGATTGCGATTGTATGATTGTGATTGTATGATTGTGATTGTATGATTGCGATTGTATGAATGCGATTGTATGATTGTGATTGTATGATTGTATTTGGGAGATTGTATTTGGGAGATTGTAATTATATGATTGCGATTGTATGATTGTGATTGTATGATTGCGATTGTATGATTCTGATTGTATGATTGTGATGTATGATTGTAATTGTATGATTATGATTGTATGATTGTGGTTGTATGATTGAGATTGTATGATTGTGATTGCATGATTGCGATTGTATGATTGCGATTGTATGATTGTGATTGTATGATTGTGATTGTATGATTGTGATTGTATGATTGTGATTGTATGATTGTGATTGTATGATTGTGATTTTATGATTGTGAAAGTATGATTGTGATTGTATGATTGCGATTGTATGATTGTGATTGTATGATTATGATTGTATTTTTGTGATTTTATGATTGTGATTGTATGATTGTGATTGTATGATTGTGATTGTATGATTGTGATTGTATGATTGCGATTGTATGAATGCGATTGTATGATTGTGATTGCATAATTGTGATTGTATGATTGTGATTGTATGATTGTGATTGTATGATTGTGATTGTATGATTGTGATTGTATGATTGTGATTGTATGAGTGTGGTTGTCTGATTGTGGTTGTGCGATTGTGATGTATGATTGTAATTGTATGATTATGATTGTATGATAGTGATTGTATGATTGAGATTGTATGATTGTGATTGTATGCTTGCGATTGTATGATTGTGATTGTATGATTGTGATTCTTTGATTGTGATTGTATGATTGTGATTGTATGATTGTGATTGTATGATTGTGATTGTATGTTTGTGATTGTATGATTGTGATTGTATGATTGTGATTGTATGATTGTGATTGTATGATTGTGAAAGTATGATTGTGATTGTATGATTGTGATTGTATGATTGTGATTGTACGATTGTAATTGTACGATTGTGATTGTATGATTGTGATAGTATGATTGTGATTGTATGACTGTGATTGTATGACGGTGATTGTATGATTGTGATTGTATGATTGTGATTGTATGACTGTGATTGTATGACGGTGATTGTATGATTGTGATTGTATGATTGTGATTGTATGATTGTGAAAGTATGATTGTGATTGTATGATTGTGATTGTACGATTGTGATTGCATGATTGTGATTGTATGATTGTGATTGCATGATTGTGATTGTATGATTGTGATTGTATGATTGTATTTGTACGATTGTAATTGTACGATTGTGATTGTATGATTGTGATAGTATGATTGTGATTGTATGACTGTGATTGTATGACGGTGATTGTATGATTGTGATTGTATGATTGTGATTGTATGATTGTGATTGTATGACTGTGATTGTATGACGGTGATTGTATGATTGTGATTGTATGATTGTGATTGTATGACTGTGATTGTATGACGGTGATTGTATGATTGTGATTGTATGATTGTGATTGTACGATAGTGATTGTATGATTGTGATTGTATGATTGTGATTGTATGATTATGATTGTATGATTGTGATTGTACGATTGTAATTGTGCGATTGTGATTGTATGATTGTGATAGTATGATTGTGATTATATGATTGCGATTGTATGACTGTGATTGTATGATTGTGATTGTATGATTGTGATTGTATGATTGTGAAAGTATGATTGTGATTGTATGATTGTGATTGTATGATTGTGATTGCATGATTGTGATTGTATGATTGTGATTGCATGATTGTGATTGTATGATTGTGATTGTATGATTGTGATTGTATGATTGTAATTGTATGATTGTGATTGTATGATTGTGATTGTATGATTGTGATTGTATGATTGTGATAGTATGATTGTGATTGTATGATTGTGATTGTATGATTGTGATTGTATGACTGTAATTGTATGATTGTGACTGTATGATTATGATTGTATGATTGTGATTGCATGATTGTGATTGTATGATTGTGATTGCATGATTTTGAATGTATGATTGTGATTGTATGATTGTGATTGTATGATTGTGATTGCATGATTGTGATTGTATGATTGTGATTGCGTGATTTTGAATGTATGATTGTGATTGTATGATTGTGATTGTATGATTGTGATTGTATGGTTGTGATTGTATTATTGTAATTGTATGATTATGATTGTATGATTGTGATTGTATGATTGAGATTGTATGATTGTGATGGTGTGCTTGCGATTGTATGAATGTGATTGTATGATTGTGATTGTATGATTGTGATTGCATGATTGTGATTGCATGATTGTGATTGTATGTTGTGATTGTATGATTGTGATTGTATGATTGTGATTGTATGATTGTGATTGTATGGTTGTGATTGTACGATTGTAATTGTACGATTGTGATTGTATGATTGTGATTGTATGACTGTGATTGTATGACTGTGATTGTATGGTTGTGATTGTATGATTGTGATTGTATGATTGTGAAAGTATGATTGTGAAAGTATGATTGTGATTGTATGATTGTGATTGTATGATTGTGATTGTATGATTGCGATTGCATGATTGTGATTGTATGATTGTGATTGTACGATAGTGATTGTATGATTGTGATTGTATGATTGTGATTGTATGATTATGATTGTATGATTGTGATTGTACGCTTGTAATTGTGCGATTGTGATTGTATGATTGTGATAGTATGATTGTGATTATATGATTGCGATTGTATGACTGTGATTGTATGATTGTGATTGTATGATTGTGATTGTATGATTGTGAAAGTATGATTGTGATTGTATGATTGTGATTGTATGATTGTGATTGCATGATTGTGATTGTATGATTGTGATTGTATGATTGTGATTGTATGATTGTGATTGTATGATTGTGATTGTATGATTGTAATTGTATGATTGTGATTGTATGATTGTGATTGTATGATTGTGATTGTATGATTGTGATAGTATGATTGTGATTGTATGATTGTGATTGTATGATTGTGATTGTATGATTGTAATTGTATGATTGTGACTGTATGATTATGATTGTATGATTGTGATTGCATGATTGTGATTGTATGATTGTGATTGCATGATTTTGAATGAATGATTGTGATTGTATGATTGTGATTGTATGATTGTGATTGCATGATTGTGATTGTATGATTGTGATTGCGTGATTTTGAATGTATGATTGTGATTGTATGATTGTGATTGTATGATTGTGATTGTATGGTTGTGATTGTATGATTGTAATTGTATGATTATGATTGTATGATTGTGATTGTATGATTGAGATTGTATGATTGTGATGGTGTGCTTGCGATTGTATGAATGTGATTGTATGATTGTGATTGTATGGTTGTGATTGTATGATTGTAATTGTATGATTATGATTGTATGATTGTGATTGTATGATTGAGATTGTATGATTGTGATGGTGTGCTTGCGATTGTATGAATGTGATTGCATGATTGCGATTGTATGATTGCGATTGTATGATTGTGATTGTATGATTGTGATTGTATGATTGTGATCGTATGATTGTGATTGTATGATTATGATTGTATGATTGTGATTGTATGATTGTATTTGGGTGATTGTATTTGGGAGATTGTATTTGGGAGATTGTAATTGTATGATTGCGATTGTATGATTGTGATTGTATGATTGATATTGCATGAATGCGATTGTATGATTGTGATTGTATGATTGCGATTGTGTGATTGTGATTGTATGATTGTGATTCTTTGATTGTGATTGTATGATTGTGATTGTATGATTGTGATTGTATGATTGTGATCGTATGATTGTGATTGTATGATTATGATTGTATGATTGTGATTGTATGATTGTATTTGGGTGATTGTATTTGGGAGATTGTATTTGGGAGATTGTAATTGTATGATTGCGATTGTATGATTGTGATTGTATGATTGATATTGCATGAATGCGATTGTATGATTGTGATTGTATGATTGCGATTGTGTGATTGTGATTGTATGATTGTGATTGTATGATTGTATTTGGGAGATTGTATTTGGGATATTGTAATTGTATGATTGCGATTGTATGATTGTGATTGTATGATTGTGGTGTATGATTGTAATTGTATGATTATGATTGTATGATTGTGATTGTATGATTGAGATTGTATGATTGTGATGGTATGCTTGCGATTGTATGAATGTGATTGTATGATTGTGATTGTATGATTGTGATTGCATGATTGTGATTGCATGATTGTGATTGTATGATTGTGATTGTATGATTGTGATTGTATGATTGTGATTGTATGATTGTGGTTGTATGATTGTGATTGTACGATTGTAATTGTACGATTGTGATTGTATGAATGTGATAGTATGATTGTGATTGTATGACTGTGATTGTATGACTGTGATTGTATTATTGTGATTGTATGATTGTGATTGTATGATTGTGAAAGTATGATTGTGAAAGTATGATTGTGATTGTATGATTGTGATTGTATGATTGTGATTGTATGATTGTGATTGTATGATTGTGATTGTATGATTGTGATTGTATGATTGTGATTGTCTGATTGTGGTTGTGCGATTGTGATTGTACGATTGTGATTGTACGATTGTGATTGTATGATTGTGGTTGTATGATTGTGATTGTATGATTGTGATTGTATGATTGTGATTGTATGATTGTGATAGTATGATTGTGATTATATGATTGTTATTGTATGACTGTGATTGTATGATTGTGATTGTATGATTGTGATAGTATGATTGTGAAAGTATGATTGTGATTGTATGATTGTGATTGTATGATTGTGATTGTATGATTGTGATTGTCTGATTGTGGTTGTGCGATTGTGATTGTACGATTGTGATTGTACGATTGTGACAGTATGATTGTGATTGTATGATTGTGATTGTATGATTGTGATTGTATGATTGTGATTGTATGATTGTGATTGTATGATTGTGATCGTATGATTGTGATTGTATGACTATGATTGTATGATTGTGATTGTATGATTGTATTTGGGTGATTGTATTTGGGAGATTGTATTTGGGAGATTGTAATTGTATGATTGCGATTGTATGATTGTGATTGCATGATTGTGATTCTATGATTGTGATTGCGTGATTTTGAATGTATGATTGTGATTGTATGATTGTGATTGTATGATTGTGATTGTATGGTTGTGATTGTATGATTGTAATTGTATGATTATGATTGTATGATTGTGATTGTATGATTGAGATTGTATGATTGTGATGGTGTGCTTGCGATTGTATGAATGTGATTGTATGATTGTGATTGTATGATTGTGATTGCATGATTGTGATTGCATGATTGTGATTGTATGATTGTGATTGTATGATTGTGATTGTATGATTGTGATTGTATGATTGTGATTGTACGATTGTAATTGTACGATTGTGATTGTACGATTGTGATTGTATGACTGTGATTGTATGACTGTGATTGTATGGTTGTGATTGTATCATTGTGATTGTATGATTGTGAAAGTATGATTGTGAAAGTATGATTGTGATTGTATGATTGTGATTGTATGATTGTGATTGTATGATTGTGATTGTATGATTGTGATTGTATGATTGTGATTGTCTGATTGTGGTTGTGCGATTGTGATTGTACGATTGTGATTGTACGATTGTGATTGTACGATTGTGATTGTACGATTGTGATTGTACGATTGTGATTGTACGATTGTGATTGTATGATTGTGATTGTATGATTGTGATAGTATGATTGTGATTATATGGTTGTTATTGTATGACTGTGATTGTATGATTGTGATTGTATGATTGTGATAGTATGATTGTGAAAGTATGATTGTGATTGTATGATTGTGAATGTATGATTGTGATTGTATGATTGTGATTGTCTGATTGTGGTTGTGCGATTGTGATTGTACGATTGTGATTGTACGATTGTGACAGTATGATTGTGATTGTATGATTGTGATTGTATGATTGTGATTGTATGATTGTGATTGTATGATTGTGATTGTATGATTGTGATCGTATGATTGTGATTGTATGACTATGATTGTATGATTGTGATTGTATGATTGTATTTGGGTGATTGTATTTGGGAGATGGTATTTGGGAGATTGTAATTGTATGATTGCGATTGTATGATTGTGATTGTATGATTGTGATGTATGATTGTAATTGTATGATTATGATTGTATGATTATGATTGTATGATTGTGATTGTATGATTGAGATTGTATGATTGTGATGGTATGCTTGCGATTGTATGAATGTGATTGTATGATTGTGGTTGTACGATTGTGATTGTACGATTGTGATTGTACAATTGTGATTGTACGATTGTGATTGTATGATTGTGATTGTATGATTGTGATTGTATGATTGTGATTGTATGATTGTATTTGGGAGATTGTATTTGGGAGATTTATTTGGGAGATTGTAATTGTATGATTGCGATTGTATGATTGTGATTGTATGATTGCGATTGTATGATTGTGATTGTATGATTGTGATTGTATGATTGTATTTGGGAGATTGTATTTGGGAGATTGTAGTTGTATGATTGCGATTGTATGATTGTGATTGTATGATTGCGATTGTATGATTGCGATTGTATGATTGTGATGTATGATTGTAATTGTATGATTACGATTGTATGATTGTGATTGTATGATTGTGATTGTATGATTGTATTTGGGAGATTGTATTTGGGAGATTTATTTGGGAGATTGTAATTGTATGATTGCGATTGTATGATTGTGATTGTATGATTGTGATTGTATGATTGCGATTGTATGAATGCGATTGTATGATTGTGATTGTATGATTGTATTTGGGAGATTGTATTTGGGAGATTGTAATTATATGATTGCGATTGTATGATTGTGATTGTATGATTGTGATTGTATGATTGTGATTGTATGATTGTAATTGTATGATTGTGATTGTATGATTATGATTGTATGATTGTGATTGCATGATTGTGATTGTATGATTGTGATTGCATGATTTTGAATGTATGATTGTGATTGTATGATTGTGATTGTATGATTGTGATTGTATGATTGTGATTGTATGATTGTGATTGTATGGTTGTGATTGTATGATTGTGATTGTATGATTGTGATGGTATGATTGTGATTGTATGATTGTGATTGTATGATTGTGATTGTATGATTGTGATTGTATGATTGTATTTGGGAGATTGTATTTGGGAGATTGTATTTGGGAGATTGTAATTGTATGATTGCGATTGTATGATTGTGATTGTATGATTGCGATTGTATGATTGCGATTGTATGATTGTGATGTATGATTGTAATTGTATGATTACGATTGTATGATAGTGATTGTATGATTGTGATTGTATGATTTTATTTGGGAGATTGTATTTGGGAGATTTATTTGGGAGATTGTAATTGTATGATTGCGATTGTATGATTGTGATTGTATGATTGTGATTGTATGATTGCGATTGTATGAATGCGATTGTATGATTGTGATTGTATGATTGTATTTGGGAGATTGTATTTGGGAGATTGTAATTATATGATTGCGATTGTATGATTGTGATTGTATGATTGCGATTGTATGATTGTGATTGTATGATTGTGATGTATGATTGTAATTGTATGATTATCATTGTATGATTGTGATTGTATGATTGTGATCGTATGATTGTGATTGTATGATTATGATTGTATGATTGTGATTGTATGATTGTATTTGGGTGATTGTATTTGGGAGATTGTATTTGGGAGATTGTAATTGTATGATTGCGATTGTATGATTGTGATTGTATGATTGATATTGCATGAATGCGATTGTATGATTGTGATTGTATGATTGCGATTGTGTGATTGTGATTGTATGATTGTGATTCTTTGATTGTGATTGTATGATTGTGATTGTATGATTGTGATTGTATGATTGTGATCGTATGATTGTGATTGTATGATTATGATTGTATGATTGTGATTGTATGATTGTATTTGGGTGATTGTATTTGGGAGATTGTATTTGGGAGATTGTAATTGTATGATTGCGATTGTATGATTGTGATTGTATGATTGATATTGCATGAATGCGATTGTATGATTGTGATTGTATGATTGCGATTGTGTGATTGTGATTGTATGATTGTGATTGTATGATTGTATTTGGGAGATTGTATTTGGGATATTGTAATTGTATGATTGCGATTGTATGATTGTGATTGTATGATTGTGGTGTATGATTGTAATTGTATGATTATGATTGTATGATTGTGATTGTATGATTGAGATTGTATGATTGTGATGGTATGCTTGCGATTGTATGAATGTGATTGTATGATTGTGATTGTATGATTGTGATTGCATGATTGTGATTGCATGATTGTGATTGTATGATTGTGATTGTATGATTGTGATTGTATGATTGTGATTGTATGATTGTGATTGTATGATTGTGATTGTACGATTGTAATTGTACGATTGTGATTGTATGAATGTGATAGTATGATTGTGATTGTATGACTGTGATTGTATGACTGTGATTGTATTATTGTGATTGTATGATTGTGATTGTATGATTGTGAAAGTATGATTGTGAAAGTATGATTGTGATTGTATGATTGTGATTGTATGATTGTGATTGTATGATTGTGATTGTATGATTGTGATTGTATGATTGTGATTGTATGATTGTGATTGTCTGATTGTGGTTGTGCGATTGTGATTGTACGATTGTGATTGTACGATTGTGATTGTATGATTGTGGTTGTATGATTGTGATTGTATGATTGTGATTGTATGATTGTGATTGTATGATTGTGATAGTATGATTGTGATTATATGATTGTTATTGTATGACTGTGATTGTATGATTGTGATTGTATGATTGTGATAGTATGATTGTGAAAGTATGATTGTGATTGTATGATTGTGATTGTATGATTGTGATTGTATGATTGTGATTGTCTGATTGTGGTTGTGCGATTGTGATTGTACGATTGTGATTGTACGATTGTGACAGTATGATTGTGATTGTATGATTGTGATTGTATGATTGTGATTGTATGATTGTGATTGTATGATTGTGATTGTATGATTGTGATTGTATGATTGTGATCGTATGATTGTGATTGTATGACTATGATTGTATGATTGTGATTGTATGATTGTATTTGGGTGATTGTATTTGGGAGATTGTATTTGGGAGATTGTAATTGTATGATTGCGATTGTATGATTGTGATTGTATGATTGTGATGTATGATTGTAATTGTATGATTATTATTGTATGATTATGATTGTATGATTGTGATTGTATGATTGAGATTGTATGATTGTGATGGTATGCTTGCGATTGTATGAATGTGATTGTATGATTGTGGTTGTGCGATTGTGATTGTACGATTGTGATTGTACATTTGTGATTGTATGATTGTGATTGTATGATTGTGATTGTATGATTGTGATTGTATGATTGTGATTGTATGATTGTGATTGTATGATTGTGATTGTATGATTGTGATTGTATGATTGTGATAGTATTATTGTGATTGTATGATTGTGATTGTATGATTGTGATTGTATGATTGTGATTGTATGATTGTATTTGGGAGATTGTATTTGGGAGATTGTATTTGGGAGATTGTATTTGGGAGATTGTAATTGTATGATTGCGATTTTATGATTGTGATTGTATGATTGCGATTGTATGACTGTGATTGTATGACTGTGATTGTAGGATTGTGATTGTATGATTGTGATTGTATGATTGTGAAAGTATGATTGTGATTGTATGATTGTGATTGTATGATTGTGAAAGTATGATTATGATTGTATTTTTGTGATTTTATGATTGCGATTGTATGATTGTGATTGTATGATTGTGATTGTATGATTGCGATTGTATGAATGCGATTGTATGATTGTGATTGCATAATTGTGATTGTATGATTGTGATTGTATGATTGTGATAGTATGATTGTGAAAGTATGATTGTGATTGTATGATTGTGATTGTATGATTGTGATTGTATGATTGTGATTGTCTGATTGTGGTTGTGCGATTGTGATTGTACGATTGTGATTGTACGATTGTGACAGTATGATTGTGATTGTATGATTGTGATTGCATGATTGTGATTGTATGATTGTGATTGTATGATTGTGATCGTATCATTGTGATTGTATGATTATGATTGTATGATTGTGATTGTATGATTGTATTTGGGTGATTGTATTTGGGAGATTGTATTTGGGAGATTGTAATTGTATGATTGCGATTGTATGATTGTGATTGTATTATTGCGATTGTATGAATGCGATTGTATGATGGTGATTGTATGATTGTGATTGTATGATTGTGATTGTATGATTGTGATTGTATGATTGTATTTGGGAGATTGTATTTGGGATATTGTAATTGTATGATTGCGATTGTATGATTGTGATTGTATGATTGTGATGTATGATTGTAATTGTATGATTATGATTGTATGATTGTGATTGTATGATTGAGATTGTATGATTGTGATGGTATGCTTGCGATTGTATGAATGTGATTGTATGATTGTGATTGTATGATTGTGATTGCATGATTGTGATTGTATGATTGTGATTGTATGATTGTGATTGTATGATTGTGATTGTATGATTGTGATTGTATGATTGTGATTGTATGATTGTGATTGTATGATTGTGATTGCATGATTGTGATTGTATGATTGTGATTGTACGATAGTGATTGTATGATTGTGATTGTATGATTGTGATTGTATGATTATGATTGTATGATTGTGATTGTACGATTGTAATTGTGCGATTGTGATTGTATGATTGTGATAGTATGATTGTGATTATATGATTGCGATTGTATGACTGTGATTGTATGATTGTGATTGTATGATTGTGATTGTATGATTGTGAAAGTATGATTGTGATTGTATGATTGTGATTGTATGATTGTGATTGCATGATTGTGATTGTATGATTGTGATTGCATGATTGTGATTGTATGATTGTGATTGCATGATTTTGAATGTATGATTGTGATTGTATGATTGTGATTTTATGATTGTGATTGTATGATTGTGATTGTATGATTGTGATTGTATGATTGTGACTGTATGATTGTGATAGTATGATTGTGATTGTATGATTGTGATTGTATGATTGTGATTGTATGATTGTAATTGTATGATTGTGATTGTATGATTGTGATTGTATGATTGTGATTGCATGATTGTGATTGTGTGATTGTGATTGCATGATTTTGAATGTATGATTGTGATTGTATGATTGTGATTGTATGATTGTGATTGTATGATTGTGATTGTATGGTTGTGATTGTATGATTGTGATTGTGTGATTGTGATAGTATGATTGTGATTGTATGATTGTGATTGTATGATTGTGATTGTATGATTGTGATTGTATGATTGTGATTGTATGATTGTGATTGTATGATTGTGATTGTATGATTGTATTTGGGAGATTGTATTTGGGAGATTTATTTGGGAGATTGTAATTGTATGATTGCGATTGTATGATTGTGATTGTATGATTGTGATTGTATGATTGCGATTGTATGAATGCGATTGTATGATTGTGATTGTATGATTGTATTTGGGAGATTGTATTTGGGAGATTGTAATTATATGATTGCGATTGTATGATTGTGATTGTATGATTGTGATTGTATGATTGTGATGTATGATTGTAATTGTATGATTATGATTGTATGATTGTGATTGTATGATTGAGATTGTATGATTGTGATTGCATGATTGCGATTGTATGATTGCGATTGTATGATTGTGATTGTATGATTGTGATTGTATGATTGTGAAAGTATGATTATGATTGTATTTTTGTGATTTTATGATTGTGATTGTATGATTGTGATTGTATGATTGTGATTGTATGATTGCGATTGTATGAATGCGATTGTATGATTGTGATTGCATAACTGTGATTGTATGATTGTGATTGTGTGATTGTGATAGTATGATTGTGAAAGTATGATTGTGATTGTATGATTGTGATTGTATGATTGTGATTGTACGATTGTGATTGTCTGATTGTGGTTGTGCGATTGTGATTGTACGATTGTGATTGTACGATTGTGACAGTATGATTGTGATTGTATGATTGTGATTGCATGATTGTGATTGTATGATTGTGATTGTATGATTGTGATCGTATGATTGTGATTGTATGATTATGATTGTATGATTGTGATTGTATGATTGTATTTGGGTGATTGTATTTGGGAGATTGTATTTGGGAGATTGTAATTGTATGATTGCGATTGTATGATTGTGATTGTATTATTGCGATTGTATGAATGCGATTGTATGATTGTGATTGTATGATTGTGATTGTATGATTGTGATTGTATGATTGTGATTGTATGATTGTATTTGGGAGATTGTATTTGGGATATTGTAATTGTATGATTGCGATTGTATGATTGTGATTGTATGATTGTGATGTATGATTGTAATTGTATGATTATGATTGTATGATTGTGATTGTATGATTGAGATTGTATGATTGTGATGGTATGCTTGCGATTGTATGAATGTGATTGTATGATTGTGATTGTATGATTGTGATTGCATGATTGTGATTGTATGATTGTGATTGTATGATTGTGATTGTATGATTGTGATTGTATGATTGTGATTGTATGATTGTGATTGTATGATTGTGATTGTATGATTGTGATTGCATGATTGTGATTGTATGATTGTGATTGTACGATAGTGATTGTATGATTGTGATTGTATGATTGTGATTGTATGATTATGATTGTATGATTGTGATTGTACGATTGTAATTGTGCGATTGTGATTGTATGATTGTGATAGTATGATTGTGATTATATGATTGCGATTGTATGACTGTGATTGTATGACTGTGATTGTATGATTGTGATTGTATGATTGTGAAAGTATGATTGTGATTGTATGATTGTGATTGTATGATTGTGATTGCATGATTGTGATTGTATGATTGTGATTGCATGATTGTGATTGTATGATTGTGATTGTATGATTGTGATTGTATGATTGTAATTGTATGATTGTGATTGTATGATTGTGATTGTATGATTGTGATTGTATGATTGTGATAGTATGATTGTGATTGTATGATTGTGATTGTATGATTGTGATTGTATGACTGTAATTGTATGATTGTGACTGTATGATTATGATTGTATGATTGTGATTGCATGATTGTGATTGTATGATTGTGATTGCATGATTTTGAATGTATGATTGTGATTGTATGATTGTGATTGTATGATTGTGATTGTACGATAGTGATTGTATGATTGTGATTGTATGATTGTGATTGTATGATTATGATTGTATGATTGTGATTGTACGATTGTAATTGTGCGATTGTGATTGTATGATTGTGATAGTATGATTGTGATTATACGATTGCGATTGTATGACTGTGATTGTATGATTGTGATTGTATGATTGTGATTGTATGATTGTGAAAGTATGATTGTGATTGTATGATTGTGATTGTATGATTGTGATTGCATGATTGTGATTGTATGATTGTGATTGCATGATTGTGATTGTATGATTGTGATTGTATGATTGTGATTGTATGATTGTAATTGTGTGATTGTGATTGTATGATTGTGATTGTATGATTGTGATTGCATGATTGTGATAGTATGATTGTGATTGTATGATTGTGATTGTATGATTGTGATTGTATGACTGTAATTGTATGATTGTGACTGTATGATTATGATTGTATGATTGTGATTGCATGATTGTGATTGTATGATTGTGATTGCATGATTTTGAATGTATGATTGTGATTGTATGATTGTGATTGTATGATTGTGATTGCATGATTGTGATTGTATGATTGTGATTGCGTGATTTTGAATGTATGATTGTGATTGTATGATTGTGATTGTATGATTGTGATTGTATGGTTGTGATTGTATTATTGTAATTGTATGATTATGATTGTATGATTGTGATTGTATGATTGAGATTGTATGATTGTGATGGTATGCTTGCGATTGTATGAATGTGATTGTATGATTGTGATTGTATGATTGTGATTGCATGATTGTGATTGTATGATTGTGATTGTATGATTGTGATTGTATGATTGTGATTGTATGATTGTGATTGTATGATTGTGATTGTATGATTGTGATTGTATGATTGCGATTGCATGATTGTGATTGTATGATTGTGATTGTACGATAGTGATTGTATGATTGTGATTGTATGATTGTGATTGTATGATTATGATTGTATGATTGTGATTGTACGCTTGTAATTGTGCGATTGTGATTGTATGATTGTGATAGTATGATTGTGATTCTATGATTGCGATTGTATGACTGTGATTGTATGATTGTGATTGTATGATTGTGATTGTATGATTGTGAAAGTATGATTGTGATTGTATGATTGTGATTGTATGATTGTGATTGCATGATTGTGATTGTATGATTGTGATTGCATGATTGTGATTGTATGATTGTGATTGTATGATTGTGATTGTATGATTGTAATTGTATGATTGTGATTGTATGATTGTGATTGTATGATTGTGATTGTATGATTGTGATAGTATGATTGTGATTGTATGATTGTGATTGTATGATTGTGATTGTATGATTGTAATTGTATGATTGTGACTGTATGATTATGATTGTATGATTGTGATTGCATGATTGTGATTGTATGATTGTGATTGCATGATTTTGAATGAATGATTGTGATTGTATGATTGTGATTGTATGATTGTGATTGCATGATTGTGATTGTATGATTGTGATTGCGTGATTTTGAATGTATGATTGTGATTGTATGATTGTGATTGTATGATTGTGATTGTATGGTTGTGATTGTATGATTGTAATTGTATGATTATGATTGTATGATTGTGATTGTATGATTGAGATTGTATGATTGTGATGGTGTGCTTGCGATTGTATGAATGTGATTGTATGATTGTGATTGTATGGTTGTGATTGTATGATTGTAATTGTATGATTATGATTGTATGATTGTGATTGTATGATTGAGATTGTATGATTGTGATGGTGTGCTTGCGATTGTATGAATGTGATTGCATGATTGCGATTGTATGATTGCGATTGTATGATTGTGATTGTATGATTGTGATTGTATGATTGTGATCGTATGATTGTGATTGTATGATTATGATTGTATGATTGTGATTGTATGATTGTATTTGGGTGATTGTATTTGGGAGATTGTATTTGGGAGATTGTAATTGTATGATTGCGATTGTATGATTGTGATTGTATGATTGATATTGCATGAATGCGATTGTATGATTGTGATTGTATGATTGCGATTGTGTGATTGTGATTGTATGATTGTGATTCTTTGATTGTGATTGTATGATTGTGATTGTATGATTGTGATTGTATGATTGTGATCGTATGATTGTGATTGTATGATTATGATTGTATGATTGTGATTGTATGATTGTATTTGGGTGATTGTATTTGGGAGATTGTATTTGGGAGATTGTAATTGTATGATTGCGATTGTATGATTGTGATTGTATGATTGATATTGCATGAATGCGATTGTATGATTGTGATTGTATGATTGCGATTGTGTGATTGTGATTGTATGATTGTGATTGTATGATTGTATTTGGGAGATTGTATTTGGGATATTGTAATTGTATGATTGCGATTGTATGATTGTGATTGTATGATTGTGGTGTATGATTGTAATTGTATGATTATGATTGTATGATTGTGATTGTATGATTGAGATTGTATGATTGTGATGGTATGCTTGCGATTGTATGAATGTGATTGTATGATTGTGATTGTATGATTGTGATTGCATGATTGTGATTGCATGATTGTGATTGTATGATTGTGATTGTATGATTGTGATTGTATGATTGTGATTGTATGATTGTGGTTGTATGATTGTGATTGTACGATTGTAATTGTACGATTGTGATTGTATGAATGTGATAGTATGATTGTGATTGTATGACTGTGATTGTATGACTGTGATTGTATTATTGTGATTGTATGATTGTGATTGTATGATTGTGAAAGTATGATTGTGAAAGTATGATTGTGATTGTATGATTGTGATTGTATGATTGTGATTGTATGATTGTGATTGTATGATTGTGATTGTATGATTGTGATTGTATGATTGTGATTGTCTGATTGTGGTTGTGCGATTGTGATTGTACGATTGTGATTGTACGATTGTGATTGTATGATTGTGGTTGTATGATTGTGATTGTATGATTGTGATTGTATGATTGTGATTGTATGATTGTGATAGTATGATTGTGATTATATGATTGTTATTGTATGACTGTGATTGTATGATTGTGATTGTATGATTGTGATAGTATGATTGTGAAAGTATGATTGTGATTGTATGATTGTGATTGTATGATTGTGATTGTATGATTGTGATTGTCTGATTGTGGTTGTGCGATTGTGATTGTACGATTGTGATTGTACGATTGTGACAGTATGATTGTGATTGTATGATTGTGATTGTATGATTGTGATTGTATGATTGTGATTGTATGATTGTGATTGTATGATTGTGATCGTATGATTGTGATTGTATGACTATGATTGTATGATTGTGATTGTATGATTGTATTTGGGTGATTGTATTTGGGAGATTGTATTTGGGAGATTGTAATTGTATGATTGCGATTGTATGATTGTGATTGTATGATTGTGATGTATGATTGTAATTGTATGATTATGATTGTATGATTATGATTGTATGATTGTGATTGTATGATTGAGATTGTATGATTGTGATGGTATGCTTGCGATTGTATGAATGTGATTGTATGATTGTGGTTGTGCGATTGTGATTGTACGATTGTGATTGTACATTTGTGATTGTATGATTGTGATTGTATGATTGTGATTGTATGATTGTGATTGCATGATTGTGATTGTGTGATTGTGATTGCATGATTTTGAATGTATGATTGTGATTGTATGATTGTGATTGTATGATTGTGATTGTATGATTGTGATTGTATGGTTGTGATTGTATGATTGTGATTGTATGATTGTGATAGTATGATTGTGATTGTATGATTGTGATTGTATGATTGTGATTGTATGATTGTGATTGTATGATTGTGATTGTATGATTGTGATTGTATGATTGTATTTGGGAGATTGTATTTGGGAGATTTATTTGGGAGATTGTAATTGTATGATTGCGATTGTATGATTGTGATTGTATGATTGTGATTGTATGATTGCGATTGTATGAATGCGATTGTATGATTGTGATTGTATGATTGTATTTGGGAGATTGTATTTGGGAGATTGTAATTATATGATTGCGATTGTATGATTGTGATTGTATGATTGCGATTGTATGATTGTGATTGTATGATTGTGATGTATGATTGTAATTGTATGATTATGATTGTATGATTGTGATTGTATGATTGTGATTGTATGATTGTGATTGTATGATTGTGATTGTATGATTGCGATTGTATGAATGCGATTGTATGATTGTGATTGCATAATTGTGATTGTATGATTGTGATTGTATGATTGTGATAGTATGATTGTGAAAGTATGATTGTGATTGTATGATTGTGATTGTATGATTGTGATTGTATGATTGTGATTGTCTGATTGTGGTTGTGCGATTGTGATTGTACGATTGTGATTGTACGATTGTGACAGTATGATTGTGATTGTATGATTGTGATTGCATGATTGTGATTGTATGATTGTGATTGTATGATTGTGATCGTATGATTGTGATTGTATGATTATGATTGTATGATTGTGATTGTATGATTGTATTTGGGTGATTGTATTTGGGAGATTGTATTTGGGAGATTGTAATTGTATGATTGCGATTGTATGATTGTGATTGTATTATTGCGATTGTATGAATGCGATTGTATGATTGTGATTGTATGATTATGATTGTATGATTGTGATTGTATGATTGTGATTGTATGATTGTATTTGGGAGATTGTATTTGGGATATTGTAATTGTATGATTGCGATTGTATGATTGTGATTGTATGATTGTGATGTATGATTGTAATTGTATGATTATGATTGTATGATTGTGATTGTATGATTGAGATTGTATGATTGTGATGGTATGCTTGCGATTGTATGAATGTGATTGTATGATTGTGATTGTATGATTGTGATTGCATCATTGTGATTGTATGATTGTGATTGTATGATTGTGATTGTATGATTGTGATTGTATGATTGTGATTGTATGATTGTGATTGTATGATTGTGATTGTATGATTGCGATTGCATGATTGTGATTGTATGATTGTGATTGTACGATAGTGATTGTATGATTGTGATTGTATGATTGTGATTGTATGATTATGATTGTATGATTGTGATTGTACGCTTGTAATTGTGCGATTGTGATTGTATGATTGTGATAGTATGATTGTGATTATATGATTGCGATTGTATGACTGTGATTGTATGATTGTGATTGTATGATTGTGATTGTATGATTGTGAAAGTATGATTGTGATTGTATGATTGTGATTGTATGATTGTGATTGCATGATTGTGATTGTATGATTGTGATTGCATGATTGTGATTGTATGATTGTGATTGTATGATTGTGATTGTATGATTGTAATTGTATGATTGTGATTGTATGATTGTGATTGTATGATTGTGATTGTATGATTGTGATAGTATGATTGTGATTGTATGATTGTGATTGTATGATTGTGATTGTATGATTGTAATTGTATGATTGTGACTGTATGATTATGATTGTATGATTGTGATTGCATGATTGTGATTGTATGATTGTGATTGCATGATATTGAATGAATGATTGTGATTGTATGATTGTGATTGTATGATTGTGATTGCATGATTGTGATTCTATGATTGTGATTGCGTGATTTTGAATGCATGATTGTGATTGTATGATTGTGATTGTATGATTGTGATTGTATGGTTGTGATTGTATGATTGTAATTGTATGATTATGATTGTATGATTGTGATTGTATGATTGAGATTGTATGATTGTGATGGTGTGCTTGCGATTGTATGAATGTGATTGTATGATTGTGATTGTATGATTGTGATTGCATGATTGTGATTGCATGATTGTGATTGTATGATTGTGATTGTATGATTGTGATTGTATGATTGTGATTGTATGATTGTGATTGTACGATTGTAATTGTACGATTGTGATTGTACGATTGTGATTGTATGACTGTGATTGTATGACTGTGATTGTATGGTTGTGATTGTATCATTGTGATTGTATGATTGTGAAAGTATGATTGTGAAAGTATGATTGTGATTGTATGATTGTGATTGTATGATTGTGATTGTATGATTGTGATTGTATGATTGTGATTGTATGATTGTGATTGTCTGATTGTGGTTGTGCGATTGTGATTGTACGATTGTGATTGTACGATTGTGATTGTACGATTGTGATTGTACGATTGTGATTGTACGATTGTGATTGTACGATTGTGATTGTATGATTGTGATTGTATGATTGTGATAGTATGATTGTGATTATATGGTTGTTATTGTATGACTGTGATTGTATGATTGTGATTGTATGATTGTGATAGTATGATTGTGAAAGTATGATTGTGATTGTATGATTGTGAATGTATGATTGTGATTGTATGATTGTGATTGTCTGATTGTGGTTGTGCGATTGTGATTGTACGATTGTGATTGTACGATTGTGACAGTATGATTGTGATTGTATGATTGTGATTGTATGATTGTGATTGTATGATTGTGATTGTATGATTGTGATTGTATGATTGTGATTGTATGATTGTGATCGTATGATTGTGATTGTATGACTATGATTGTATGATTGTGATTGTATGATTGTATTTGGGTGATTGTATTTGGGAGATGGTATTTGGGAGATTGTAATTGTATGATTGCGATTGTATGATTGTGATTGTATGATTGTGATGTATGATTGTAATTGTATGATTATGATTGTATGATTATGATTGTATGATTGTGATTGTATGATTGAGATTGTATGATTGTGATGGTATGCTTGCGATTGTATGAATGTGATTGTATGATTGTGGTTGTACGATTGTGATTGTACGATTGTGATTGTACAATTGTGATTGTACGATTGTGATTGTATGATTGTGATTGTATGATTGTGATTGTATGATTGTGATTGTATGATTGTATTTGGGAGATTGTATTTGGGAGATTTATTTGGGAGATTGTAATTGTATGATTGCGATTGTATGATTGTGATTGTATGATTGCGATTGTATGAATGCGATTGTATGATTGTGATTGTATGATTGTATTTGGGAGATTGTATTTGGGAGATTGTAATTATATGATTGCGATTGTATGATTGTGATTGTATGATTGCGATTGTATGATTGTGATTGTATGATTGTGTTGTATGATTGTAATTGTATGATTATGATTGTATGATTGTGATTGTATGATTGAGATTGTATGATTGTGATTGCATGATTGCGATTGTATGATTGCGATTGTATGATTGTGATTGTATGATTGTGATTGTATGATTGTGATTGTATGATTGTGATTGTATGATTGTATTTGGGAGATTGTAATTGTATGATTGCGATTGTATGATTGTGATTGTATGATTGCGATTGTATGATTGTGATTGTATGATTGTGATGTATGATTGTAATTGTATGACTATGATTGTATGACTGTGATTGTATGATTGTGATTGTATGATTGTGATAGTATGATTGTGAAAGTATGATTGTGATTGTATGATTGTGATTGTATGATTGTGATTGTATGATTGCGATTGTCTGATTGTGGTTGTGCGATTGTGATTGTACGATTGTGATTGTACGATTGTGACAGTATGATTGTGATTGTATGATTGTGATTGTATGATTGTGATTGTATGATTGTGATTGTATGATTGTGATTGTGTGATTGTGATTGTATGATTGTGATTGTATGATTATGATTGTATGATTGTGATTGTATGATTGTATTTGGGTGATTGTATTTGGGAGATTGTATTTGGGATATTGTAATTGTATGATTGCGATTGTATGATTGTGATTGTATGATTGTGATGTATGATTGTAATTGTATGATTATGATTGTATGATTGTGATTGTATGATTGAGATTGTATGATTGTGATTGTATGATTGTGATTGTATGATTGTATTTGGGAGATTGTATTTGGGAGATTTATTTGGGAGATTGTAATTGTATGATTGCGATTGTATGATTGTGATTGTATGATTGTGATTGTATGATTGCGATTGTATGAATGCGATTGTATGAATGCGATTGTATGATTGTGATTGTATGATTGTATTTGGGAGATTGTATTTGGGAGATTGTAATTATATGATTGCGATTGTATGATTGTGATTGTATGATTGCGATTGTATGATTCTGATTGTATGATTGTGATGTATGATTGTAATTGTATGATTATGATTGTATGATTGTGGTTGTATGATTGAGATTGTATGATTGTGATTGCATGATTGCGATTGTATGATTGCGATTGTATGATTGTGATTGTATGATTGTGATTGTATGATTGTGATTGTATGATTGTGATTGTATGATTGTGATTGTATGATTGTGATTTTATGATTGTGAAAGTATGATTGTGATTGTATGATTGCGATTGTATGATTGTGATTGTATGATTATGATTGTATTTTTGTGATTTTATGATTGTGATTGTATGATTGTGATTGTATGATTGTGATTGTATGATTGTGATTGTATGATTGCGATTGTATGAATGCGATTGTATGATTGTGATTGCATAATTGTGATTGTATGATTGTGATTGTATGATTGTGATTGTATGATTGTGATTGTATGATTGTGATTGTATGATTGTGATTGTATGAGTGTGGTTGTCTGATTGTGGTTGTGCGATTGTGATGTATGATTGTAATTGTATGATTATGATTGTATGATAGTGATTGTATGATTGAGATTGTATGATTGTGATTGTATGCTTGCGATTGTATGATTGTGATTGTATGATTGTGATTCTTTGATTGTGATTGTATGATTGTGATTGTATGATTGTGATTGTATGATTGTGATTGTATGTTTGTGATTGTATGATTGTGATTGTATGATTGTGATTGTATGATTGTGATTGTATGATTGTGAAAGTATGATTGTGATTGTATGATTGTGATTGTATGATTGTGATTGTACGATTGTAATTGTACGATTGTGATTGTATGATTGTGATAGTATGATTGTGATTGTATGACTGTGATTGTATGACGGTGATTGTATGATTGTGATTGTATGATTGTGATTGTATGACTGTGATTGTATGACGGTGATTGTATGATTGTGATTGTATGATTGTGATTGTATGATTGTGAAAGTATGATTGTGATTGTATGATTGTGATTGTACGATTGTGATTGCATGATTGTGATTGTATGATTGTGATTGCATGATTGTGATTGTATGATTGTGATTGTATGATTGTATTTGGGAGATTGTATTTGGGAGATTGTAATTGTATGATTGCGATTGTATGATTGTGATTGTATGATTGTGATTGTATGACTGTGATTGTATGATTGTGATTGTATGATTGTATTTGGGAGATTGTAATTGTATGATTGCGATTGTATGATTGTGATTGTATGATTGCGATTGTATGATTGTGATTGTATGATTGTGATGTATGATTGTAATTGTATGACTATGATTGTATGACTGTGATTGTATGATTGTGATTGTATGATTGTGATAGTATGATTGTGAAAGTATGATTGTGATTGTATGATTGTGATTGTATGATTGTAATTGTATGATTGTGATTGTCTGATTGTGGTTGTGCGATTGTGATTGTACGATTGTGATTGTACGATTGTGACAGTATGATTGTGATTGTATGATTGTGATTGTATGATTGTGATTGTATGATTGTGATTGTATGATTGTGATTGTATGATTGTGATTGTATGATTGTGATTGTATGATTGTGATTGTATGATTATGATTGTATGATTGTGATTGTATGATTGTATTTGGGTGATTGTATTTGGGAGATTGTATTTGGGAGATTGTAATTGTATGATTGCGATTGTATGATTGTGATTGTATGATTGCGATTGTATGAATGCGATTGTATGATTGTGATTGTATGATTGTGATTGTATGATTGTATTTGGGAGATTGTATTTGGGAGATTGTAATTATATGATTGCGATTGTATGATTGTGATTGTATGATTGCGATTGTATGATTCTGATTGTATGATTGTGATGTATGATTGTAATTGTATGATTATGATTGTATGATTGTGGTTGTATGATTGAGATTGTATGATTGTGATTGCATGATTGCGATTGTATGATTGCGATTGTATGATTGTGATTGTATGATTGTGATTGTATGATTGTGATTGTATGATTGTGATTGTATGATTGTGATTGTATGATTGTGATTTTATGATTGTGAAAGTATGATTGTGATTGTATGATTGCGATTGTATGATTGTGATTGTATGATTATGATTGTATTTTTGTGATTTTATGATTGTGATTGTATGATTGTGATTGTATGATTGTGATTGTATGATTGTGATTGTATGATTGCGATTGTATGAATGCGATTGTATGATTGTGATTGCATAATTGTGATTGTATGATTGTGATTGTATGATTGTGATTGTATGATTGTGATTGTATGATTGTGATTGTATGATTGTGATTGTATGATTGTGATTGTATGAGTGTGGTTGTCTGATTGTGGTTGTGCGATTGTGATGTATGATTGTAATTGTATGATTATGATTGTATGATAGTGATTGTATGATTGAGATTGTATGATTGTGATTGTATGCTTGCGATTGTATGATTGTGATTGTATGATTGTGATTCTTTGATTGTGATTGTATGATTGTGATTGTATGATTGTGATTGTATGATTGTGATTGTATGTTTGTGATTGTATGATTGTGATTGTATGATTGTGATTGTATGATTGTGATTGTATGATTGTGAAAGTATGATTGTGATTGTATGATTGTGATTGTATGATTGTGATTGTACGATTGTAATTGTACGATTGTGATTGTATGATTGTGATAGTATGATTGTGATTGTATGACTGTGATTGTATGACGGTGATTGTATGATTGTGATTGTATGATTGTGATTGTATGACTGTGATTGTATGACGGTGATTGTATGATTGTGATTGTATGATTGTGATTGTATGATTGTGAAAGTATGATTGTGATTGTATGATTGTGATTGTACGATTGTGATTGCATGATTGTGATTGTATGATTGTGATTGCATGATTGTGATTGTATGATTGTGATTGTATGATTGTATTTGGGAGATTGTATTTGGGAGATTGTAATTGTATGATTGCGATTGTATGATTGTGATTGTATGATTGTGATTGTATGACTGTGATTGTATGATTGTGATTGTATGATTGTATTTGGGAGATTGTAATTGTATGATTGCGATTGTATGATTGTGATTGTATGATTGCGATTGTATGATTGTGATTGTATGATTGTGATGTATGATTGTAATTGTATGATTGTGATTGTATGATTGTGATTGTATGATTGTGATTGTATGATTGTGATTGTATGATTATGATTGTATGATTGTGATTGTATGATTGTATTTGGGTGATTGTATTTGGGAGATTGTATTTGGGAGATTGTAATTGTATGATTGCGATTGTATGATTGTGATTGTATGATTGCGATTGTATGAATGCGATTGTATGATTGTGATTGTATGATTGTGATTGTATGATTGTATTTGGGAGATTGTATTTGGGATATTGTAATTGTATGATTGCGATAGTATGATTGTGATTGTATTATTGTGATGTATGATTGTAATTGTATGATTACGATTGTATGATTGTGATTGTATGATTGAGATTGTATGATTGTGATTGTATGCTTGCGATTGTATGAATGTGATTGTATGATTGTGATTGTATGATTGTGATAGTATGATTGTGATTGTATGACTGTGATTGTATGACTGTGATTGTATGATTGTGATTGTATGATTGTGATTGTATGATTGTGAAAGTATGATTGTGATTGTATGATTGTGATTGTATGATTGTGATTGTATGATTGTGATTGTATGATTGTATTTGGGAAATTGTATTTGGGAGATTGTAATTGTATGATTGCGATTGTATGATTGTGATTGTATGATTGCGATTGTATGATTGTGATTGTATGATTGTGATTGTATGATTGTGACTGTGTGATTGTGATTGTATGATTGTGATTGTATGATTGTGAAAATATGACTGTGATTGTATGATTGTGATTGTATGATTGTCATTGTATGAGTGTGGTTGTCTGATTGTGGTTGTGCGATTGCGATGTATGATTGTAATTGTATGATTATGATTGTATGATTGTGATTGTATGAATGAGATTGTATGATTGTGATTGTATGCTTGCGATTGTATGATTGTGATTGTATGATTGTGATTGTATGATTGTGATTGTATGATTGTGATTGTACGATTGTGATTGTACGATTGTGATTGTACGATTGTGATTGTATGATTGTGATAGTATCATTGTGATAGTATGATTGTGAAAGTATGATTGTGATTGTATGATTGTGATTGTATGATTGTGATTGTATGATTGTGATTGTCTGATTGTGAAAGTATGATTGTGATTGTATGATTGTGATTGTATGATTGTGATTGTATGATTGTGATTGTATGATTGTGATTGTATGATTGTGATTGTATGATTGTGATTGTATGATTGTGATAGTATGATTGTGATTATATGATTGTTATTGTATGACTGTGATTGTATGATTGTGATTGTATGATTGTGATAGTATGATTGTGAAAGTGTGATTGTGATTGTATGATTGTGATTGTATGATTGTGATTGTATGATTGTGATTGTATGATTGTGATTGTATGATTGTGATTGTATGATTGTGATTGTATGATTATGATTGTATGATTGTGATTGTATGATTGTATTTGGGTGATTGTATTTGGGAGATTGTATTTGGGAGATTGTAATTGTATGATTGCGATTGTATGATTGTGATTGTATGATTGCGATTGTATGAATGCGATTGTATGATTGTGATTGTATGATTGTGATTGTATGATTGTATTTGGGAGATTGTATTTGGGATATTGTAATTGTATGATTGCGATAGTATGATTGTGATTGTATTATTGTGATGTATGATTGTAATTGTATGATTATGATTGTATGATTGTGATTGTATGATTGAGATTGTATGATTGTGATTGTATGCTTGCGATTGTATGAATGTGATTGTATGATTGTGATTGTATGATTGTGATAGTATGATTGTGATTGTATGACTGTGATAGTATGACTGTGATTGTATGATTGTGATTGTATGATTGTGATTGTATGATTGTGAAAGTATGATTGTGATTGTATGATTGTGATTGTATGATTGTGATTGTATGATTGTGATTGTATGATTGTATTTGGGAAATTGTATTTGGGAGATTGTAATTGTATGATTGCGATTGTATGATTGTGATTGTATGATTGCGATTGTATGATTGTGATTGTATGATTGTGATTGTATGATTGTGATTGTGTGATTGTGATTGTATGATTGCGATTGTATGATTGTGAAAGTATGACTGTGATTGTATGATTGTGATTGTATGATTGTCATTGTATGAGTGTGGTTGTCTGATTGTGGTTGTGCGATTGCGATGTATGATTGTAATTGTATGATTAGGATTGTATGATTGTGATTGTATGAATGAGATTGTATGATTGTGATTGTATGCTTGCGATTGTATGATTGTGATTGTATGATTGTGATTGTATGATTGTGATTGTATGATTGTGATTGTCTGATTGTGGTTGTGCGATTGTGATTGTACGATTGTGATTGTACGATTGTGACAGTATGATTGTGATTGTATGATTGTGATTGTATGATTGTGATTGTATGATTGTGATTGTATGATTGTGATTGTATGATTGTGATTGTATGATTGTGATTGTATGATTGTGATTGTATGATTGTGATTGTATGATTGTGATTGTATGATTGTGATTGTATGACTGTGGTTGTCTGATTGTGGTTGTGCGATTGTGATGTATGATTGTAATTGTATGATTATGATTGTATGATTGTGATTGTATGATTGAGATTGTATGATTGTGATTGTATGCTTGCGATTGTATGATTGTGATTGTATGATTGTGATTCTTTGATTGTGATTGTATGATTGTGATTATATGATTGTGATTGTATGATTGTGATTGTATGATTGTGATTGTATGATTGTGATTGTATGATTGTGATTGTATGATTGTGATTGTATGATTGTGATTGTATGATTGTGATTGTATGATTGTGATTGTATGATTGCGATTGTATGATTGCGATTGTATGATTGCGATTGTATGATTGCGATTGTATGATTGCGATTGTATGATTGTGATTGTATGATTGTGATTGTATGATTGTGATTGTATGATTGTGATTGTATGATTGTGGTTGTATGATTGTGATTGTATGATTGTGATTGTATGATTGTGAAAGTATGATTGTGATTGTATGATTGTGATTGTATGATTGTGATTGTATGATTGTGATTGTATGAGTGTGGTTGTCTGATTGTGGTTGTGCGATTGTGATGTATGATTGTAATCGTATGATTATGATTGTATGATTGTGATTGTATGATTGAGATTGTATGAGTGTGATTGTATGCTTGCGATTGTATGATTGTGATTGTATGATTGTGATTCTTTGATTGTGATTGTATGATTGTGATTGTATGATTGTGATTGTATGATTGTGATTGTATGATTGTGATTGTATGATTGTGATTTTATGATTGTGATTGTATGATTGTGATTGTATGATTGTGATTGTATGATTGTGATAGTATGATTGTGATTATATGATTGTTATTGTATGACTGTGATTGTATGATTGCGATTGTATGATTGCGATTGTATGATTGCGATTGTATGATTGTGATTGTATGATTGTGATTGTATGATTGTGATTGTATGACTGTGATTGTATGATTGTGATTGTATGATTGTGATTGTATGATTGTGATAGTATGATTGTGAATGTATGATTGTGATTGTATGATTGTGATTGTATGATTGTGATTGTATGATTGTGATTGTCTGATTGTGGTTGTGCGATTGTGATTGTACGATTGTGATTGTATGATTGCGATTGTATGATTGTGATTGTGTGATTGCGATTGTATGATTGTGATTGTATGATTGTGATGTATGATTGTAATTGTATGATTATGATTGTATGATTGTGATTGTATGATTGTGATTGTATGATTGTATTTGGGAGATTGTATTTGGGAGATTTATTTGGGAGATTGTAATTGTATGATTGCGATTGTATGATTGTGATTGTATGATTGTGATTGTATGATTGCGATTGTATGAATGCGATTGTATGATTGTGATTGTATGATTGTATTTGGGAGATTGTATTTGGGAGATTGTAATTATATGATTGCGATTGTATGATTGTGATTGTATGATTGCGATTGTATGATTGTGATTGTATGATTGTGATGTATGATTGTAATTGTATGATTATGATTGTATGATTGTGATTGTATGATTGAGATTGTATGATTGTGATTGCATGATTGCGATTGTATGATTGCGATTGTATGATTGCGATTGTATGATTATGATTGTATGATTGTGATTGTATGATTGTGATTGTATGATTGTGATTGTATGATTGTGATTGTATGATTGTGATTGTATGATTGTGATTGTATGATTGTGAAAGTATGATTGTGATTGTATGATTGCGATTGTATGATTGTGATTGTATGATTATGATTGTATTTTTGTGATTTTATGATTGTGATTGTATGATTGTGATTGTATGATTGTGATTGTATGATTGCGATTGTATGAATGCGATTGTATGATTGTGATTGCATAATTGTGATTGTATGATTGTGATTGTATGATTGTGATTGTATGATTGTGATTGTATGATTGTGATTGTATGATTGTGATTGTATGATTGTGATTGTATGATTGTGATTGTATGAGTGTGGTTGTCTGATTGTGGTTGTGCGATTGTGATGTATGATTGTAATTGTATGATTATGATTGTATGATAGTGATTGTATGATTGAGATTGTATGATTGTGATTGTATGCTTGCGATTGTATGATTGTGATTGTATGATTGCGATTCTTTGATTGTGATTGTATGATTGTGATTGTATGATTGTGATTGTATGTTTGTGATTGTATGATTGTGATTGTATGATTGTGATTGTATGATTGTGATTGTATGATTGTGAAAGTATGATTGTGATTGTATGATTGTGATTGTATGATTGTGATTGTATGATTGTGATTGTCTGAATGTGGTTGTGCGATTGTGATTGTACGATTGTGATTGTACGATTGTGACAGTATGATTGTGATTGTATGATTGTGATTGAATGATTGTGATTGTATGATTGTGATTGTATGATTGTGATCGTATGATTGTGATTGTATGATTATGATTGTATGATTGTGATTGTATGATTGTATTTGGGTGATTGTATTTGGGAGATTGTATTTGGGAGATTGTAATTGTATGATTGCGATTGTATGATTGTGATTGTATGATTGCGATTGTATGAATGCGATTGTATGATTGTGATTGTATGATTGTGATTGTATGATTGTGATTGTATGATTATGATTGTATGATTGTATTTGGGAGATTGTATTTGGGATATTGTAATTGTATGATTGCGATTGTATGATTGCGATTGTATGATTGTGATGTATGATTGTAATTGTATGATTATGATTGTATGATTGTGATTGTATGATTGAGATTGTATGATTGTGATGGTATGCTTGCGATTGTATGAATGTGATTGTATGATTGTGATTGTATGATTGTGATTGCATGATTGTGATTGTATGATTGTGATTGTATGATTGTGATTGTATGATTGTGATTGTATGATTGTGATTGTATGATTGTGATTGTATGATTGTGATTGTATGATTGTGATTGCATGATTGTGATTGTATGATTGTGATTGTATGATAGTGATTGTATGATTGTGATTGTATGATTGTGATTGTATGATTGTGATTGTATGATTGTGATTGTACGATTGTAATTGTACGATTGTGATTGTATGATTGTGATAGTATGATTGTGATTGTATGACTGTGATTGTATGACGGTGATTGTATGATTGTGATTGTATGATTGTGATTGTATGATTGTGAAAGTATGATTGTGATTGTATGATTGTGATTGTACGATTGTGATTGCATGATTGTGATTGTATGATTGTGATTGCATGATTGTGATTGTATGATTGTGATTGTATGATTGTATTTGGGAGATTGTATTTGGGAGATTGTAATTGTATGATTGCGATTGTATGATTGTGATTGTATGATTGTGATTGTATGACTGTGATTGTATGATTGTGATTGTATGATTGTATTTGGGAGATTGTAATTGTATGATTGCGATTGTATGATTGTGATTGTATGATTGCGATTGTATGATTGTGATTGTATGATTGTGATGTATGATTGTAATTGTATGACTATTATTGTATGACTGTGATTGTATGATTGTGATTGTATGATTGTGATAGTATGATTGTGAAAGTATGATTGTGATTGTATGATTGTGATTGTATGATTGTAATTGTATGATTGTGATTGTCTGATTGTGGTTGTGCGATTGTGATTGTACGGTTGTGATTGTACGATTGTGACAGTATGATTGTGATTGTATGATTGTGATTGTATGATTGTGATTGTATGATTGTGATTGTATGATTGTGATTGTATGATTGTGATTGTATGATTGTATTTGGGAAATTGTATTTGGGAGATTGTAATTGTATGATTGCGATAGTATGATTGTGATTGTATTATTGTGATGTATGATTGTAATTGTATGATTATGATTGTATGATTGTGATTGTATGATTGAGATTGTATGATTGTGATTGTATGCTTGCGATTGTATGAATGTGATTGTATGATTGTGATTGTATGATTGTGATAGTATGATTGTGATTGTATGACTGTGATTGTATGACTGTGATTGTATGATTGTGATTGTATGATTGTGATTGTATGATTGTGAAAGTATGATTGTGATTGTATGATTGTGATTGTATGATTGTGATTGTATGATTGTGATTGTATGATTGTATTTGGGAAATTGTATTTGGGAGATTGTAATTGTATGATTGCGATTGTATGATTGTGATTGTATGATTGCGATTGTATGATTGTGATTGTATGATTGTGATTGTATGATTGTGACTGTGTGATTGTGATTGTATGATTGTGATTGTATGATTGTGAAAGTATGACTGTGATTGTATGATTGTGATTGTATGATTGTCATTGTATGAGTGTGGTTGTCTGATTGTGGTTGTGCGATTGCGATGTATGATTGTAATTGTATGATTATGATTGTATGATTGTGATTGTATGAATGAGATTGTATGATTGTGATTGTATGCTTGCGATTGTATGATTGTGATTGTATGATTGTGATTGTATGATTGTGATTGTATGACTGTGATTGTATGATTGTGATTGTACGATTGTGATTGTACGATTGTGATTGTATGATTGTGATAATATCATTGTGATAGTATGATTGTGAAAGTATGATTGTGATTGTATGATTGTGATTGTATGATTGTGATTGTATGATTGTGATTGTCTGATTGTGAAAGTATGATTGTGATTGTATGATTGTGATTGTATGATTGTGATTGTATGATTGTGATTGTATGATTGTGATTGTATGATTGTGATTGTATGATTGTGATTGTATGATTGTGATTGTATGATTGTGATTGTATGATTGTGATAGTATGATTGTGATTATATGATTGTTATTGTATGACTGTGATTGTATGATTGTGATTGTATGATTGTGATAGTATGATTGTGAAAGTGTGATTGTGATTATATGATTGTGATTGTATGATTGTGATTGTATGATTGTGATTGTATGATTGTGATTGTATGATTGTGATTGTATGATTGTGATTGTATGATTATGATTGTATGATTGTGATTGTATGATTGTATTTGGGTGATTGTATTTGGGAGATTGTATTTGGGAGATTGTAATTGTATGATTGCGATTGTATGATTGTGATTGTATGATTGCGATTGTATGAATGCGATTGTATGATTGTGATTGTATGATTGTGATTGTATGATTGTATTTGGGAGATTGTATTTGGGATATTGTAATTGTATGATTGCGATAGTATGATTGTGATTGTATTATTGTGATGTATGATTGTAATTGTATGATTATGATTGTATGATTGTGATTGTATGATTGAGATTGTATGATTGCGATTGTATGATTGTGATTGTATGATTGCGATTGTATGATTGTGATTGTATGATTGTGATTGTATGATTGTGACTGTGTGATTGTGATTGTATGATTGTGATTGTATGATTGTGAAAGTATGACTGTGATTGTATGATTGTGATTGTATGATTGTCATTGTATGAGTGTGGTTGTCTGATTGTGGTTGTGCGATTGCGATGTATGATTGTAATTGTATGATTATGATTGTATGATTGTGATTGTATGAATGAGATTGTATGATTGTGATTGTATGCTTGCGATTGTATGATTGTGATTGTATGATTGTGATTGTATGATTGTGATTGTATGATTGTGATTGTATGATTGTGATTGTACGATTGTGATTGTACGATTGTGATTGTATGATTGTGATAATATCATTGTGATAGTATGATTGTGAAAGTATGATTGTGATTGTATGATTGTGATTGTATGATTGTGATTGTATGATTGTGATTGTCTGATTGTGAAAGTATGATTGTGATTGTATGATTGTGATTGTATGATTGTGATTGTATGATTGTGATTGTATGATTGTGATTGTATGATTGTGATTGTATGATTGTGATTGTATGATTGTGATTGTATGATTGTGATAGTATGATTGTGATTATATGATTGTTATTGTATGACTGTGATTGTATGATTGTGATTGTATGATTGTGATAGTATGATTGTGAAAGTGTGATTGTGATTATATGATTGTGATTGTATGATTGTGATTGTATGATTGTGATTGTATGATTGTGATTGTATGATTGTGATTGTATGATTGTGATTGTATGATTATGATTGTATGATTGTGATTGTATGATTGTATTTGGGTGATTGTATTTGGGAGATTGTATTTGGGAGATTGTAATTGTATGATTGCGATTGTATGATTGTGATTGTATGATTGCGATTGTATGAATGCGATTGTATGATTGTGATTGTATGATTGTGATTGTATGATTGTATTTGGGAGATTGTATTTGGGATATTGTAATTGTATGATTGCGATAGTATGATTGTGATTGTATTATTGTGATGTATGATTGTAATTGTATGATTATGATTGTATGATTGTGATTGTATGATTGAGATTGTATGATTGTGATTGTATGCTTGCGATTGTATGAATGTGATTGTATGATTGTGATTGTATGATTGTGATAGTATGATTGTGATTGTATGACTGTGATTGTATGACTGTGATTGTATGATTGTGATTGTATGATTGTGATTGTATGATTGTGAAAGTATGATTGTGATTGTATGATTGTGATTGTATGATTGTGATTGTATGATTGTGATTGTATGATTGTATTTGGGAAATTGTATTTGGGAGATTGTAATTGTATGATTGCGATTGTATGATTGTGATTGTATGATTGCGATTGTATGATTGTGATTGTATGATTGTGATTGTATGATTGTGATTGTGTGATTGTGATTGTATGATTGCGATTGTATGATTGTGAAAGTATGACTGTGATTGTATGATTGTGATTGTATGATTGTCATTGTATGAGTGTGGTTGTCTGATTGTGGTTGTGCGATTGCGATGTATGATTGTAATTGTATGATTATGATTGTATGATTGTGATTGTATGAATGAGATTGTATGATTGTGATTGTATGCTTGCGATTGTATGATTGTGATTGTATGATTGTGATTGTATGATTGTGATTGTATGATTGTGATTGTATGATTGTGATTGTATGATTGTGATTGTACGATTGTGATTGTACGATTGTGATTGTATGATTGTGATAGTATCATTGTGATAGTATGATTGTGAAAGTATGATTGTGATTGTATGATTGTGATTGTATGATTGTGATTGTATGATTGTGATTGTATGATTGTGATTGTCTGATTGTGGTTGTGCGATTGTGATTGTACGATTGTGATTGTACGATTGTGACAGTATGATTGTGATTGTATGATTGTGATTGTATGATTGTGATTGTATGATTGTGATTGTATGATTGTGATTGTATGATTGTGATTGTATGATTGTGATTGTATGATTGTGAAAGTATGATTGTGATTGTATGATTGTGATTGTATGATTGTGATTGTATGATTGTGATTGTATGACTGTGGTTGTCTGATTGTGGTTGTGCGATTGTGATGTATGATTGTAATTGTATGATTATGATTGTATGATTGTGATTGTATGATTGAGATTGTATGATTGTGATTGTATGCTTGCGATTGTATGATTGTGATTGTATGATTGTGATTCTTTGATTGTGATTATATGATTGTGATTGTATGATTGTGATTGTATGATTGTGATTGTATGATTGTGATTGTATGATTGTGATTGTATGATTGTGATTGTATGATTGTGATTGTATGATTGTGATTGTATGATTGGGATTGTATGATTGCGATTGTATGATTGCGATTGTATGATTGCGATTGTATGATTGCGATTGTATGATTGCGATTGTATGATTGCGATTGTATGATTGCGATTGTATGATTGCGATTGTATGATTGCGATTGTATGATTGCGATTGTATGATTGTGATTGTATGATTGTGATTGTATGATTGTGATTGTATGATTGTGATTGTATGATTGTGGTTGTATGATTGTGATTGTATGATTGTGATTGTATGATTGTGAAAGTATGATTGTGATTGTATGATTGTGATTGTATGATTGTGATTGTATGATTGTGATTGTATGAGTGTGGTTGTCTGATTGTGGTTGTGCGATTGTGATGTATGATTGTAATCGTATGATTATGATTGTATGATTGTGATTGTATGATTGAGATTGTATGAGTGTGATTGTATGCTTGCGATTGTATGATTGTGATTGTATGATTGTGATTCTTTGATTGTGATTGTATGATTGTGATTGTATGATTGTGATTGTATGATTGTGATTGTATGATTGTGATTGTATGATTGTGATTTTATGATTGTGATTTTATGATTGTGATTGTATGATTGTGATTGTATGATTGTGATAGTATGATTGTGATTATATGATTGTTATTGTATGACTGTGATTGTATGATTGTGATTGTATGATTGTGATTGTATGATTGTGATAGTATGATTGTGAATGTATGATTGTGATTGTATGATTGTGATTGTATGATTGTGATTGTATGATTGTGATTGTCTGATTGTGGTTGTGCGATTGTGATTGTACGATTGTGATTGTATGATTGCGATTGTATGATTGTGATTGTGTGATTGCGATTGTATGATTGTGATTGTATGATTGTGATGTATGATTGTAATTGTATGATTATGATTGTATGATTGTGATTGTATGATTGTGATTGTATGATTGTATTTGGGAGATTGTATTTGGGAGATTTATTTGGGAGATTGTAATTGTATGATTGCGATTGTATGATTGTGATTGTATGATTGTGATTGTATGATTGCGATTGTATGAATGCGATTGTATGATTGTGATTGTATGATTGTATTTGGGAGATTGTATTTGGGAGATTGTAATTATATGATTGCGATTGTATGATTGTGATTGTATGATTGCGATTGTATGATTGTGATTGTATGATTGTGATGTATGATTGTAATTGTATGATTATGATTGTATGATTGTGATTGTATGATTGAGATTGTATGATTGTGATTGCATGATTGCGATTGTATGATTGCGATTGTATGATTGCGATTGTATGATTATGATTGTATGATTGTGATTGTATGATTGTGATTGTATGATTGTGATTGTATGATTGTGATTGTATGATTGTGATTGTATGATTGTGATTGTATGATTGTGATTGTATGATTGTGAAAGTATGATTGTGATTGTATGATTGCGATTGTATGATTGTGATTGTATGATTATGATTGTATTTTTGTGATTTTATGATTGTGATTGTATGATTGTGATTGTATGATTGTGATTGTATGATTGCGATTGTATGAATGCGATTGTATGATTGTGATTGCATAATTGTGATTGTATGATTGTGATTGTATGATTGTGATTGTATGATTGTGATTGTATGATTGTGATTGTATGATTGTGATTGTATGATTGTGATTGTATGATTGTGATTGTATGAGTGTGGTTGTCTGATTGTGGTTGTGCGATTGTGATGTATGATTGTAATTGTATGATTATGATTGTATGATAGTGATTGTATGATTGAGATTGTATGCTTGTGATTGTATGATTGTGAAAGTATGATTGTGATTGTATGATTGTGATTGTATGATTGTGATTGTATGATTGTATTAAGGAAATTGTATTTGGGAAATTGTATTTGGGAGATTGTAATTGTATGATTGCGATTGTATGATTGTGATTGTATGATTGCGATTGTATGATTGTGATTGTATGATTGAGATTGTATGATTGTGATTGTATGCTTGCGATTGTATGATTGTGATTGTATGATTGTGATTCTTTGATTGTGATTGTATGATTGTGATTGTATGATTGTGATTGTATGATTGTGATTGTATGATTGTGATTGTATGATTGTGATTGTATGATTGTGATTGTATGATTGTGATTGTATGATTGTGATTGTATGATTATGATTGTATGATTGTGATTGTATGATTGTATTTGGGTGATTGTATTTGGGAGATTGTATTTGGGAGATTGTAATTGTATGATTGCGATTGTATGATTGTGATTGTATGATTGCGATTGTATGAATGCGATTGTATGATTGTGATTGTATGATTGTGATTGTATGATTGTATTTGGGAGATTGTATTTGGGATATTGTAATTGTATGGTTGCGATAGTATGATTGTGATTGTATTATTGTGATGTATGATTGTAATTGTATGATTATGATTGTATGATTGTGATTGTATGATTGAGATTGTATGATTGTGATTGTATGCTTGCGATTGTATGAATGTGATTGTATGATTGTGATTGTATGATTGTGATAGTATGATTGTGATTGTATGACTGTGATTTTATGACTGTGATTGTATGATTGTGATTGTATGATTGTGATTGTATGATTGTGAAAGTATGATTGTGATTGTATGATTGTGATTGTATGATTGTGATTGTATGATTGTGATTGTATGATTGTATTTGGGAAATTGTATTTGGGAGATTGTAATTGTATGATTGCGATTGTATGATTGTGATTGTATGATTGCGATTGTATGATTGTGATTGTATGATTGTGATTGTATGATTGTGATTGTGTGATTGTGATTGTATGATTGCGATTGTATGATTGTGAAAGTATGACTGTGATTGTATGATTGTGATTGGATGATTGTCATTGTATGAGTGTGGTTGTCTGATTGTGGTTGTGCGATTGCGATGTATGATTGTAATTGTATGATTATGATTGTATGATTGTGATTGTATGAATGAGATTGTATGATTGTGATTGTATGCTTGCGATTGTATGATTGTGATTGTATGATTGTGATTGTATGATTGTGATTGTATGATTGTGATTGTATGATTGTGATTGTATGATTGTGATTGTACGATTGTGATTGTACGATTGTGATTGTATGATTGTGATAGTATCATTGTGATAGTATGATTGTGAAAGTATGATTGTGATTGTATGATTGTGATTGTATGATTGTGATTGTATGATTGTGATTGTCTGATTGTGGTTGTGCGATTGTGATTGTACGATTGTGATTGTACGATTGTGACAGTATGATTGTGATTGTATGATTGTGATTGTATGATTGCGATTGTATGATTGTGATTGTATGATTGTGATTGTATGATTGTGATTGTATGATTGTGATTGTATGATTGTGAAAGTATGATTGTGATTGTATGATTGTGATTGTATGATTGTGATTGTATGATTGTGATTGTATGATTGTATTTGGGAAATTGTATTTGGGAGATTGTAATTGTATGATTGCGATTGTATGATTGTGATTGTATGATTGCGATTGTATGATTGTGATTGTATGATTGTGATTGTATGATTGTGATTGTGTGATTGTGATTGTATGATTGCGATTGTATGATTGTGAAAGTATGACTGTGATTGTATGATTGTGATTGGATGATTGTCATTGTATGAGTGTGGTTGTCTGATTGTGGTTGTGCGATTGCGATGTATGATTGTAATTGTATGATTATGATTGTATGATTGTGATTGTATGAATGAGATTGTATGATTGTGATTGTATGCTTGCGATTGTATGATTGTGATTGTATGATTGTGATTGTATGATTGTGATTGTATGATTGTGATTGTATGATTGTGATTGTATGATTGTGATTGTACGATTGTGATTGTACGATTGTGATTGTATGATTGTGATAGTATCATTGTGATAGTATGATTGTGAAAGTATGATTGTGATTGTATGATTGTGATTGTATGATTGTGATTGTATGATTGTGATTGTCTGATTGTGGTTGTGCGATTGTGATTGTACGATTGTGATTGTACGATTGTGACAGTATGATTGTGATTGTATGATTGTGATTGTATGATTGTGATTGTATGATTGTGATTGTATGATTGTGATTGTATGATTGTGATTGTATGATTGTGATTGTATGATTGTGAAAGTATGATTGTGATTGTATGATTGTGATTGTATGATTGTGATTGTATGATTGTGATTGTATGACTGTGGTTGTCTGATTGTGGTTGTGCGATTGTGATGTATGATTGTAATTGTATGATTATGATTGTATGATTGTGATTGTATGATTGAGATTGTATGATTGTGATTGTATGCTTGCGATTGTATGATTGTGATTGTATGATTGTGATTCTTTGATTGTGATTGTATGATTGTGATTATATGATTGTGATTGTATGATTGTGATTGTATGATTGTGATTGTATGATTGTGATTGTATGATTGTGATTGTATGATTGTGATTGTATGATTGTGATTGTATGATTGTGATTGTATGATTGTGATTGTATGATTGCGATTGTATGATTGCGATTGTATGATTGCGATTGTATGATTGCGATTGTATGATTGCGATTGTATGATTGTGATTGTGTGATTGTGATTGTATGATTGTGATTGTATGATTGTGATTGTATGATTGTGGTTGTATGATTGTGATTGTATGATTGTGATTGTATGATTGTGAAAGTATGATTGTGATTGTATGATTGTGATTGTATGATTGTGATTGTATGATTGTGATTGTATGAGTGTGGTTGTCTGATTGTGGTTGTGCGATTGTGATGTATGATTGTAATCGTATGATTATGATTGTATGATTGTGATTGTATGATTGAGATTGTATGAGTGTGATTGTATGCTTGCGATTGTATGATTGTGATTGTATGATTGTGATTCTTTGATTGTGATTGTATGATTGTGATTGTATGATTGTGATTGTATGATTGTGATTGTATGATTGTGATTGTATGATTGTGATTGTATGATTGTGATTGTATGATTGTGATTGTATGATTGTGATAGTATGATTGTGATTATATGATTGTTATTGTATGACTGTGATTGTATGATTGTGATTGTATGATTGTGATTGTATGATTGTGATAGTATGATTGTGAATGTATGATTGTGATTGTATGATTGTGATTGTATGATTGTGATTGTATGATTGTGATTGTCTGATTGTGGTTGTGCGATTGTGATTGTACGATTGTGATTGTATGATTGCGATTGTATGATTGTGATTGTGTGATTGCGATTGTATGATTGTGATTGTATGATTGTGATGTATGATTGTAATTGTATGATTATGATTGTATGATTGTGATTGTATGATTGTGATTGTATGATTGTATTTGGGAGATTGTATTTGGGAGATTTATTTGGGAGATTGTAATTGTATGATTGCGATTGTATGATTGTGATTGTATGATTGTGATTGTATGATTGCGATTGTATGAATGCGATTGTATGATTGTGATTGTATGATTGTATTTGGGAGATTGTATTTGGGAGATTGTAATTATATGATTGCGATTGTATGATTGTGATTGTATGATTGCGATTGTATGATTGTGATTGTATGATTGTGATGTATGATTGTAATTGTATGATTATGATTGTATGATTGTGATTGTATGATTGAGATTGTATGATTGTGATTGCATGATTGCGATTGTATGATTGCGATTGTATGATTGCGATTGTATGATTATGATTGTATGATTGTGATTGTATGATTGTGATTGTATGATTGTGATTGTATGATTGTGATTGTATGATTGTGATTGTATGATTGTGATTGTATGATTGTGATTGTATGATTGTGATTGTATGATTGTGAAAGTATGATTGTGATTGTATGATTGCGATTGTATGATTGTGATTGTATGATTATGATTGTATTTTTGTGATTTTATGATTGTGATTGTATGATTGTGATTGTATGATTGTGATTGTATGATTGCGATTGTATGAATGCGATTGTATGATTGTGATTGCATAATTGTGATTGTATGATTGTGATTGTATGATTGTGATTGTATGATTGTGATTGTATGATTGTGATTGTATGATTGTGATTGTATGATTGTGATTGTATGATTGTGATTGTATGAGTGTGGTTGTCTGATTGTGGTTGTGCGATTGTGATGTATGATTGTAATTGTATGATTATGATTGTATGATAGTGATTGTATGATTGAGATTGTATGATTGTGATTGTATGCTTGCGATTGTATGATTGTGATTGTATGATTGCGATTCTTTGATTGTGATTGTATGATTGTGATTGTATGATTGTGATTGTATGTTTGTGATTGTATGATTGTGATTGTATGATTGTGATTGTATGATTGTGATTGTATGATTGTGAAAGTATGATTGTGATTGTATGATTGTGATTGTATGATTGTGATTGTATGATTGTGATTGTATGATTGTGATTGTCTGAATGTGGTTGTGCGATTGTGATTGTACGATTGTGATTGTACGATTGTGACAGTATGATTGTGATTGTATGATTGTGATTGAATGATTGTGATTGTATGATTGTGATTGTATGATTGTGATCGTATGATTGTGATTGTATGATTATGATTGTATGATTGTGATTGTATGATTGTATTTGGGTGATTGTATTTGGGAGATTGTATTTGGGAGATTGTAATTGTATGATTGCGATTGTATGATTGTGATTGTATGATTGCGATTGTATGAATGCGATTGAATGATTGTGATTGTATGATTGTGATTGTATGATTGTGATTGTATGATTGTGATTGTATGATTGTGATTGTATGATTGTATTTGGGAGATTGTATTTGGGATATTGTAATTGTATGATTGCGATTGTATGATTGTGATTGTATGCTTGTGATTGTATGATTGTGAAAGTATGATTGTGATTGTATGATTGTGATTGTATGATTGTGATTGTATGATTGTATTTGGGAAATTGTATTTGGGAGATTGTAATTGTATGATTGCGATTGTATGATTGTGATTGTATGATTGCGATTGTATGATTGTGATTGTATGATTGAGATTGTATGATTGTGATTGTATGCTTGCGATTGTATGATTGTGATTGTATGATTGTGATTCTTTGATTGTGATTGTATGATTGTGATTGTATGATTGTGATTGTATGATTGTGATTGTATGATTGTGATTGTATGATTGTGATTGTATGATTGTGATTGTATGATTGTGATTGTATGATTGTGATTGTATGATTGTGATAGTATGATTGTGATTATATGATTGTTATTGTATGACTGTGATTGTATGATTGTGATTGTATGATTGTGATAGTATGATTGTGAAAGTGTGATTGTGATTGTATGATTGTGATTGTATGATTGTGATTGTATGATTGTGCTTGTATGATTGTATTTGGGAGATTGTATTTGGGATATTGTAATTGTATGATTGCGATTGTATGATTGTGATTGTATGATTGTGATTGTATGATTGTGATTGTATGATTGTGATTGTATGATTGTGATTGTATGATTGTGATTGTACGATTGTAATTGTACGATTGTGATTGTATGATTGTGATAGTATGATTGTGATTGTATGACTGTGATTGTATGACTGTGATTGTATGATTGTGATTGTATGATTGTGATTGTATGATTGTGAAAGTATGATTGTGATTGTATGATTGTGATTCTTTGATTGTGATTGTATGATTGTGATTGTATGATTGTGATTGTATGATTGTGATTGTATGATTGTGATTGTATGATTGTGATTGTATGATTGTGATTGTATGATTGTGATTGTATGATTGTGATTGTATGATTGTGATAGTATGATTGTGATTGTATGATTGTGATTGTATGATTGTGATTGTATGATTGTGATAGTATGATTGTGATTATATGATTGTTATTGTATGACTGTGATTGTATGATTGTGATTGTATGATTGTGATAGTATGATTGTGAAAGTATGATTGTGATTGTATGGTTGTGATTGTATGATTGTGATTGTATGATTGTGATTGTCTGATTGTGGTTGTGCGATTGTGATTTTACGATTGTGATTGTACGATTGTGACAGTATGATTGTGATTGTATGACTGTGATTGTATGATTGTGATTGTATGATTGTGATAGTATGATTGTGAAAGTATGATTGTGATTGTATGATTGTGATTGTATGATTGTGATTGTATGATTGTGATTGTCTGATTGTGGTTGTGCGATTGTGATTGTACGATTGTGATTCTACGATTGTGACAGTATGATTGTGATTGTATGATTGTGATTGTATGATTGTGATTGTATGATTGTGATTGTATGATTGTGATTGTATGATTGTGATTGTATGATTGTGATTGTATGATTGTGATTGTATGATTATGATTGTATGATTGTGATTGTATGATTGTATTTGGGTGATTGTATTTGGGAGATTGTATTTGGGAGATTGTAATTGTATGATTGCGATTGTATGATTGTGATTGTATGATTGCGATTGTATGATTGCGATTGTATGATTGTGATTGTATGATTATGATTGTATTTTTGTGATTTTATGATTGTGATTGTATGATTGTGATTGTATGAGTGTGGTTGTCTGATTGTGGTTGTGCGATTGTGATGTATGATTGTAATTGTATGATTATGATTGTATGATAGTGATTGTATGATTGAGATTGTATGATTGTGATTGTATGCTTGCGATTGTATGATTGTGATTGTATGATTGCGATTCTTTGATTGTGATTGTATGATTGTGATTGTATGATTGCGATTGTATGATTGTGATTGTATGATTATGATTGTATTTTTGTGATTTTATGATTGTGATTGTATGATTGTGATTGTATGATTGTGATTGTATGATTGCGATTGTATGAATGCGATTGTATGATTGTGATTGCATAATTGTGATTGTATGATTGTGATTGTATGATTGTGATTGTATGATTGTGATTGTATGATTGTGATTGTATGATTGTGATTGTATGATTGTGATTGTATGATTGTGATTGTATGATTGTGATTGTATGAGTGTGGTTGTCTGATTGTGGTTGTGCGATTGTGATGTATGATTGTAATTGTATGATTATGATTGTATGATAGTGATTGTATGATTGAGATTGTATGATTGTGATTGTATGCTTGCGATTGTATGATTGTGATTGTATGATTGCGATTCTTTGATTGTGATTGTATGATTGTGATTGTATGATTGTGATTGTATGTTTGTGATTGTATGATTGTGATTGTATGATTGTGATTGTATGATTGTGATTGTATGATTGTGAAAGTATGATTGTGATTGTATGATTGTGATTGTATGATTGTGATTGTATGATTGTGATTGTATGATTGTGATTGTCTGAATGTGGTTGTGCGATTGTGATTGTACGATTGTGATTGTACGATTGTGACAGTATGATTGTGATTGTATGATTGTGATTGAATGATTGTGATTGTATGATTGTGATTGTATGATTGTGATCGTATGATTGTGATTGTATGATTATGATTGTATGATTGTGATTGTATGATTGTATTTGGGTGATTGTATTTGGGAGATTGTATTTGGGAGATTGTAATTGTATGATTGCGATTGTATGATTGTGATTGTATGATTGCGATTGTATGAATGCGATTGTATGATTGTGATTGTATGATTGTGATTGTATGATTGTGATTGTATGATTGTGATTGTATGATTGTGATTGTATGATTGTATTTGGGAGATTGTATTTGGGATATTGTAATTGTATGATTGCGATTGTATGATTGTGATTGTATGCTTGTGATTGTATGATTGTGAAAGTATGATTGTGATTGTATGATTGTGATTGTATGATTGTGATTGTATGATTGTATTTGGGAAATTGTATTTGGGAGATTGTAATTGTATGATTGCGATTGTATGATTGTGATTGTATGATTGCGATTGTATGATTGTGATTGTATGATTGAGATTGTATGATTGTGATTGTATGATTGTGATTGTATGATTGTGATTGTCTGAATGTGGTTGTGCGATTGTGATTGTACGATTGTGATTGTATGATTGCGATTGTATGATTGTGATTGTGTGATTGCGATTGTATGATTGTGATTGTATGATTGTGATGTATGATTGTAATTGTATGATTATGATTGTATGATTGTGATTGTATGATTGTGATTGTATGATTGTGATTGTATGATTGTGATTGTATGATTGTGATAGTATGATTGTGATTGTATGATTGTGATTGTATGATTGTGATTGTATGATTGTGAAAGTATGATTGTGATTGTATGATTGTGATTGTATGATTGTGATTGTATGATTGTGATTGTATGATTGTGATTGTCTGAATGTGGTTGTGCGATTGTGATTGTACGATTGTGATTGTACGATTGTGACAGTATGATTGTGATTGTATGATTGTGATTGAATGATTGTGATTGTATGATTGTGATTGTATGATTGTGATCGTATGATTGTGATTGTATGATTATGATTGTATGATTGTGATTGTATGATTGTATTTGGGTGATTGTATTTGGGAGATTGTATTTGGGAGATTGTAATTGTATGATTGCGATTGTATGATTGTGATTGTATGATTGCGATTGTATGAATGCGATTGTATGATTGTGATTGTATGATTGTGATTGTATGATTGTGATTGTATGATTGTGATTGTATGATTGTGATTGTATGATTGTGATTGTATGATTGTGATTGTATGATTGTGATTGTATGATTGTGATTGTATGATTGTGATAGTATGATTGTGATTGTATGATTGTGATTGTATGATTGTGATTGTATGATTGTGATTGTATGATTGTGATTGTATGATTGTGATTGTATGATTGTGATTGTATGATTGTGATTGTATGATTGTGATTGTATGATTGTGATAGTATGATTGTGATTGTATGATTGTGATTGTATGATTGTGATTGTATGATTGTGATAGTATGATTGTGATTATATGATTGTTATTGTATGACTGTGATTGTATGATTGTGATTGTATGATTGTGATAGTATGATTGTGAAAGTATGATTGTGATTGTATGGTTGTGATTGTATGATTGTGATTGTATGATTGTGATTGTCTGATTGTGGTTGTGCGATTGTGATTTTACGATTGTGATTGTACGATTGTGACAGTATGATTGTGATTGTATGACTGTGATTGTATGATTGTGATTGTATGATTGTGATAGTATGATTGTGAAAGTATGATTGTGATTGTATGATTGTGATTGTATGATTGTGATTGTATGATTGTGATTGTCTGATTGTGGTTGTGCGATTGTGATTGTACGATTGTGATTCTACGATTGTGACAGTATGATTGTGATTGTATGATTGTGATTGTATGATTGTGATTGTATGATTGTGATTGTATGATTGTGATTGTATGATTGTGATTGTATGATTGTGATTGTATGATTGTGATTGTATGATTGTGATTGTATGATTGTGATTGTATGATTATGATTGTATGATTGTGATTGTATGATTGTATTTGGGTGATTGTATTTGGGAGATTGTATTTGGGAGATTGTAATTGTATGATTGCGATTGTATGATTGTGATTGTATGATTGCGATTGTATGATTGCGATTGTATGATTGTGATTGTATGATTATGATTGTATTTTTGTGATTTTATGATTGTGATTGTATGATTGTGATTGTATGATTGTGATTGTATGATTGCGATTGTATGAATGCGATTGTATGATTGTGATTGCATAATTGTGATTGTATGATTGTGATTGTATGATTGTGATTGTATGATTGTGAATGTATGATTGTGATTGTATGATTGTGATTGTATGATTGTGATTGTATGATTGTGATTGTCTGATTGTGGTTGTGCGATTGTGATTGTACGATTGTGATTGTATGATTGCGATTGTATGATTGTGATTGTGTGGTTGCGATTGTATGATTGTGATTGTATGATTGTGATGTATGCTTGTAATTGTATGATTATGATTGTATGATTGTGATTGTATGATTGTGATTGTATGATTGTATTTGGGAGATTGTATTTGGGAGATTTATTTGGGAGATTGTAATTGTATGATTGCGATTGTATGATTGTGATTGTATGATTGTGATTGTATGATTGCGATTGTATGAATGCGATTGTATGATTGTGATTGTATGATTGTATTTGGGAGATTGTATTTGGGAGATTGTAATTATATGATTGCGATTGTATGATTGTGATTGTATGATTGCGATTGTATGATTGTGATTGTATGATTGTGATGTATGATTGTAATTGTATGATTATGATTGTATGATTGTGATTGTATGATTGAGATTGTATGATTGTGATTGCATGATTGCGATTGTATGATTGCGATTGTATGATTGCGATTGTATGATTATGATTGTATGATTGTGATTGTATGATTGTGATTGTATGATTGTGATTGTATGATTGTGATTGTATGATTGTGATTGTATGATTGTGATTGTATGATTGTGATTGTATGATTGTGAAAGTATGATTGTGATTGTATGATTGCGATTGTATGATTGTGATTGTATGATTATGATTGTATTTTTGTGATTTTATGATTGTGATTGTATGATTGTGATTGTATGATTGCGATTGTATGAATGCGATTGTATGATTGTGATTGCATAATTGTGATTGTATGATTGTGATTGTATGATTGTGATTGTATGATTGTGATTGTATGATTGTGATTGTATGATTGTGATTGTATGATTGTGATTGTATGATTGTGATTGTATGAGTGTGGTTGTCTGATTGTGGTTGTGCGATTGTGATGTATGATTGTAATTGTATGATTATGATTGTATGATAGTGATTGTATGATTGAGATTGTATGATTGTGATTGTATGCTTGCGATTGTATGATTGTGATTGTATGATTGCGATTCTTTGATTGTGATTGTATGATTGTGATTGTATGATTGCGATTGTATGATTGTGATTGTATGATTATGATTGTATTTTTGTGATTTTATGATTGTGATTGTATGATTGTGATTGTATGATTGTGATTGTATGATTGCGATTGTATGAATGCGATTGTATGATTGTGATTGCATAATTGTGATTGTATGATTGTGATTGTATGATTGTGATTGTATGATTGTGATTGTATGATTGTGATTGTATGATTGTGATTGTATGATTGTGATTGTATGATTGTGATTGTATGATTGTGATTGTATGAGTGTGGTTGTCTGATTGTGGTTGTGCGATTGTGATGTATGATTGTAATTGTATGATTATGATTGTATGATAGTGATTGTATGATTGAGATTGTATGATTGTGATTGTATGCTTGCGATTGTATGATTGTGATTGTATGATTGCGATTCTTTGATTGTGATTGTATGATTGTGATTGTATGATTGTGATTGTATGTTTGTGATTGTATGATTGTGATTGTATGATTGTGATTGTATGATTGTGATTGTATGATTGTGAAAGTATGATTGTGATTGTATGATTGTGATTGTATGATTGTGATTGTATGATTGTGATTGTATGATTGTGATTGTCTGAATGTGGTTGTGCGATTGTGATTGTACGATTGTGATTGTACGATTGTGACAGTATGATTGTGATTGTATGATTGTGATTGAATGATTGTGATTGTATGATTGTGATTGTATGATTGTGATCGTATGATTGTGATTGTATGATTATGATTGTATGATTGTGATTGTATGATTGTATTTGGGTGATTGTATTTGGGAGATTGTATTTGGGAGATTGTAATTGTATGATTGCGATTGTATGATTGTGATTGTATGATTGCGATTGTATGAATGCGATTGTATGATTGTGATTGTATGATTGTGATTGTATGATTGTGATTGTATGATTGTGATTGTATGATTGTGATTGTATGATTGTATTTGGGAGATTGTATTTGGGATATTGTAATTGTATGATTGCGATTGTATGATTGTGATTGTATGCTTGTGATTGTATGATTGTGAAAGTATGATTGTGATTGTATGATTGTGATTGTATGATTGTGATTGTATGATTGTATTTGGGAAATTGTATTTGGGAGATTGTAATTGTATGATTGCGATTGTATGATTGTGATTGTATGATTGCGATTGTATGATTGTGATTGTATGATTGAGATTGTATGATTGTGATTGTATGCTTGCGATTGTATGATTGTGATTGTATGATTGTGATTCTTTGATTGTGATTGTATGATTGTGATTGTATGATTGTGATTGTATGATTGTGATTGTATGATTGTGATTGTATGATTGTGATTGTATGATTGTGATTGTATGATTGTGATTGTATGATTGTGATAGTATGATTGTGATTATATGATTGTTATTGTATGACTGTGATTGTATGATTGTGATTGTATGATTGTGATAGTATGATTGTGAAAGTGTGATTGTGATTGTATGATTGTGATTGTATGATTGTGATTGTATGATTGTGCTTGTATGATTGTATTTGGGAGATTGTATTTGGGATATTGTAATTGTATGATTGCGATTGTATGATTGTGATTGTATGATTGTGATTGTATGATTGTGATTGTATGATTGTGATTGTATGATTGTGATTGTATGATTGTGATTGTATGATTGTGATTGTACGATTGTAATTGTACGATTGTGATTGTATGATTGTGATAGTATGATTGTGATTGTATGACTGTGATTGTATGACTGTGATTGTATGATTGTGATTGTATGATTGTGATTGTATGATTGTGAAAGTATGATTGTGATTGTATGATTGTGATTCTTTGATTGTGATTGTATGATTGTGATTGTATGATTGTGATTGTATGATTGTGATTGTATGATTGTGATTGTATGATTGTGATTGTATGATTGTGATTGTATGATTGTGATTGTATGATTGTGATTGTATGATTGTGATTGTATGATTGTGATAGTATGATTGTGATTGTATGATTGTGATTGTATGATTGTGATTGTATGATTGTGATAGTATGATTGTGATTATATGATTGTTATTGTATGACTGTGATTGTATGATTGTGATTGTATGATTGTGATAGTATGATTGTGAAAGTATGATTGTGATTGTATGGTTGTGATTGTATGATTGTGATTGTATGATTGTGATTGTCTGATTGTGGTTGTGCGATTGTGATTTTACGATTGTGATTGTACGATTGTGACAGTATGATTGTGATTGTATGACTGTGATTGTATGATTGTGATTGTATGATTGTGATAGTATGATTGTGAAAGTATGATTGTGATTGTATGATTGTGATTGTATGATTGTGATTGTATGATTGTGATTGTCTGATTGTGGTTGTGCGATTGTGATTGTACGATTGTGATTCTACGATTGTGACAGTATGATTGTGATTGTATGATTGTGATTGTATGATTGTGATTGTATGATTGTGATTGTATGATTGTGATTGTATGATTGTGATTGTATGATTGTGATTGTATGATTGTGATTGTATGATTATGATTGTATGATTGTGATTGTATGATTGTATTTGGGTGATTGTATTTGGGAGATTGTATTTGGGAGATTGTAATTGTATGATTGCGATTGTATGATTGTAATTGTATGATTGCGATTGTATGAATGCGATTGTATGATTGTGATTGTATGATTGTGATTGTATGATTGTATTTGGGAGATTGTATTTGGGATATTGTAATTGTATGATTGCGATAGTATGATTGTGATTGTTTTATTGTGATGTATGATTGTAATTGTATGATTATGATTGTATGATTGTGATTGTATGATTGAGATTGTATGATTGTGATTGTATGCTTGCGATTGTATGAATGTGATTGTATGATTGTGATTGTATGATTGTGATAGTATGATTGTGATTGTATGACTGTGATTGTATGACTGTGATTGTATGATTGTGATTGTATGATTGTGATTGTATGATTGTGAAAGTATGATTGTGATTGTATGATTGTGATTGTATGATTGTGATTGTATGATTGTATTTGGGAAATTGTATTTGGGAGATTGTAATTGTATGATTGCGATTGTATGATTGTGATTGTATGATTGCGATTGTATGATTGTGATTGTATGATTGTGATTGTATGATTGTGATTGTGTGATTGTGATTGTATGATTGTGATTTTATGATTGTGAAAGTATGACTGTGATTGTATGATTGTGATTGTATGATTGTGATTGTATGATTGTCATTGTATGAGTGTGGTTGTCTGATTGTGGTTGTGCGATTGCGATGTATGATTGTAATTGTATGATTATGATTGTATGATAGTGATTGTATGATTGAGATTGTATGATTGTGATTGTATGCTTGCGATTGTATGATTGTGATTGTATGATTGTGAAAGTATGATTGTGATTGTATGATTGTGATTGTATGATTGTGATTGTATGATTGTGATTGTATGAGTGTGGTTGTCTGATTGTGGTTGTGCGATTGTGATGTATGATTGTAATTGTATGATTATGATTGTATGATTGTGATTGTATGATTGAGATTGTATGATTGTGATTGTATGCTTGCGATTGTATGATTGTGATTGTATGATTGTGATTGTATGATTGTGATTGTATGATTGTGATTGTATGATTGTGATTGTACGATTGTGATTGTACGATTGTGATTGTATGATTGTGATAGTATGATTGTGATAGTATGATTGTGAAAGTATAATTGTGATTGTATGATTGTGATTGTATGATTGTGATTGTATGATTGTGATTGTCTGATTGTGGTTGTGCGATTGTGATTGTACGATTGTGATTGTACGATTGTGACAGTATGATTGTGATTGTATGATTGTGATTGTATGATTGTGATTGTATGATTGTGATTGTATGATTGTGATTGTATGATTGTGATTGTATGATTGTGATTGTATGATTGTGATTGTATGATTGTGAAAGTATGATTGTGATTGTATGATTGTGATTGTATGATTGTGATTGTATGATTGTGATTGTATGACTGTGGTTGTCTGATTGTGGTTGTGCGATTGTGATGTATGATTGTAATTGTATGATTATGATTGTATGATTGTGATTGTATGATTGAGATTGTATGATTGTGATTGTATGCTTGCGATTGTATGATTGTGATTGTATGATTGTGATTCTTTGATTGTGATTGTATGATTGTGATTGTATGATTGTGATAGTATGATTGTGAATGTATGATTGTGATTGTATGATTGTGATTGTATGATTGTGATAGTATGATTGTGATAGTATGATTGTGAAAGTATAATTGTGATTGTATGATTGTGATTGTATGATTGTGATTGTATGATTGTGATTGTCTGATTGTGGTTGTGCGATTGTGATTGTACGATTGTGATTGTACGATTGTGACAGTATGATTGTGATTGTATGATTGTGATTGTATGATTGTGATTGTATGATTGTGATTGTATGATTGTGATTGTATGATTGTGATTGTATGATTGTGATTGTATGATTGTGATTGTATGATTGTGAAAGTATGATTGTGATTGTATGATTGTGATTGTATGATTGTGATTGTATGATTGTGATTGTATGACTGTGGTTGTCTGATTGTGGTTGTGCGATTGTGATGTATGATTGTAATTGTATGATTATGATTGTATGATTGTGATTGTATGATTGAGATTGTATGATTGTGATTGTATGCTTGCGATTGTATGATTGTGATTGTATGATTGTGATTCTTTGATTGTGATTGTATGATTGTGATTATATGATTGTGATTGTATGATTGTGATTGTATGAGTGTGGTTGTCTGATTGTGGTTGTGCGATTGTGATGTATGATTGTAATCGTATGATTATGATTGTATGATTGTGATTGTATGATTGAGATTGTATGAGTGTGATTGTATGCTTGCGATTGTATGATTGTGATTGTATGATTGTGATTCTTTGATTGTGATTGTATGATTGTGATTGTATGATTGTGATTGTATGATTGTGATTGTATGATTGTGATTGTATGATTGTGATTTTATGATTGTGATTGTATGATTGTGATTGTATGATTGTGATTGTATGATTGTGATAGTATGATTGTGATTATATGATTGTTATTGTATGAATGTGATTGTATGATTGTGATTGTATGATTGTGAAAGTATGATTGTGATTGTATGATTGTGATTGTATGATTGTGATTGTATGATTGTGATTGTATGATTGTGATTGTATGATTGTGATTGTATGATTGTGATTGTCTGATTGTGGTTGTGCGATTGTGATTGTATGACTGTGATTGTATGATTGTGATTGTATGATTGTGATTGTATGGTTGTGATTGTATGATTGTGATTGTATGATTGTGATAGTATGATTGTGATTGTATGATTGTGATTGTATGATTGTGATTGTATGATTGTATTTGGGAGATTGTATTTGGGAGATTGTATTTGGGAGATTGTATTTGGGAGATTGTAATTGTATGATTGCGATTGTATGATTGTGATTGTATGATTGCGATTGTATGATTGTGATTGTATGATTGTGATGTATGATTGTAATTGTATGATTATGATTGTATGATTGTGATTGTATGATTGTGATTGTATGATTGTATTTGGGAGATTGTATTTGGGAGATTTATTTGGGAGATTGTAATTGTATGATTGCGATTGTATGATTGTGATTGTATGATTGTGATTGTATGATTGTGATTGTATGATTGCGATTGTATGAATGCGATTGTATGATTGTGATTGTATGATTGTATTTGGGAGATTGTATTTGGGAGATTGTAATTATATGATTGCGATTGTATGATTGTGATTGTATGATTGCGATTGTATGATTGTGATTGTATGATTGTGATGTATGATTGTAATTGTATGATTATGATTGTATGATTGTGATTGTATGATTGAGATTGTATGATTGTGATTGCATGATTGCGATTGTATGATTGCGATTGTATGATTGCGATTGTATGATTATGATTGTATGATTGTGATTGTATGATTGTGATTGTATGATTGTGATTGTATGATTGTGATTGTATGATTGTGACTGTATGATTGTGATTGTATGATTGTGAAAGTATGATTGTGATTGTATGATTGCGATTGTATGATTGTGATTGTATGATTATGATTGTATTTTTGTGATTTTATGATTGTGATTGTATGATTGTGATTGTATGATTGTGATTGTATGATTGTGATTGTATGATTGCGATTGTATGAATGCGATTGTATGATTGTGATTGCATAATTGTGATTGTATGATTGTGATTGTATGATTGTGATTGTATGATTGTGATTGTATGATTGTGATTGTATGATTGTGATTGTATGATTGTGATTGTATGAGTGTGGTTGTCTGATTGTGGTTGTGCGATTGTGATGTATGATTGTAATTGTATGATTATGATTGTATGATAGTGATTGTATGATTGAGATTGTATGATTGTGATTGTATGCTTGCGATTGTATGATTGTGATTGTATGATTGTGATTCTTTGATTGTGATTGTATGATTGTGATTGTATGATTGTGATTGTATGATTGTGATTGTATGATTGTGATTGTATGATTGTGATAGTATGATTGTGATTATATGATTGTTATTGTATGACTGTGATTGTATGATTGTGATTGTCGGATTGTGGTTGTGCGATTGTGATTGTACGATTGTGATTGTACGATTGTGACAGTATGATTGTGATTGTATGATTGCGATTGTATGATTGTGATTGTATGATTGTGATTGTATGATTGTGATTGCATGATTGCGATTGTATGATTGCGATTGCATGATTGCGATTGTATGATTGCGATTGTATGATTGTGATTGTATGATTGCGATTGAATGATTGCGATTGTATGATTGTGATGTATGATTGTAATTGTATGATTATGATTGTATGACTGTGATTGTATGACTGTGATTGTATGATTGTGATTGTATGATTGTGATTGTATGATTGTGAAAGTATGATTGTGATTGTATGATTGTGATTGTATGATTGTGATTGTATGATTGTGATTGTATGATTGTGATTGTATGATTGTGATTGTCTGATTGTGGTTGTGCGATTGTGATTGTACGATTGTGATTGTACAATTGTGATTGTATGATTGTGATTGTATGATTATGATTGTATGATTGTGATTGCATGATTGTGATTGTATGATTGTGATTGCATGATTTTGAATATATGATTGTGATTGTATGATTGTGATTTTATGATTGTGATTGTATGATTGTGATTGAATGATTGTGATTGTATGATTGTGATTGTATGATTGTGATAGTATGATTGTGATTGTATGATTGTGATTGTATGATTGTGATTGTATGATTGTAATTGTATGATTGTGATTGTATGATTATGATTGTATGATTGTGATTGCATGATTGTGATTGTATGATTGTGATTGCATGATTTTGAATGTATGATTGTGATTGTATGATTGTGATTGTATGATTGTGATTGTATGATTGTGATTGTATGGTTGTGATTGTATGATTGTGATTGTATGATTGTGATAGTATGATTGTGATTGTATGATTGTGATTGTATGATTGTGATTGTATGATTGTGATTGTATGATTGTGATTGTATGATTGTATTTGGGAGATTGTATTTGGGAGATTTATTTGGGAGATTGTAATTGTATGATTGCGATTGTATGATTGTGATTGTATGATTGTGATTGTATGATTGCGATTGTATGAATGCGATTGTATGATTGTGATTGTATGATTGTATTTGGGAGATTGTATTTGGGAGATTGTAATTATATGATTGCGATTGTATGATTGTGATTGTATGATTGCGATTGTATGATTGTGATTGTCTGATTGTGGTTGTGCGATTGTGATTGTATGACTGTGGTTGTGCGATTGTGATTGTATGACTGTGATTGTATGATTGTGATTGTATGATTGTGATTGTATGGTTGTGATTGTATGATTGTGATTGTATGATTGTGATAGTATGATTGTGATTGTATGATTGTGATTGTATGATTGTGATTGTATGATTGTGATTGTATGATTGTATTTGGGAGATTGTATTTGGGAGATTGTATTTGGGAGATTGTATTTGGGAGATTGTAATTGTATGATTGCGATTGTATGATTGTGATTGTATGATTGCGATTGTATGATTGTGATTGTATGATTGTGATGTATGATTGTAATTGTATGATTATGATTGTATGATTGTGATTGTATGATTGTGATTGTATGATTGTATTTGGGAGATTGTATTTGGGAGATTTATTTGGGAGATTGTAATTGTATGATTATGATTGTATGATTGTGATTGTATGATTGTAATTGTATGATTGTGATTGTATGATTATGATTGTATGATTGTGATTGCATGATTGTGATTGTATGATTGTGATTGCATGATTTTGAATGTATGATTGTGATTGTATGATTGTGATTGTATGATTGTGATTGTATGATTGTGATTGTATGGTTGTGATTGTATGATTGTGATTGTATGATTGTGATAGTATGATTGTGATTGTATGATTGTGATTGTATGATTGTGATTGTATGATTGTGATTGTATGATTGTGATTGTATGATTGTATTTGGGAGATTGTATTTGGGAGATTTATTTGGGAGATTGTAATTGTATGATTGTGATTGTATGATTGTAATTGTATGATTGTGATTGTATGATTATGATTGTATGATTGTGATTGCATGATTGTGATTGTATGATTGTGATTGCATGATTGTGAATGTATGATTGTGATTGTATGATTGTGATTGAATGATTGTGATTGTATGATTGTGATTGTATGGTTGTGATTGTATGATTGTGATTGTATGATTGTGATAGTATGATTGTGATTGTATGATTGTGATTGTATGATTGTGATTGTATGATTGTGATTGTATGATTGTGATTGTATGATTGTATTTGGGAGATTGTATTTGGGAGATTTATTTGGGAGATTGTAATTGTATGACTGCGATTGTATGATTGTGATTGTATGATTGTGATTGTATGATTGCGATTGTATGAATGCGATTGTATGATTGTGATTGTATGATTGTATTTGGGAGATTGTATTTGGGAGATTGTAATTATATGATTGCGATTGTATGATTGTGATTGTATGATTGCGATTGTATGATTGTGATTGTATGATTGTGATGTATGATTGTAATTGTATGATTATGATTGTATGATTGTGATTGTATGATTGAGATTGTATGATTGTGATTGCATGATTGCGATTGTATGATTGCGATTGTATGATTGTGATTGTATGATTGTGATTGTATGATTGTGATTGTATGATTGTGATTGTATGATTGTGATTGTATGATTGTGATTGTATGAGTGTGGTTGTCTGATTGTGGTTGTGCGATTGTGATGTATGATTGTAATTGTATGATTATGAATGTATGATAGTGATTGTATGATTGAGATTGTATGATTGTGATTGTATGCTTGCGATTGTATGATTGTGATTGTATGATTGTGATTCTTTGATTGTGATTGTATGATTGTGATTGTATGATTGTGATTGTATGATTGTGATTGTATGATTGTGATTGTATGATTGTGATTGTATGATTGTGATTGTATGATTGTGACTGTATGATTGTGATTGTATGATTGTGATAGTATGATTGTGATTATATGATTGTTATTGTATGACTGTGATTGTATGGTTGTGATTGTATGATTGTGATAGTATGATTGTGAAAGTATGATTGTGATTGTATGATTGTGATTGTATGATTGTGATTGTATGATTGTGATTGTATGATTGTGATTGTATGATTGTGATTGTATGATTGTGATTGTCTGATTGTGGTTGTGCGATTGTGATTGTACGATTGTGATTGTACGATTGTGACAGTATGATTGTGATTGTATGATTGTGATTGCATGATTGTGATTGTATGATTGTGATTGTATGATTGTGATCGTATGATTGTGATTGTATGATTATGATTGTATGATTGTGATTGTATGATTGTATTTGGGTGATTGTATTTGGGAGATTGTATTTGGGAGATTGTAATTGTATGATTGCGATTGTATGATTGTGATTGTATGATTGTGATGTATGATTGTAATTGTATGATTATGATTGTATGATTGTGATTGTATGATTGAGATTGTATGATTGTGATGGTATGCTTGCGATTGTATGAATGTGATTGTATGATTGTGATTGTATGATTGTGATTGCATGATTGTGATTGTATGATTGTGATTGTATGATTGTGATTGTATGATTGTGATTGTATGATTGTGATTGTATGATTGTGATTGTATGATTGTGATTGTATGATTGTGATTGTATGATTGTGATTGCATGATTGTGATTGTATGATTGTGATTGTATGATAGTGATTGTATGATTGTGATTGTATGATTGTGATTGTATGATTGTGATTGTATGATTGTGATTGTACGATTGTAATTGTACGATTGTGATTGTATGATTGTGATAGTATGATTGTGATTGTATGACTGTGATTGTATGACTGTGATTGTATGATTGTGATTGTATGATTGTGATTGTATGATTGTGAAAGTATGATTGTGATTGTATGATTGTGATTGTATGATTGTGATTGCATGATTGTGATTGTATGATTGTGATTGTATGATTGTATTTGGGAGATTGTATTTGGGAGATTTATTTGGGAGATTGTAATTGTATGATTGCGATTGTATGATTGTGATTGTATGATTGTGATTGTATGATTGCGATTGTATGAATGCGATTGTATGATTGTGATTGTATGATTGTGATTGTATGATTGTGATTGTATGATTGCGATTGTATGAATGCGATTGTATGATTGTGATTGTATGATTGTATTTGGGAGATTGTATTTGGGAGATTGTAATTATATGATTGCGATTGTATGATTGTGATTGTATGATTGCGATTGTATGATTGTGATTGTATGATTGTGATGTATGATTGTAATTGTATGATTATGATTGTATGAATGTGATTGTATGATTGAGATTGTATGATTGTGATTGCATGATTGCGATTGTATGATTGCGATTGTATGATTGCGATTGTATGATTGCGATTGTATGATTGTGATTGTATGATTGTGATTGTATGATTGTGATTGTATGATTGTGATTGTATGATTGTGATTGTATGATTGTGAAAGTATGATTGTGATTGTATGATTGCGATTGTATGATTGTGATTGTATGATTATGATTGTATTTTTGTGATTTTATGATTGTGATTGTATGATTGTGATTGTATGATTGTGATTGTATGATTGCGATTGTATGAATGCGATTGTATGATTGTGATTGCATAATTGTGATTGTATGATTGTGATTGTATGATTGTGATTGTATGATTGTGATTGTATGATTGTGATTGTATGATTGTGATTGTATGATTGTGATTGTATGATTGTGATTGTATGATTGTGATTGTATGAGTGTGGTTGTCTGATTGTGGTTGTGCGATTGTGATGTATGATTGTAATTGTATGATTATGATTGTATGATAGTGATTGTATGATTGAGATTGTATGATTGTGATTGTATGCTTGCGATTGTATGATTGTGATTGTATGATTGTGATTCTTTGATTGTGATTGTATGATTGTGATTGTATGATTGTGATTGTATGATTGTGATTGTATGATTGTGATTGTATGATTGTGATTGTATGATTGTGATTGTATGATTGTGATTGTATGATTGTGATTGTATGATTGTGATAGTATGATTGTGATTATATGATTGTTATTGTATGACTGTGATTGTATGATTGTGATTGTATGATTGTGATAGTATGATTGTGAAAGTATGATTGTGATTGTATGATTGTGATTGTATGATTGTGATTGTATGATTGTGATTGTCTGATTGTGGTTGTGCGATTGTGATTGTACGATTGTGATTGTACGATTGTGACAGTATGATTGTGATTGTATGATTGTGACTGCATGATTGTGATTGTATGATTGTGATTGTATGATTGTGATCGTATGATTGTGATTGTATGATTATGATTGTATGATTGTGATTGTATGATTGTATTTGGGTGATAGTATTTGGGAGATTGTATTTGGGAGATTATAATTGTATGATTGCGATTGTATGATTGTGATTGTATGATTGCGATTGTATGAATGCGATTGTATGATTGTGATTGTATGATTGTGATTGTATGATTGTGATTGTATGATTGTATTTGGGAGATTGTATTTGGGATATTGTAATTGTATGATTGCGATTGTATGATTGTGATTGTATGATTGTGATGTATGATTGGAATTGTATGATTATGATTGTATGACTGTGATTGTATGATTGTGATTGTATGATTGTGATTGTATGATTGTGATTGTATGATTGTGAAAGTATGATTGTGATTGTATGATTGTGATTGTATGATTGTGATTGCATGATTGTGATTGTATGATTGTGATTGCATGATTGTGATTGTGTGATTGTGATTGTATGATTGTATTTGGGAGATTGTATTTGGGAGATTGTAATTGTATGATTGCGATTGTATGATTGTGATTGTATGATTGTGATTGTATGATTGAGATTGTATGACTGTGATTGTATGATTTTATTTGGGAGATTGTAATTGTATGATTGCGATTGTATGATTGTGATTGTATGATTGCGATTGTATGATTGTGATTGTATGATTGTGATGTATGATTGTAATTGTATGACTATGATTGTATGACTGTGATTGTATGATTGTGATTGTATGATTGTGATAGTATGATTGTGAAAGTATGATTGTGATTGTATGATTGTGATTGTATGATTGTGATTGTATGATTGTGATTGTCTGATTGTGGTTGTGCGATTGTGATTCTACGATTGTGATTGTACGATTGTGACAGTATGATTGTGATTGTATGATTGTGATTGTATGATTGTGATTGTATGATTGTGATTGTATGATTGTGATTGTATGATTGTGATTGTATGATTGTGATTGTATGATTGTGATTGTATGATTATGATTGTATGATTGCGATTGTATGATTGTATTTGGGTGATTGTATTTGGGAGATTATATTTGGGATATTGTAATTGTATGATTGCGATTGTATGATTGTGATTGTATGATTGTGATGTATGATTGTAATTGTATGATTATGATTGTATGATTGTGATTGTATGATTGTGATTGTATGATTGTGATTGTCTGATTGTGGTTGTGTGATTGTGATTGTACGATTGTGATTGTACGATTGTGACAGTATGATTGTGATTGTATGATTGTGATTGTATGATTGTGATAGTATGATTGTGAATGTATGATTGTGATTGTATGATTGTGATTGTATGATTGTGATTGTATGATTGTGATTGTCTGATTGTGGTTGTGCGATTGTGATTGTACGATTGTGATTGTACGATTGTGACAGTATGATTGTGATTGTATGATTGTGATTCTATGATTGTGATTGTACGATTGTGATTGTTTGATTCTATTTGGGAGATTGTATTTGGGGGATTGCAATTGTATGATTGCGATTGTATGATTGCGATTGTATGATTGCGATTGTATGATTGCGATTGTATGATTGTGATTGTATGATTATGATTGTATTTTTGTGATTGTATTTTTGTGATTGTATGATTGTGATTGTATGATTGTGATTGTATGATTGTGATTGTATGATTGAATTTGGGAGATTGTATTTGGGATATTGTAAATGTATGATTGCGATTGTATGATTGTGATTGTATGATTGCGATTGTATGATTGTGATTGTATGATTGTGATTGTCTGATTGTGGTTGTGCGATTGAGATTGTACGATTGTGATTGAATGATTGTGATTGTATGATTATGATTGTATGATTGTGATTGCATGATTGTGATTGTATGATTGTGATTGCATGATTTTGAATGTATGATTGTGATTGTATGATTGTGATTGTATGATTGTGATTGTATGATTGTGATTGTATGATTGTGATTGTATGATTGTGATTGTATGATTGCGATTGTATGATTGTGAAAGTATGATTGTGATTCTATGATTGTGATTGTATGATTGTGATTGTATGATTGTGATTGTATGATTGTGATTGTCTGATTGTGGTTGTGCGATTGTGATTGTACGATTGTGATTGTACGATTGTGACAGTATGATTGTGATTGTATGATTGTGATTCTATGATTGTGATTGTATGATTGTGATTGTTTGATTGTATTTGGGAGATTGTATTTGGGAGATTGCAATTGTATGATTGCGATCGTATGATTGCGATTGTATGATTGCGATTGTATGATTGCGATTGTATGATTGCGATTGTATGATTGTGATTGTATGATTATGATTGTATTTTTGTGATTGTATTTTTGTGATTGTATGATTGTGATTGTATGATTGTGATTGTATGATTGTGATTGTCTGATTGTGGTTGTATGACTGTGATTGTATGATTGTGATTGTATGATTGTGGTTGTATGATTGTGATTGTATGATTGTGATTGTATGATTGTGATTGTATGATTGAATTTGGGAGATTGTATTTGGGATATTGTAAATGTATGATTGCGATTGTATGAATGTGATTGTATGATTGCGATTGTATGATTGTGATTGTATGATTGTGATTGTCTGATTGTGGTTGTGCGATTGAGATTGTACGATTGTGATTGAATGATTGTGATTGTATGATTATGATTCTATGATTGTGATTGCATGATTGTGATTGTATGATTGTGATTGTATGATTGCGATTGTATGATTGTGATTGTATGATTGTGATTGTCTGATTGTGGTTGTGCGATTGAGATTGTACGATTGTGATTGAATGATTGTGATTGTATGATTATGATTCTATGATTGTGATTGCATGATTGTGATTGTATGATTGTGATTGCATGATTTTGAATGTATGATTGTGATTGTATGATTGTGATTGTATGATTGTGATTGTATGATTGTGATTGTCTGATTGTGGTTGTGCGATTGAGATTGTACGATTGTGATTGAATGATTGTGATTGAATGATTATGATTCTATGATTGTGATTGCATGATTGTGATTGAATGATTGTGATTGCATGATTTTGAATGTATGATTGTGATTGTATGATTGTGATTGTATGATTGTGATTGTATGATTGTGATTGTATGATTGTGATTGTATGATTGTGATTGTATGATTGTGATTGTATGATTGTGATTGTATGATTGTGATAGTATGATTGTGATTGTATGATTGTGATTGTATGATTGTGATTGTATGATTGTGATTGTATGATTGTATTTGGGAGATTGTATTTGGGAGATTGTATTTGGGAGATTGTAATTGTATGGTTGCGATTGTATGATTGTGATTGTATGATTGCGATTGTATGATTGTGATTGTATGATTGTGATGTATGATAGTAATTGTATGATTATGATTGTATGATTGCGATTGTATGATTGTGATTGCATAATTGTGGTTGTATGATTGTGATTGTATGATTGTGATTGTATGATTGTGATGTATGCTTGTAATTGTATGATTATGATTGTATGATTGTGATTGTATGATTGAGATTGTATGATTGTGATTGTATGCTTGCGATTGTATGATTGTGATTGTATGATTGTGATTGTACGATTGTATTTGGGAGATTGTATTTGGGATATTGTAATTGTATGATTGCGATTGTATGATTGTGATTGTATGATTGTATTTGGGAGATTGTATTTGGGATATTGTAATTGTATGATTGCGATTGTATGATTGTGATTTTATGGTTGTGATTGTATGATTGTGATAGTATGATTGTGATTGTATGATTGTGATTGTATGACTGTGATTGTATGATTGTGATTGTATGATTGTGATTGTATGATTGTGATTGTATGATTGTGATTGTATGATTGTGATAGTATGATTGTGATTATATGATTGTTATTGTATGAATGTGATTGTATGATTGTGATTGTATGATTGTGATTGTCTGATTGTGGTTGTGCGATTGTGATTGTACGATTGTGATTGTACGATTGTGACAGTATGATTGTGATTGTATGATTGTGATTCTATGATTGTGATTGTATGATTGTGATTGTTTGATTGTATTTGGGAGATTGTATTTGGGAGATTGTAAATGTATGATTGCGATTGTATGATTGCGATTGTATGATTGCGATTGTATGACTGTGATGTATGATTGTAATTGTATGATTATGATTGTATGATTGTGATTGTATGATTGTGATTGTCTGGTTGTGGTTGTGCGATTGTGATTGTACGATTGTGATTGTACGATTGTGATTGTAGGATTGTGATTGTATGATTATGATTGTATGATTGTGATTGCATGATTGTGATTGTATGATTGTGATTGCATGATTTCGAATGTATGATTGTGATTGTATGATTGTGATTGTATGATTGTGATTGTATGATTGTGATTGTATGATTGTGATTGTATGATTGTGATTGTATGATTGTGATTGTATGATTGTGATTGTATGATTGTGATTGTATGACTGTGATTGTATGACTGTGATTGTATGATTGTGATAGTATTATTGTGATTGTATGATTGTGATTGTATGATTGTGATTGTATGATTGTATTTGGGAGATTGTATTTGGGAGATTGTAATTGTATGATTGCGATTGTATGATTGTGATTGTATGATTGCGATTGAATGATTGTGATTGTATGATTGTGATGTATGGTTGTAATTGTATGATTATGATTGTATGACTGTGATTGTATGACTGTGATTGTATGATTGTGATTGTATGATTGTGATTGTATGATTGTGAAAGTATGATTGTGATTGTATGATTGTGATTGTATGATTGTGATTGTAAGATTGTGATTGTATGATTGTGATTGTCTGATTGTGGTTGTGCGATTGTGATTGTACGATTGTGATTGTACAATTGTGATTGTATGATTGTGATTGTATGATTATGATTGTATGATTGTGATTGCATGATTGTGATTGTATGATTGTGATTGCATGATTTTGAATGTATGATTGTGATTGTATGATTGTGATTTTATGATTGCGATTGTATGATTGAGATTGTATGATTGTGATTGTATGCTTGCGATTGTATGATGGTGATTGTATGATTGTGATTCTTTGATTGTGATTGTATGATTGTGATTGTATGATTGTGATTGTATGATTGTGATTGTATGATTGTGATTGTATGATTGTGATTGTATGATTGTGATTGTATGATTGTGATTGTATGATTGTGATTGTATGATTGTGATAGTATGATTGTGGTTATATGATTGTTATTGTATGACTGTGATTGTATGATTGTGATTGTATGATTGTGATAGTATGATTGTGAAAGTATGATTGTGATTGTATGATTGTGATTGTATGATTGTGATTGTATGATTGTGATTGTCTGATTGTGGTTGTGCGATTGTGATTGTACGATTGTGATTGTACGATTGTGACAGTATGATTGTGATTGTATGATTGTGATTGCATGATTGTGATTGTATGATTGTGATTGTATGATTGTGATCGTATGATTGTGATTGTATGATTATGATTGTATGATTGTGATTGTATGATTGTATTTGGGTGATTGTATTTGGGAGAGTGTATTTGGGAGATTGTAATTGTATGATTGCGATTGTATGATTGTGATTGTATGATTGCGATTGTATGAATGCGATTGTATGATTGTGATTGTATGATTGTGATTGTATGATTGTGATTGTATGATTGTGATTGTATGATTGTGATTGTATGATTGTATTTGGGAGATTGTATTTGGGATATTGTAATTGTATGATTGCGATTGTATGATTGTGATTGTATGATTGTGATGTATGATTGTAATTGTATGATTATGATTGTATGATTGTGATTGTATGATTGAGATTGTGTGATTGTGATGGTATGCTTGCGATTGTATGAATGTGATTGTATGATTGTGATTGTATGATTGTGATTGCATGATTGTGATTGTATGATTGTGATTGTATGATTGTGATTGTATGATTGTGATTGTATGATTGTGATTGTATGGTTGTGATTGTATGATTGTGATTGTATGATTGTGATTGTATGATTGTATTTGGGAGATTGTAATTGTATGATTGCGATTGTATGATTGTGATTGTATGATTGCGATTGTATGATTGTGATTGTATGATTGTGATGTATGATTGTAATTGTATGACTATGATTGTATGACTGTGATTGTATGATTGTGATTGTATGATTGTGATAGTATGATTGTGAAAGTATGATTGTGATTGTATGATTGTGATTGTATGATTGTGATTGTATGATTGTGATTGTCTGATTGTGGTTGCGCGATTGTGATTGTACGATTGTGATTGTACGATTGTGACAGTATGATTGTTATTGTATGATTGTGATTGTATGATTGTGATTGTATGCTTGCGATTGTATGATTGTGATTGTATGATTGTGATTGTATGATTATGATTGTATGATTGTGATTGTATGATTGTATTTGGGTGATTGTATTTGGGAGATTGTATTTGGGAGATTGTAATTGTATGATTGCGATTGTATGATTGTGATTGTATGATTGCGATTGTATGAATGCGATTGTATGATTGTGATTGTATGATTGTGATTGTATGATTGTGATTGTATGATTGTGATTGTATGATTGTATTTGGGAGATTGTATTTGGGATATTGTAATTGTATGATTGCGATTGTATGATTGTGATTGTATGATTGTGATGTATGATTGTAATTGTATGATTATGATTGTATGATTGTGATTGTATGATTGAGATTGTATGATTGTGATGGTATGCTTGCGATTGTATGAATGTGATTGTATGATTGTGATTGTATGATTGTGATTGCATGATTGTGATTGTATGATTGTGATTGTATGATTGTGAAAGTATGATTGTGATTGTATGATTGCGATTGTATGATTGTGATTGTATGATTATGATTGTATTTTTGTGATTTTATGATTGTGATTGTATGATTGTGATTGTATGATTGTGATTGTATGATTGCGATTGTATGAATGCGATTGTATGATTGTGATTGCATAATTGTGATTGTATGATTGTGATTGTATGATTGTGATTGTATGATTGTGATTGTATGATTGTGATTGTATGATTGTGATTGTATGATTGTGATTGTATGATTGTGATTGTATGATTGTGATTGTATGATTGTGATTGTATGATTGTGATTGTATGATTGTGATTGTATGATTGTGATTGTATGAGTGTGGTTGTCTGATTGTGGTTGTGCGATTGTGATGTATGATTGTAATTGTATGATTATGATTGTATGATAGTGATTGTATGATTGAGATTGTATGATTGTGATTGTATGCTTGCGATTGTATGATTGTGATTGTATGATTGTGATTCTTTGATTGTGATTGTATGATTGTGATTGTATGATTGTGATTGTATGATTGTGATTGTATGATTGTGATTGTATGATTGTGATTGTATGATTGTGATTGTATGATTGTGATAGTATGATTGTGATTATATGATTGTTATTGTATGACTGTGATTGTATGATTGTGATTGTATGATTGTGATAGTATGATTGTGAAAGTATGATTGTGATTGTATGATTGTGATTGTATGATTGTGATTGTATGATTGTGATTGTCTGATTGTGGTTGTGCGATTGTGATTGTACGATTGTGATTGTACGATTGTGACAGTATGATTGTGATTGTATGATTGTGACTGCATGATTGTGATTGTATGATTGTGATTGTATGATTGTGATCGTATGATTGTGATTGTATGATTATGATTGTATGATTGTGATTGTATGATTGTATTTGGGTGATTGTATTTGGGAGATTGTATTTGGGAGATTATAATTGTATGATTGCGATTGTATGATTGTGATTGTATGATTGCGATTGTATGAATGCGATTGTATGATTGTGATTGTATGATTGTGATTGTATGATTGTGATTGTATGATTGTATTTGGGATATTGTAATTGTATGATTGCGATTGTATGATTGTGATTGTATGATTGTGATGTATGATTGGAATTGTATGATTATGATTGTATGACTGTGATTGTATGATTGTGATTGTATGATTGTGATTGTATGATTGTGATTGTATGATTGTGAAAGTATGATTGTGATTGTATGATTGTGATTGTATGATTGTGATTGCATGATTGTGATTGTATGATTGTGATTGCATGATTGTGATTGTATGATTGTGATTGTATGATTGTATTTGGGAGATTGTATTTGAGAGATTGTAATTGTATGATTTCGATTGTATGATTGTGATTGTATGATTGTGATTGTATGATTGTGATTTTATGATTGTGATTGTATGATTGTATTTGGGAGATTGTAATTGTATGATTGCGATTGTATGATTGTGATTGTATGATTGCGATTGTATGATTGTGATTGTATGATTGTGATGTATGATTGTAATTGTATGACTATGATTGTATGACTGTGATTGTATGATTGTGATTGTATGATTGTGATAGTATGATTGTGAAAGTATGATTGTGATTGTATGATTGTGATTGTATGATTGTGATTGTATGATTGTGATTGTATGATTGTGATTGTCTGATTGTGGTTGTGCGATTGTGATTGTACGATTGTGATTGTACGATTGTGACAGTATGATTGTGATTGTATGATTGTGATTGTATGATTGTGATTGTATGATTGTGATTGTATGATTGCGATTGTATGATTGTGATTGTATGATTGTGATGTATGATTGTAATTGTATGACTATGATTGTATGACTGTGATTGTATGATTGTGATTGTATGATTGTGATAGTATGATTGTGAAAGTATGATTGTGATTGTATGATTGTGATTGTATGATTGTGATTGTATGATTGTGATTGTATGATTGTGATTGTCTGATTGTGGTTGTGCGATTGTGATTGTACGATTGTGATTGTACGATTGTGACAGTATGATTGTGATTGTATGATTGTGATTGTATGATTGTGATTGTATGATTGTGATTGTATGATTGTGATTGTATGATTGTGATTGTATGATTGTGATTGTATGATTGTGATTGTATGATTATGATTGTATGATTGCGATTGTATGATTGTATTTGGGTGATTGTATTTGGGAGATTATATTTGGGATATTGTAATTGTATGATTGCGATTGTATGATTGTGATTGTATGATTGTGATGTATGATTGTAATTGTATGATTATGATTGTATGATTGTGATTGTATGATTGTGATTGTATGATTGTGATTGTCTGATTGTGGTTGTGCGATTGTGATTGTACGATTGTGATTGTACGATTGTGACAGTATGATTGTGATTGTATGATTGTGATTGTATGATTGTGATTGTATGATTGTGATAGTATGATTGTGAATGTATGATTGTGATTGTATGATTGTGATTGTATGATTGTGATTGTATGATTGTGATTGTCTGATTGTGGTTGTGCGATTGTGATTGTACGATTGTGATTGTACGATTGTGACAGTATGATTGTGATTGTATGATTGTGATTCTATGATTGTGATTGTACGATTGTGATTGTTTGATTCTATTTGGGAGATTGTATTTGGGAGATTGTATTTGGGAGATTGCAATTGTATGATTGCGATTGTATGATTGCGATTGTATGATTGCGATTGTATGATTGCGATTGTATGATTGTGATTGTATGATTATGATTGTATTTTTGTGATTGTATTTTTGTGATGGTATGATTGTGATTGTATGATTGTGATTGTATGATTGTGGTTGTGCGATTGTGATTGTACGATTGTGATTGTACGATTGTGACAGTATGATTGTGATTGTATGATTGTGATTCTATGATTGTGATTGTATGATTGTGATTGTTTGATTGTATTTGGGAGATTGTATTTGGGAGATTGCAATTGTATGATTGCGATTGTATGATTGCGATTGTATGATTGCGATTGTATGATTGCGATTGTATGATTGCGATTGTATGATTATGATTGTATAATTATGATTGTATTTTTGTGATTGTATTTTTGTGATTGTATGATTGTGATTGTATGATTGTGATTGTATGATTGTGATTGTCTGATTGTGGTTGTATGACTGTGATTGTATGATTGTGATTGTATGATTGTGGTTGTATGATTGTGATTGTATGATTGTGATTGTATGATTGTGATTGTATGATTGAATTTGGGAGATTGTATTTGGGATATTGTAAATGTATGATTGCGATTGTATGATTGTGATTGTATGATTGCGATTGTATGATTGTGATTGTATGATTGTGATTGTCTGATTGTGGTTGTGCGATTGAGATTGTACGATTGTGATTGAATGATTGTGATTGTATGATTATGATTGTATGATTGTGATTGCATGATTGTGATTGTATGATTGTGATTGCATGATTTTGAATGTATGATTGTGATTGTATGAATGCGATTGTATGATTGTGATTGCATGATTTTGAATGTATGATTGTGATTGTATGATTGTGATTGTATGATTGTGATTGTATGATTGTGATTGTATGATTGTGATTGTATGATTGTGATTGTATGATTGTGATTGTATGATTGTGATTGTATGATTGTGATTGTATGATTGTGATTGTATGATTGTGATTGTATGATTGTATTTGGGAGATTGTATTTGGGAGATTGTATTTGGGAGATTGTATTTGGGAGATTGTATTTGGGAGATTGTAATTGTATGATTGCGATTGTATGATTGTGATTGTATGATTGCGATTGTATGATTGTGATTGTATGATTGTGATGTATGATTGTAATTGTATGATTATGATTGTATGATTGTGATTGTATGATTGTGATTGTACGATTGTGATTGTATGATTGTATTTGGGAGATTGTATTTGGGAGATTGTATTTGGGAGATTGTATTTGGGAGATTGTATTTGGGAGATTGTAATTGTATGATTTCGATTGTATGATTGTGATTGTATGATTGCGATTGTATGACTGTGATTGTATGATTGTGATTGTATGATTGTGATTGTATGATTGTGATGTATGCTTGTAATTGTATGATTATGATTGTATGATTGTGATTGTATGATTGAGATTGTATGATTGTGATTGTATGCTTGCGATTGTATGATTGTGATTGTACGATTGTATTTGGGAGATTGTATTTGGGATATTGTAATTGTATGATTGCGATTGTATGATTGTGATTTTATGGTTGTGATTGTATGATTGTGATAGTATGATTGTGATTGTATGATTGTGATTGTATGACTGTGATTGTATGATTGTGATTGTATGATTGTGATTGTATGATTGTGATTGTATGATTGTGATTGTATGATTGTGATAGTATGATTGTGATTATATGATTGTTATTGTATGAATGTGATTGTATGATTGTGATTGTATGATTGTGATTGTCTGATTGTGGTTGTGCGATTGTGATTGTACGATTGTGATTGTACGATTGTGACAGTATGATTGTGATTGTATGATTGTGATTCTATGATTGTAATTGTATGATTGTGATTGTTTGATTGTATTTGGGAGATTGTATTTGGGAGATTGTAAATGTATGATTGCGATTGTATGATTGCGATTGTATGATTGCGATTGTATGACTGTGATGTATGATTGTAATTGTATGATTATGATTGTATGATTGTGATTGTATGATTGTGATTGTCTGATTGCGGTTGTGCGATTGTGATTGTACGATTGTGATTGTACGATTGTGATTGTAGGATTGTGATTGTATGATTATGATTGTATGATTGTGATTGCATGATTGTGATTGTATGATTGTGATTGCATGATTTCGAATGTATGATTGTGATTGTATGATTGTGATTGTATGATTGTGATTGTATGATTGTGATTGTATGATTGTGATTGTATGATTGTGATTGTATGATTGTGTTTGTATGATTGTGATTGTATGATTGCGATTGTATGAATGCGATTGTATGATTGTGATTGCATAATTGTGATTGTATGATTGTGATTGTATGATTGTGATTGTATGATTGTGATTGTATGATTGTATTTGGGAGATTGTATTTGGGAGATTGTATTTGGGAGATTGTATTTGGGAGATTGTAATTGTATGATTGCGATTGTATGATTGTGATTGTATGATTGCGATTGTATGATTGTGATTGTATGATTGTGATGTATGATTGTAATTGTATGATTATGATTGTATGATTGTGATTGTATGATTGTGATTGTACGATTGTGATTGTATGATTGTATTTGGGAGATTGTATTTGGGAGATTGTATTTGGGAGATTGTATTTGGGAGATTGTAATTGTATGATTTCGATTGTATGATTGTGATTGTATGATTGCGATTGTATGACTGTGATTGTATGATTATGATGTATGATTGTAATTGTATGATTATGATAGTATGATTGTGATTGTATGATTGTGATGGTATGATTGTGATTGTATGATTGCGATCGTATGATTGTGATTGTATGATTATGATTGTATGATTGTGATTGTATGATTGCGATTGTATGATTGTGATTGTATGATTATGATTGTATTTTTGTGATTGTATGATTGTGATTGTATGATTGTGATTGTATGATTGTGATTGTATGATTGTGATTGTATGATTGCGATTGTATGAATGCGATTGTATGATTGTGATTGCATAATTGTGATTGTATGATTGTGATTGTATGATTGTGATTGTATGATTGTGATGTATGCTTGTAATTGTATGATTATGATTGTATGATTGTGATTGTATGATTGAGATTGTATGATTGTGATTGTATGCTTGCGATTGTATGATTGTGATTGTATGATTGTGATTGTACGATTGTATTTGGGAGATTGTATTTGGGATATTGTAATTGTATGATTGCGATTGTATGATTGTGATTTTATGGTTGTGATTGTATGATTGTGATAGTATGATTGTGATTGTATGATTGTGATTGTATGACTGTGATTGTATGATTGTGATTGTATGATTGTGATTGTATGATTGTGATTGTATGATTGTGATTGTATGATTGTGATTGTATGATTGTGTTTGTATGATTGTGATTGTATGATTGCGATTGTATGAATGCGATTGTATGATTGTGATTGCATAATTGTGATTGTATGATTGTGATTGTATGATTGTGATTGTATGATTGTGATGTATGCTTGTAATTGTATGATTATGATTGTATGATTGTGATTGTATGATTGAGATTGTATGATTGTGATTGTATGCTTGCGATTGTATGACTGTGATTGTATGATTGTGATTGTACGATTGTATTTGGGAGATTGTATTTGGGATATTGTAATTGTATGATTGCGATTGTATGATTGTGATTGTATGATTGTGATGTATGATTGTAATTGTATGATTATGATTGTATGATTGTGATTGTATGATTGAGATTGTATGATTGTGATTGTATGATTGTGATTGTATGAGTGTGATTGTGTGATTGTGGTTGTGCGATTGAGATTGTACGATTGTGATTGAATGATTGTGATTGTATGATTATGATTGTATGATTGTGATTGCATGATTGTGATTGTATGATTGCGATTGCATGATTTTGAATGTATGATTGTGATGTATGATTGTAATTGTATGATTATGATAGTATGATTGTGATTGTATGATTGTGATGGTATGATTGTGATTGTATGATTGCGATCGTATGATTGTGATTGTATGATTATGATTGTATAATTGTGACTGTATGATTGCGATTGTATGATTGTGATTGTATGATTATGATTGTATTTTTGTGATTGTATGATTGTGATTGTATGATTGAGATTGTATGATTGTGATTGTATGCTTGCGATTGTATGATTGTGATTGTATGATTGTGATTGTACGATTGTATTTGGGAGATTGTATTTGGGATATTGTAATTGTATGATTGCGATTGTATGATTGTGATTTTATGGTTGTGATTGTATGATTGTGATAGTATGATTGTGATTGTATGATTGTGATTGTATGACTGTGATTGTATGATTGTGATTGTATGATTGTGATTGTATGATTGTGATTGTATGATTGTGATTGTATGATTGTGATAGTATGATTGTGATTATATGATTGTTATTGTATGAATGTGATTGTATGATTGTGATTGTATGATTGTGATTGTCTGATTGTGGTTGTGCGATTGTGATTGTACGATTGTGATTGTACGATTGTGACAGTATGATTGTGATTGTATGATTGTGATTCTATGATTGTGATTGTATGATTGTGATTGTTTGATTGTATTTGGGAGATTGTATTTGGGAGATTGTAAATGTATTATTGCGATTGTATGATTGCGATTGTATGATTGCGATTGTATGACTGTGATGTATGATTGTAATTGTATGATTATGATTGTATGATTGTGATTGTATGATTGTGATTGTCTGATTGTGGTTGTGCGATTGTGATTGTACGATTGTGATTGTACGATTGTGATTGTAGGATTGTGATTGTATGATTGTGATTGTATGATTGTGATGTATGATTGTAATTGTATGATTATGATTGTATGACTGTGATTGTATGACTGTGATTGTATGATTGTGATTGTATGATTGTGATTGTATGATTGTGAAAGTATGATTGTGATTGTATGATTGTGATTGTATGATTGTGATTGTAAGATTGTGATTGTATGATTGTGATTGTCTGATTGTGGTTGTGCGATTGTGATTGTACGATTGTGATTGTACAATTGTGATTGTACGATTGTGATTGTACGATTGTGATTGTAGGATTGTGATTGTATGATTATGATTGTATGATTGTGATTGCATGATTGTGATTGTATGATTGTGATTGCATGATTTCGAATGTATGATTGTGATTGTATGATTGTGATTGTATGATTGTGATTGTATGATTGTGATTGTATGATTGTGATTGTATGATTGTGATTGTATGATTGTGATAGTATGATTGTGATTGTATGATTGTGATTGTATGATTGTGATTGTATGATTGTAATTGTATGATTGTGATTGTATTATTATGATTGTATGATTGTGATTGCATGATTGTGATTGTATGATTGTGATTGCATGATTTTGAATGTATGATTGTGATTGTATGATTGTGATTGTATGATTGTGATTGTATGATTGTGATTGTATGGTTGTGATTGTATGATTGTGATTGTATGATTGTGATAGTATGATTGTGATTGTAAGATTGTGATTGTATGATTGTGATTGTATGATTGTGATTGTATGATTGTGATAGTATGATTGTGAAAGAATGATTGTGATTGTATGATTGTGATTGTATGATTGTGATTGTATGATTGTGATTGTCTGATTGTGGTTGTGCGATTGTGATTGTACGATTGTGATTGTACGATTGTGACAGTATGATTGTGATTGTATGATTGTGATTGCATGATTGTGATTGTATGATTGTGATTTTATGATTGTGATTGTATGATTGTGATTGTATGATTGTGATTGTATGATTGCGATTGTATGAATGCGATTGTATGATTGTGATTGCATAATTGTGATTGTACGATTGTGATTGTATGATTGTGATTGTATGATTGTGATTGTATGATTGTGATTGTATGATTGTGATTGTATGATTGTGATTGTATGATTGTGATTGTATGATTGTGATTGTATGATTGTGATTGTATGATTGTGATTGTATGATTGTGATAGTATGATTGTGGTTATATGATTGTTATTGTATGACTGTGATTGTATGATTGTGATTGTATGATTGTGATAGTATGATTGTGAAAGTATGATTGTGATTGTATGATTGTGATTGTATGATCGTGATTGTATGATTGTGATTGTCTGATTGTGGTTGTGCGATTGTGATTGTACGATTGTGATTGTACGATTGTGACAGTATGATTGTGATTGTATGATTGTGATTGCATGATTGTGATTGTATGATTGTGATTGTATGATTGTGATCGTATGATTGTGATTGTATGATTATGATTGTATGATTGTGATTGTATGATTGTATTTGGGTGATTGTATTTGGGAGAGTGTATTTGGGAGATTGTATTTGTATGATTGCGATTGTATGATTGTGATTGTATGATTGCGATTGTATGAATGCGATTGTATGATTGTGATTGTATGATTGTGATTGTATGATTGTGATTGTATGATTGTGATTGTATGATTGTATTTGGGAGATTGTATTTGGGATATTGTAATTGTATGATTGCGATTGTATGATTGTGATTGTATGATTGTGATGTATGATTGTAATTGTATGATTATGATTGTATGATTGTGATTGTATGATTGAGATTGTATGATTGTGATGGTATGCTTGCGATTGTATGAATGTGATTGTATGATTGTGATTGTATGATTGTGATTGCATGATTGTGATTGTATGATTGTGATTGTATGATTGTGATTGTATGATTGTGATTGTATGATTGTGATTGTATGGTTGTGATTGTATGATTGTGATTGTATGATTGTGATTGTATGATTGTATTTGGGAGATTGTAATTGTATGATTGCGATTGTATGATTGTGATTGTATGATTGCGATTGTATGATTGTGATTGTATGATTGTGATGTATGATTGTAATTGTATGACTATGATTGTATGACTGTGATTGTATGATTGTGATTGTATGATTGTGATAGTATGATTGTGAAAGTATGATTGTGATTGTATGATTGTGATTGTATGATTGTGATTGTCTGATTGTGGTTGCGCGATTGTGATTGTATGATTGTGATTGTATGATTGTGATAGTGTGATTGTGATTGTATGATTGTGATGTATGATTGTAATTGTATGATTATGATTGTATGATTGTGATTGTATGATTGAGATTGTATGATTGTGATTGTATGCTTGCGATTGTATGAATGTGATTGTATGATTGTGATTGTATGATTGTGATTGTATGATTGTGATTGTATGATTGTGTTTGAATGATTGTGATTGTATGATTGTGATTGTATGATTGTGATTGTATGATTGTGATTGTATGATTGTGAATGTACGATTGTGATTGTATGATTGCGACTGTATGATTGTGATAGTATGATTGTGATTGTATGATTGTGATTGTATGATTGTGATTGTCTGATTGTTGTTGTGCGATTGTGATTGTACGATTGTGATTGTACGATTGTGATTGTACGATTGTGATTGTATGATTATGATTGTATGATTGTGATTGCATGATTGTGATTGTATGATTGTGATTGCATGATTTTGAATGTATGATTGTGATTGTATGATTGTGATTGTATGATTGTGATTGTATGATTGTGATTGTAGGAGTGTGATAGTATGATTGTGATTGTATGATTGTGATTGTATGATTGTGATTGTATGATTGTGATTGTATGATTATGATTGTATGATTGTGATTGTATGATTGTATTTGGGAGATTGTATTTGGGAGATTGTATTTGGGAGATTGTATTTGGGAGATTGTAATTGTATGATTGCGATTGTATGATTGCGATTGTATGATTGCGATTGTATGATTGTGATTGTATGATTGTCATGTATGATTGTAATTGTATGACTATGATTGTATGATTGTGATTGTATGATTGTGATTGTATTTTTGTGATTGTATTTTTGTGATTGTAAGATTATGATTGTATGATTGTGATTGTATGATTGAGATTGTATGATTGTGATTGTATGATTGTGATTGTATGATTGTGATAGTATGATTGTGATTGTATGATTGTGATTGTATGATTGTATTTGGGAGATTGTATTTGGGATATTGTAATTGTATGATTGCGATTGTATGATTGTGATTGTATGATTGTGATGGTATGATTGTGATTGTATGATTGTGATTGTATGATTGTGATTGTATGATTGTGATAGTATGATTGTGATTGTATGATTGTGATGTATGATTGTAATTGTATGATTATGATTGTATGATTGTGATTGTGTGATTGTGATTGTATGATTGTATTTGGGAGATTGTATTTGGGATATTGTAATTGTATGATTGCGATTGTATGATTGTGATTGCATGATTGTGATTGTATGATTGTGATTGTATGATTGTATTTGGGAGATTGTATTTGGGATATTGTAATTGTATGATTGCGATTGTATGATTGCGATTGTATGATTGTGATTGTATGATTGTGATTGTATGATTGTGATTGTATGATTGTGATTGTATGATTGTATTTGGGAGATTGTATTTGGGATATTGTAATTGTATGATTGCGATTGTATGATTGTGATTGTATGATTGTGATGTATGATTGAGATTGTATGATTGTGATTGTATGCTTGCGATTGTATGATTGTGATGGTATGATTGTGATTGTATGATTGCGATCGTATGATTTTGATTGTATGATTATGATTGTATGATTGTGATTGTATGATTGTGATAGTATGATTGTGATTGTATGATTGTGATGTATGATTGTAATTGTATGATTATGATTGTATGATTGCGATTTTATGATTGTATTTGGGTGATTGTATTTGGGAGATTGTATTTGGGAGATTGTAATTGTATGATTGCGATTGTATGATTGTGATTGTACGATTGTGATTGTACGATTATGATTGTATGATTGTGATTGCATGATTGTGATTGTATGATTGTGATTGCATGATTTTGAATGTATGATTGTGATTGTATGTTTGTGATTGTATGATTGTGATTGTATGATTGTGATTGTACGATTGTGATAGTATGATTTTGATTGTATGATTGTGATTGTATGATTGTGATTGTATGATTATGATTGTATGATTGTGATTGTATGATTGTATTTGGGTGATTGTATTTGGGAGATTGTATTTGGGAGATTGTAATTGTATGATTGCGATTGTATGATTGTGATTGTATGATTGCGATTGTACGAATGCGATTGTATGATTGTGATTTTATGATTGTGATTGTATGATTGTGATTGTATGATTGTGATTGTATGATTGTGATTGTATGATTGTGATTGTATGATTGTGATTGTATGATTGTGATTGTATGATTGTGATTGTATGATTGTGATTGTATGATTGTGATTGTATGATTGTGATTGTATGATTGTGATTGTATGATTGTGATAGTATGATTGTGATTGTATGATTGTAATGTATGATTGTAATTGTATGATTATGATTGTATGATTGTGATTGTATGATTGAGATTGTATGATTGTGATTGTATGCTTGCGATTGTATGAATGTGATTGTATGATTGTGTTTGAATGATTGTGATTGTATGATTGTGATTGTATGATTGTGATTGTATGATTGTGATTGTATGATTGTGAATGTACGATTGTGATTGTATGATTGCGATTGTATCATTGTGATAGTATGATTGTGATTGTATGATTGTGATTGTATGATTGTGATTGTCTGATTGTTGTTGTGCGATTGTGATTGTACGATTGTGATTGTACGATTGTGATTGTACGATTGTGATTGTATGATTATGATTGTATGATTGTGATTGCATGATTGTGATTGTATGATTGTGATTGCATGATTTTGAATGTATGATTGTGATTGTATGATTGTGATTGTATGATTGTGATTGTATGATTGTGATTGTAGGAGTGTGATAGTATGATTGTGATTGTATGATTGTGATTGTATGATTGTGATTGTATGATTGTGATTGTATGATTATGATTGTATGATTGTGATTGTATGATTGTATTTGGGAGATTGTATTTGGGAGATTGTATTTGGGAGATTGTAATTGTATGATTGCGATTGTATGATTGTGATTGCATGATTGTGATTGTATGATTGTGATTGTATGATTGTGATTGTATGATTGTGATTGTATGATTGTGATTGTATGATTGTGATAGTATGATTGTGATTGTATGATTGTGATGTATGATTGTAATTGTATGATTATGATTGTATGATTGTGATTGTATGATTGAGATTGTATGATTGTGATTGTATGCTTGCGATTGTATGAATGTGATTGTATGATTGTGATTGTATGATTGTGATTGTATGATTGTGATTGTATGATTGTGTTTGAATGATTGTGATTGTATGATTGTGATTGTATGATTGTGATTGTATGATTGGGATTGTATGATTGTATTTGGGAGATTGTATTTGGGATATTGTAATTGTATGACTGCGATTGTAAAATTGTGATTGTATGATTGTGATGTATGATTGTAATTGTATGATTATGATTGTATGATTGTGATTGTATGATTGAGATTGTATGATTGTGATTGTATGCTTGCGATTGTATGAATGTGATTGTATGATTGTGATTGTATGATTGTGATTGTATGATTGTGATTGTATGATTGTGTTTGAATGATTGTGATTGTATGATTGTGATTGTATGATTGTGATTGTATGATTGTGATTGTATGATTGTGAATGTACGATTGTGATTGTATGATTGCGATTGTATGATTGTGATAGTATGATCGTGATTGTATGATTGTGATTGTATGATTGTGATTGTCTGATTGTTGTTGTGCGATTGTGATTGTACGATTGTGATTGTACGATTGTGATTGTACGATTGTGATTGTATGATTATGATTGTATGATTGTGATTGCATGATTGTGATTGTATGATTGTGATTGCATGATTTTGAATGTATGATTGTGATTGTATGATTGTGATTGTATGATTGTGATTGTAGGAGTGTGATAGTATGATTGTGATTGTATGATTGTGATTGTATGATTGTGATTGTATGATTGTGATTGTATGATTGTGATTGTATGATTGTATTTGGGAGATTGTATTTGGGAGATTGTATTTGGGAGATTGTATTTGGGAGATTGTATTTGGGAGATTGTAATTGTATGATTGCGATTGTATGATTGTGATTGTATGATTGCGATTGTATGATTGTGATTGTATGATTGTGATGTATGATTGTAATTGTATGATTATGATTGTATGATTGTGATTGTATGATTGTGATTGTACGATTGTGATTGTATGATTGTATTTGGGAGATTGTATTTGGGAGATTGTATTTGGGAGATTGTATTTGGGAGATTGTAATTGTATGATTTCGATTGTATGATTGTGATTGTATGATTGCGATTGTATGACTGTGATTGTATGATTATGATGTATGATTGTAATTGTATGATTATGATAGTATGATTGTGATTGTATGATTGTGATGGTATGATTGTGATTGTATGATTGCGATCGTATGATTGTGATTGTATGATTATGATTGTATGATTGTGATTGTATGATTGCGATTGTATGATTGTGATTGTATGATTATGATTGTATTTTTGTGATTGTATGATTGTGATTGTATGATTGTGATTGTATGATTGTGATTGTATGATTGTGATTGTATGATTGCGATTGTATGAATGCGATTGTATGATTGTGATTGCATAATTGTGATTGTATGATTGTGATTGTATGATTGTGATTGTATGATTGTGATGTATGCTTGTAATTGTATGATTATGATTGTATGATTGTGATTGTATGATTGAGATTGTATGATTGTGATTGTATGCTTGCGATTGTATGATTGTGATTGTATGATTGTGATTCTACGATTGTATTTGGGAGATTGTATTTGGGATATTGTAATTGTATGATTGCGATTGTATGATTGTGATTTTATGGTTGTGATTGTATGATTGTGATAGTATGATTGTGATTGTATGATTGTGATTGTATGACTGTGATTGTATGATTGTGATTGTATGATTGTGATTGTATGATTGTGATTGTATGATTGTGATTGTATGATTGTGATTGTATGATTGTGTTTGTATGATTGTGATTGTATGATTGCGATTGTATGAATGCGATTGTATGATTGTGATTGCATAATTGTGATTGTATGATTGTGATTGTATGATTGTGATTGTATGATTGTGATGTATGCTTGTAATTGTATGATTATGATTGTATGATTGTGATTGTATGATTGAGATTGTATGATTGTGATTGTATGCTTGCGATTGTATGACTGTGATTGTATGATTGTGATTGTACGATTGTATTTGGGAGATTGTATTTGGGATATTGTAATTGTATGATTGCGATTGTATGATTGTGATTGTATGATTGTGATGTATGATTGTAATTGTATGATTATGATTGTATGATTGTGATTGTATGATTGAGATTGTATGATTGTGATTGTATGATTGTGATTGTATGAGTGTGATTGTGTGATTGTGGTTGTGCGATTGAGATTGTACGATTGTGATTGAATGATTGTGATTGTATGATTATGATTGTATGATTGTGATTGCATGATTGTGATTGTATGATTGCGATTGCATGATTTTGAATGTATGATTGTGATGTATGATTGTAATTGTATGATTATGATAGTATGATTGTGATTGTATGATTGTGATGGTATGATTGTGATTGTATGATTGCGATCGTATGATTGTGATTGTATGATTATGATTGTATAATTGTGACTGTATGATTGCGATTGTATGATTGTGATTGTATGATTATGATTGTATTTTTGTGATTGTATGATTGTGATTGTATGATTGAGATTGTATGATTGTGATTGTATGCTTGCGATTGTATGATTGTGATTGTATGATTGTGATTGTACGATTGTATTTGGGAGATTGTATTTGGGATATTGTAATTGTATGATTGCGATTGTATGATTGTGATTTTATGGTTGTGATTGTATGATTGTGATAGTATGATTGTGATTGTATGATTGTGATTGTATGACTGTGATTGTATGATTGTGATTGTATGATTGTGATTGTATGATTGTGATTGTATGATTGTGATTGTATGATTGTGATAGTATGATTGTGATTATATGATTGTTATTGTATGAATGTGATTGTATGATTGTGATTGTATGATTGTGATTGTCTGATTGTGGTTGTGCGATTGTGATTGTACGATTGTGATTGTACGATTGTGACAGTATGATTGTGATTGTATGATTGTGATTCTATGATTGTGATTGTATGATTGTGATTGTTTGATTGTATTTGGGAGATTGTATTTGGGAGATTGTAAATGTATTATTGCGATTGTATGATTGCGATTGTATGATTGCGATTGTATGACTGTGATGTATGATTGTAATTGTATGATTATGATTGTATGATTGTGATTGTATGATTGTGATTGTCTGATTGTGGTTGTGCGATTGTGATTGTACGATTGTGATTGTACGATTGTGATTGTAGGATTGTGATTGTATGATTGTGATTGTATGATTGTGATGTATGATTGTAATTGTATGATTATGATTGTATGACTGTGATTGTATGACTGTGATTGTATGATTGTGATTGTATGATTGTGATTGTATGATTGTGAAAGTATGATTGTGATTGTATGATTGTGATTGTATGATTGTGATTGTAAGATTGTGATTGTATGATTGTGATTGTCTGATTGTGGTTGTGCGATTGTGATTGTACGATTGTGATTGTACAATTGTGATTGTACGATTGTGATTGTACGATTGTGATTGTAGGATTGTGATTGTATGATTATGATTGTATGATTGTGATTGCATGATTGTGATTGTATGATTGTGATTGCATGATTTCGAATGTATGATTGTGATTGTATGATTGTGATTGTATGATTGTGATTGTATGATTGTGATTGTATGATTGTGATTGTATGATTGTGATTGTATGATTGTGATAGTATGATTGTGATTGTATGATTGTGATTGTATGATTGTGATTGTATGATTGTAATTGTATGATTGTGATTGTATTATTATGATTGTATGATTGTGATTGCATGATTGTGATTGTATGATTGTGATTGCATGATTTTGAATGTATGATTGTGATTGTATGATTGTGATTGTATGATTGTGATTGTATGATTGTGATTGTATGGTTGTGATTGTATGATTGTGATTGTATGATTGTGATAGTATGATTGTGATTGTAAGATTGTGATTGTATGATTGTGATTGTATGATTGTGATTGTATGATTGTGATAGTATGATTGTGAAAGAATGATTGTGATTGTATGATTGTGATTGTATGATTGTGATTGTATGATTGTGATTGTCTGATTGTGGTTGTGCGATTGTGATTGTACGATTGTGATTGTACGATTGTGACAGTATGATTGTGATTGTATGATTGTGATTGCATGATTGTGATTGTATGATTGTGATTTTATGATTGTGATTGTATGATTGTGATTGTATGATTGTGATTGTATGATTGCGATTGTATGAATGCGATTGTATGATTGTGATTGCATAATTGTGATTGTACGATTGTGATTGTATGATTGTGATTGTATGATTGTGATTGTATGATTGTGATTGTATGATTGTGATTGTATGATTGTGATTGTATGATTGTGATTGTATGATTGTGATTGTATGATTGTGATTGTATGATTGTGATTGTATGATTGTGATAGTATGATTGTGGTTATATGATTGTTATTGTATGACTGTGATTGTATGATTGTGATTGTATGATTGTGATAGTATGATTGTGAAAGTATGATTGTGATTGTATGATTGTGATTGTATGATCGTGATTGTATGATTGTGATTGTCTGATTGTGGTTGTGCGATTGTGATTGTACGATTGTGATTGTACGATTGTGACAGTATGATTGTGATTGTATGATTGTGATTGCATGATTGTGATTGTATGATTGTGATTGTATGATTGTGATCGTATGATTGTGATTGTATGATTATGATTGTATGATTGTGATTGTATGATTGTATTTGGGTGATTGTATTTGGGAGAGTGTATTTGGGAGATTGTATTTGTATGATTGCGATTGTATGATTGTGATTGTATGATTGCGATTGTATGAATGCGATTGTATGATTGTGATTGTATGATTGTGATTGTATGATTGTGATTGTATGATTGTGATTGTATGATTGTATTTGGGAGATTGTATTTGGGATATTGTAATTGTATGATTGCGATTGTATGATTGTGATTGTATGATTGTGATTGTAGGAGTGTGATAGTATGATTGTGATTGTATGATTGTGATTGTATGATTGTGATTGTATGATTGTGATTGTATGATTATGATTGTATGATTGTGATTGTATGATTGTATTTGGGAGATTGTATTTGGGAGATTGTATTTGGGAGATTGTATTTGGGAGATTGTAATTGTATGATTGCGATTGTATGATTGCGATTGTATGATTGCGATTGTATGATTGTGATTGTATGATTGTCATGTATGATTGTAATTGTATGACTATGATTGTATGATTGTGATTGTATGATTGTGATTGTATTTTTGTGATTGTATTTTTGTGATTGTAAGATTATGATTGTATGATTGTGATTGTATGATTGAGATTGTATGATTGTGATTGTATGATTGTGATTGTATGATTGTGATAGTATGATTGTGATTGTATGATTGTGATTGTATGATTGTATTTGGGAGATTGTATTTGGGATATTGTAATTGTATGATTGCGATTGTATGATTGTGATTGTATGATTGTGATGGTATGATTGTGATTGTATGATTGTGATTGTATGATTGTGATTGTATGATTGTGATAGTATGATTGTGATTGTATGATTGTGATGTATGATTGTAATTGTATGATTATGATTGTATGATTGTGATTGTGTGATTGTGATTGTATGATTGTATTTGGGAGATTGTATTTGGGATATTGTAATTGTATGATTGCGATTGTATGATTGTGATTGCATGATTGTGATTGTATGATTGTGATTGTATGATTGTATTTGGGAGATTGTATTTGGGATATTGTAATTGTATGATTGCGATTGTATGATTGCGATTGTATGATTGTGATTGTATGATTGTGATTGTATGATTGTGATTGTATGATTGTGATTGTATGATTGTATTTGGGAGATTGTATTTGGGATATTGTAATTGTATGATTGCGATTGTATGATTGTGATTGTATGATTGTGATGTATGATTGAGATTGTATGATTGTGATTGTATGCTTGCGATTGTATGATTGTGATGGTATGATTGTGATTGTATGATTGCGATCGTATGATTTTGATTGTATGATTATGATTGTATGATTGTGATTGTATGATTGTGATAGTATGATTGTGATTGTATGATTGTGATGTATGATTGTAATTGTATGATTATGATTGTATGATTGCGATTTTATGATTGTATTTGGGTGATTGTATTTGGGAGATTGTATTTGGGAGATTGTAATTGTATGATTGCGATTGTATGATTGTGATTGTACGATTGTGATTGTACGATTATGATTGTATGATTGTGATTGCATGATTGTGATTGTATGATTGTGATTGCATGATTTTGAATGTATGATTGTGATTGTATGTTTGTGATTGTATGATTGTGATTGTATGATTGTGATTGTACGATTGTGATAGTATGATTTTGATTGTATGATTGTGATTGTATGATTGTGATTGTATGATTATGATTGTATGATTGTGATTGTATGATTGTATTTGGGTGATTGTATTTGGGAGATTGTATTTGGGAGATTGTAATTGTATGATTGCGATTGTATGATTGTGATTGTATGATTGCGATTGTACGAATGCGATTGTATGATTGTGATTTTATGATTGTGATTGTATGATTGTGATTGTATGATTGTGATTGTATGATTGTGATTGTATGATTGTGATTGTATGATTGTGATTGTATGATTGTGATTGTATGATTGTGATTGTATGATTGTGATTGTATGATTGTGATTGTATGATTGTGATTGTATGATTGTGATTGTATGATTGTGATAGTATGATTGTGATTGTATGATTGTAATGTATGATTGTAATTGTATGATTATGATTGTATGATTGTGATTGTATGATTGAGATTGTATGATTGTAATTGTATGATTATGATTGTATGATTGCGATTTTATGATTGTATTTGGGTGATTGTATTTGGGAGATTGTATTTGGGAGATTGTAATTGTATGATTGCGATTGTATGATTGTGATTGTACGATTGTGATTGTACGATTATGATTGTATGATTGTGATTGCATGATTGTGATTGTATGATTGTGATTGCATGATTTTGAATGTATGATTGTGATTGTATGACTGTGATTGTATGATTGTGATTGTATGATTGTGATAGTATGATTGTGAAAGTATGATTGTGATTGTATGATTGTGATTGTATGATTGTGATTGTCTGATTGTGGTTGCGCGATTGTGATTGTATGATTGTGATTGTATGATTGTGATAGTGTGATTGTGATTGTATGATTGTGATGTATGATTGTAATTGTATGATTATGATTGTATGATTGTGATTGTATGATTGAGATTGTATGATTGTGATTGTATGCTTGCGATTGTATGAATGTGATTGTATGATTGTGATTGTATGATTGTGATTGTATGATTGTGATTGTATGATTGTGTTTGAATGATTGTGATTGTATGATTGTGATTGTATGATTCTGATTGTATGATTGTGATTGTATGATTGTGAATGTACGATTGTGATTGTATGATTGCGACTGTATGATTGTGATAGTATGATTGTGATTGTATGATTGTGATTGTATGATTGTGATTGTCTGATTGTTGTTGTGCGATTGTGATTGTACGATTGTGATTGTACGATTGTGATTGTACGATTGTGATTGTATGATTATGATTGTATGATTGTGATTGCATGATTGTGATTGTATGATTGTGATTGCATGATTTTGAATGTATGATTGTGATTGTATGATTGTGATTGTATGATTGTGATTGTATGATTGTGATTGTAGGAGTGTGATAGTATGATTGTGATTGTATGATTGTGATTGTATGATTGTGATTGTATGATTGTGATTGTATGATTATGATTGTATGATTGTGATTGTATGATTGTATTTGGGAGATTGTATTTGGGAGATTGTATTTGGGAGATTGTATTTGGGAGATTGTAATTGTATGATTGCGATTGTATGATTGCGATTGTATGATTGCGATTGTATGATTGTGATTGTATGATTGTCATGTATGATTGTAATTGTATGACTATGATTGTATGATTGTGATTGTATGATTGTGATTGTATTTTTGTGATTGTATTTTTGTGATTGTAAGATTATGATTGTATGATTGTGATTGTATGATTGAGATTGTATGATTGTGATTGTATGATTGTGATTGTATGATTGTGATAGTATGATTGTGATTGTATGATTGTGATTGTATGATTGTATTTGGGAGATTGTATTTGGGATATTGTAATTGTATGATTGCGATTGTATGATTGTGATTGTATGATTGTGATGGTATGATTGTGATTGTATGATTGTGATTGTATGATTGTGATTGTATGATTGTGATAGTATGATTGTGATTGTATGATTGTGATGTATGATTGTAATTGTATGATTATGATTGTATGATTGTGATTGTGTGATTGTGATTGTATGATTGTATTTGGGAGATTGTATTTGGGATATTGTAATTGTATGATTGCGATTGTATGATTGTGATTGCATGATTGTGATTGTATGATTGTGATTGTATGATTGTATTTGGGAGATTGTATTTGGGATATTGTAATTGTATGATTGCGATTGTATGATTGCGATTGTATGATTGTGATTGTATGATTGTGATTGTATGATTGTGATTGTATGATTGTGATTGTATGATTGTATTTGGGAGATTGTATTTGGGATATTGTAATTGTATGATTGCGATTGTATGATTGTGATTGTATGATTGTGATGTATGATTGAGATTGTATGATTGTGATTGTATGCTTGCGATTGTATGATTGTGATGGTATGATTGTGATTGTATGATTGCGATCGTATGATTTTGATTGTATGATTATGATTGTATGATTGTGATTGTATGATTGTGATAGTATGATTGTGATTGTATGATTGTGATGTATGATTGTAATTGTATGATTATGATTGTATGATTGCGATTTTATGATTGTATTTGGGTGATTGTATTTGGGAGATTGTATTTGGGAGATTGTAATTGTATGATTGCGATTGTATGATTGTGATTGTACGATTGTGATTGTACGATTATGATTGTATGATTGTGATTGCATGATTGTGATTGTATGATTGTGATTGCATGATTTTGAATGTATGATTGTGATTGTATGTTTGTGATTGTATGATTGTGATTGTATGATTGTGATTGTACGATTGTGATAGTATGATTTTGATTGTATGATTGTGATTGTATGATTGTGATTGTATGATTATGATTGTATGATTGTGATTGTATGATTGTATTTGGGTGATTGTATTTGGGAGATTGTATTTGGGAGATTGTAATTGTATGATTGCGATTGTATGATTGTGATTGTATGATTGCGATTGTACGAATGCGATTGTATGATTGTGATTTTATGATTGTGATTGTATGATTGTGATTGTATGATTGTGATTGTATGATTGTGATTGTATGATTGTGATTGTATGATTGTGATTGTATGATTGTGATTGTATGATTGTGATTGTATGATTGTGATTGTATGATTGTGATTGTATGATTGTGATTGTATGATTGTGATTGTATGATTGTGATAGTATGATTGTGATTGTATGATTGTAATGTATGATTGTAATTGTATGATTATGATTGTATGATTGTGATTGTATGATTGAGATTGTATGATTGTGATTGTATGCTTGCGATTGTATGAATGTGATTGTATGATTGTGTTTGAATGATTGTGATTGTATGATTGTGATTGTATGATTGTGATTGTATGATTGTGATTGTATGATTGTGAATGTACGATTGTGATTGTATGATTGCGATTGTATCATTGTGATAGTATGATTGTGATTGTATGATTGTGATTGTATGATTGTGATTGTCTGATTGTTGTTGTGCGATTGTGATTGTACGATTGTGATTGTACGATTGTGATTGTACGATTGTGATTGTATGATTATGATTGTATGATTGTGATTGCATGATTGTGATTGTATGATTGTGATTGCATGATTTTGAATGTATGATTGTGATTGTATGATTGTGATTGTATGATTGTGATTGTATGATTGTGATTGTAGGAGTGTGATAGTATGATTGTGATTGTATGATTGTGATTGTATGATTGTGATTGTATGATTGTGATTGTATGATTATGATTGTATGATTGTGATTGTATGATTGTATTTGGGAGATTGTATTTGGGAGATTGTATTTGGGAGATTGTAATTGTATGATTGCGATTGTATGATTGTGATTGCATGATTGTGATTGTATGATTGTGATTGTATGATTGTGATTGTATGATTGTGATTGTATGATTGTGATTGTATGATTGTGATAGTATGATTGTGATTGTATGATTGTGATGTATGATTGTAATTGTATGATTATGATTGTATGATTGTGATTGTATGATTGAGATTGTATGATTGTGATTGTATGCTTGCGATTGTATGAATGTGATTGTATGATTGTGATTGTATGATTGTGATTGTATGATTGTGATTGTATGATTGTGTTTGAATGATTGTGATTGTATGATTGTGATTGTATGATTGTGATTGTATGATTGGGATTGTATGATTGTATTTGGGAGATTGTATTTGGGATATTGTAATTGTATGACTGCGATTGTAAAATTGTGATTGTATGATTGTGATGTATGATTGTAATTGTATGATTATGATTGTATGATTGTGATTGTATGATTGAGATTGTATGATTGTGATTGTATGCTTGCGATTGTATGAATGTGATTGTATGATTGTGATTGTATGATTGTGATTGTATGATTGTGATTGTATGATTGTGTTTGAATGATTGTGATTGTATGATTGTGATTGTATGATTGTGATTGTATGATTGTGATTGTATGATTGTGAATGTACGATTGTGATTGTATGATTGCGATTGTATGATTGTGATAGTATGATCGTGATTGTATGATTGTGATTGTATGATTGTGATTGTCTGATTGTTGTTGTGCGATTGTGATTGTACGATTGTGATTGTACGATTGTGATTGTACGATTGTGATTGTATGATTATGATTGTATGATTGTGATTGCATGATTGTGATTGTATGATTGTGATTGCATGATTTTGAATGTATGATTGTGATTGTATGATTGTGATTGTATGATTGTGATTGTAGGAGTGTGATAGTATGATTGTGATTGTATGATTGTGATTGTATGATTGTGATTGTATGATTATGATTGTATGATTGTGATTGTATGATTGTATTTGGGAGATTGTATTTGGGAGATTGTATTTGGGAGATTGTAATTGTATGATTGCGATTGTATGATTGCGATTGTATGATTGCGATTGTATGATTGCGATTGTATGATTGTGATTGTATGATTGTGATGTATGATTGTAATTGTATGATTATGATTGTATGATTGTGATTGTATGATTGTGATGGTATGATTGTGATTGTATGATTGCGATCGTGTGATTGTGATTGTATGATTGTGATTGTATTTTTGTGATTGTATTTTTGTGATTGTAAGATTATGATTGTATGATTGTGATTGTATGATTGAGATTGTATGATTGTGATTGTATGATTGTGATTGTATGATTGTGATAGTATGATTGTGATTGTATGATTGTGATGTATGATTGTAATTGTATGATTATGATTGTATGATTGTGATTGTCTGATTGTGGTTGCGCGATTGTGATTGTATGATTGTGATTGTATGATTGTGATAGTGTGATTGTGTTTGAATGATTGTGATTGTATGATTGTGATTGTATGATTGTGATTGTATGATTGTGATTGTATGATTGTGAATGTACGATTGTGATTGTATGATTGCGACTGTATGATTGTGATAGTATGATTGTGATTGTATGATTGTGATTGTATGATTGTGATTGTCTGATTGTTGTTGTGCGATTGTGATTGTACGATTGTGATTGTACGATTGTGATTGTACGATTGTGATTGTATGATTATGATTGTATGATTGTGATTGCATGATTGTGATTGTATGATTGTGATTGCATGATTTTGAATGTATGATTGTGATTGTATGATTGTGATTGTATGATTGTGATTGTATGATTGTGATTGTAGGAGTGTGATAGTATGATTGTGATTGTATGATTGTGATTGTATGATTGTGATTGTATGATTGTGATTGTATGATTATGATTGTATGATTGTGATTGTATGATTGTATTTGGGAGATTGTATTTGGGAGATTGTATTTGGGAGATTGTATTTGGGAGATTGTAATTGTATGATTGCGATTGTATGATTGCGATTGTATGATTGCGATTGTATGATTGTGATTGTATGATTGTCATGTATGATTGTAATTGTATGACTATGATTGTATGATTGTGATTGTATGATTGTGATTGTATTTTTGTGATTGTATTTTTGTGATTGTAAGATTATGATTGTATGATTGTGATTGTATGATTGAGATTGTATGATTGTGATTGTATGATTGTGATTGTATGATTGTGATAGTATGATTGTGATTGTATGATTGTGATTGTATGATTGTATTTGGGAGATTGTATTTGGGATATTGTAATTGTATGATTGCGATTGTATGATTGTGATTGTATGATTGTGATGGTATGATTGTGATTGTATGATTGTGATTGTATGATTGTGATTGTATGATTGTGATAGTATGATTGTGATTGTATGATTGTGATGTATGATTGTAATTGTATGATTATGATTGTATGATTATGATTGTGTGATTGTGATTGTATGATTGTATTTGGGAGATTGTATTTGGGATATTGTAATTGTATGATTGCGATTGTATGATTGTGATTGCATGATTGTGATTGTATGATTGTGATTGTATGATTGTATTTGGGAGATTGTATTTGGGATATTGTAATTGTATGATTGCGATTGTATGATTGCGATTGTATGATTGTGATTGTATGATTGTGATTGTATGATTGTGATTGTATGATTGTGATTGTATGATTGTATTTGGGAGATTGTATTTGGGATATTGTAATTGTATGATTGCGATTGTATGATTGTGATTGTATGATTGTGATGTATGATTGAGATTGTATGATTGTGATTGTATGCTTGCGATTGTATGATTGTGATGGTATGATTGTGATTGTATGATTGCGATCGTATGATTTTGATTGTATGATTATGATTGTATGATTGTGATTGTATGATTGTGATAGTATGATTGTGATTGTATGATTGTGATGTATGATTGTAATTGTATGATTATGATTGTATGATTGCGATTTTATGATTGTATTTGGGTGATTGTATTTGGGAGATTGTATTTGGGAGATTGTAATTGTATGATTGCGATTGTATGATTGTGATTGTACGATTGTGATTGTACGATTATGATTGTATGATTGTGATTGCATGATTGTGATTGTATGATTGTGATTGCATGATTTTGAATGTATGATTGTGATTGTATGTTTGTGATTGTATGATTGTGATTGTATGATTGTGATTGTACGATTGTGATAGTATGATTGTGATTGTATGATTGTGATTGTATGATTGTGATTGTATGATTATGATTGTATGATTGTGATTGTATGATTGTATTTGGGTGATTGTATTTGGGAGATTGTATTTGGGAGATTGTAATTGTATGATTGCGATTGTATGATTGTGATTGTATGATTGCGATTGTACGAATGCGATTGTATGATTGTGATTTTATGATTGTGATTGTATGATTGTGATTGTATGATTGTGATTGTATGATTGTGATTGTATGATTGTGATTGTATGATTGTGATTGTATGATTGTGATTGTATGATTGTGATTGTATGATTGTGATTGTATGATTGTGATTGTATGATTGTGATTGTATGATTGTGATAGTATGATTGTGATTGTATGATTGTAATGTATGATTGTAATTGTATGATTATGATTGTATGATTGTGATTGTATGATTGAGATTGTATGATTGTGATTGTATGCTTGCGATTGTATGAATGTGATTGTATGATTGTGTTTGAATGATTGTGATTGTATGATTGTGATTGTATGATTGTGATTGTATGATTGTGAATGTACGATTGTGATTGTATGATTGCGATTGTATCATTGTGATAGTATGATTGTGATTGTATGATTGTGATTGTATGATTGTGATTGTCTGATTGTTGTTGTGCGATTGTGATTGTACGATTGTGATTGTACGATTGTGATTGTACGATTGTGATTGTACGATTGTGATTGTATGATTATGATTGTATGATTGTGATTGCATGATTGTGATTGTATGATTGTGATTGCATGATTTTGAATGTATGATTGTGATTGTATGATTGTGATTGTATGATTGTGATTGTATGATTGTGATTGTAGGAGTGTGATAGTATGATTGTGATTGTATGATTGTGATTGTATGATTGTGATTGTATGATTGTGATTGTATGATTATGATTGTATGATTGTGATTGTATGATTGTATTTGGGAGATTGTATTTGGGAGATTGTATTTGGGAGATTGTAATTGTATGATTGCGATTGTATGATTGTGATTGCATGATTGTGATTGTATGATTGTGATTGTATGATTGTGATTGTATGATTGTGATTGTATGATTGTGATTGTATGATTGTGATAGTATGATTGTGATTGTATGATTGTGATGTATGATTGTAATTGTATGATTATGATTGTATGATTGTGATTGTATGATTGAGATTGTATGATTGTGATTGTATGCTTGCGATTGTATGAATGTGATTGTATGATTGTGATTGTATGATTGTGATTGTATGATTGTGATTGTATGATTGTGTTTGAATGATTGTGATTGTATGATTGTGATTGTATGATTGTGATTGTATGATTGGGATTGTATGATTGTATTTGGGAGATTGTATTTGGGATATTGTAATTGTATGACTGCGATTGTAAAATTGTGATTGTATGATTGTGATGTATGATTGTAATTGTATGATTATGATTGTATGATTGTGATTGTATGATTGAGATTGTATGATTGTGATTGTATGCTTGCGATTGTATGAATGTGATTGTATGATTGTGATTGTATGATTGTGATTGTATGATTGTGATTGTATGATTGTGTTTGAATGATTGTGATTGTATGATTGTGATTGTATGATTGTGATTGTATGATTGTGATTGTATGATTGTGAATGTACGATTGTGATTGTATGATTGCGATTGTATGATTGTGATAGTATGATCGTGATTGTATGATTGTGATTGTATGATTGTGATTGTCTGATTGTTGTTGTGCGATTGTGATTGTACGATTGTGATTGTACGATTGTGATTGTACGATTGTGATTGTATGATTATGATTGTATGATTGTGATTGCATGATTGTGATTGTATGATTGTGATTGCATGATTTTGAATGTATGATTGTGATTGTATGATTGTGATTGTATGATTGTGATTGTAGGAGTGTGATAGTATGATTGTGATTGTATGATTGTGATTGTATGATTGTGATTGTATGATTATGATTGTATGATTGTGATTGTATGATTGTATTTGGGAGATTGTATTTGGGAGATTGTATTTGGGAGATTGTAATTGTATGATTGCGATTGTATGATTGCGATTGTATGATTGCGATTGTATGATTGCGATTGTATGATTGTGATTGTATGATTGTGATGTATGATTGTAATTGTATGATTATGATTGTATGATTGTGATTGTATGATTGTGATGGTATGATTGTGATTGTATGATTGCGATCGTGTGATTGTGATTGTATGATTGTGATTGTATTTTTGTGATTGTATTTTTGTGATTGTAAGATTATGATTGTATGATTGTGATTGTATGATTGAGATTGTATGATTGTGATTGTATGATTGTGATTGTATGATTGTGATAGTATGATTGTGATTGTATGATTGTGATGTATGATTGTAATTGTATGATTATGATTGTATGATTGTGATTGTGTGATTGTGATTGTATGATTGTATTTGGGAGATTGTATTTGGGATATTGTAATTGTATGATTGCGATTGTATGATTGTGATTGCATGATTGTGATTGTATGATTGTGATTGTATGATTGTATTTGGGAGATTGTATTTGGGATATTGTAATTGTATGATTGCGATTGTATGATTGCGATTGTATGATTGTGATTGTATGATTGTGATTGTATGATTGTGATTGTATGATTGTATTTGGGAGATGGTATTTGGGATATTGTAATTGTATGATTGCGATTGTATGATTGTGATTGTATGATTGTGATGTATGATTGAGATTGTATGATTGTGATTGTATGCTTGCGATTGTATGATTGTGATGGTATGATTGTGATTGTATGATTGCGATCGTATGATTTTGATTGTATGATTATGATTGTATGATTGTGATTGTATGATTGTGATAGTATGATTGTGATTGTATGATTGTGATGTATGATTGTAATTGTATGATTATGATTGTATGATTGTGATTGTGTGATTGTGATTGTATGATTGTATTTGGGAGATTGTATTTGGGATATTGTAATTGTATGATTGCGATTGTATGATTGTGATTGCATGATTGTGATTGTATGATTGTGATTTAATGATTGTATTTGGGAGATTGTATTTGGGATATTGTAATTGTATGATTGCGATTGTATGATTGCGATTGTATGATTGTATTTGGGTGATTGTATTTGGGAGATTGTATTTGGGAGATTGTAATTGTATGATTGCGATTGTATGATTGTGATTGTACGATTGTGATTGTACGATTATGATTGTATGATTGTGATTGCATGATTGTGATTGTATGATTGTGATTGCATAATTTTGAATGTATGATTGTGATTGTATGTTTGTGATTGTATGATTGTGATTGTATGATTGTGATTGTACGATTGTGATAGTATGATTGTGATTGTATGATTGTGATTGTATGATTGTGATTGTATGATTGTGATTGTATGATTATGATTGTATGATTGTGATTGTATGATTGTATTTGGGTGATTGTATTTGGGAGAATGTATTTGGGAGATTGTAATTGTATGATTGCGATTGTATGATTGTGATTGTATGATTGCGATTGTACGAATGCGATTGTATGATTGTGATTGTATGATTGTGATTGTATGATTGTGATTGTATGATTGTGATTGTATGATTGTGATTGTATGATTGTGATTGTATGATTGTGATTGTATGATTGTGATTGTATGATTGTGATTGTATGATTGTGATTGTATGATTGTGATTGTATGATTGTGATTGTATGATTGTGATAGTATGATTGTGATTGTATGATTGTAATGTATGATTGTAATTGTATGATTATGATTGTATGATTGTGATTGTATGATTGAGATTGTATGATTGTGATTGTATGCTTGCGATTGTATGAATGTGATTGTATGATTGTGATTGTATGATTGTGATTGTATGATTGTGATTGTATGATTGTGTTTGAATGATTGTGATTGTATGATTGTGATTGTATGATTGTGATTGTATGATTGTGATTGTATGATTGTGAATGTACGATTGTGATTGTATGATTGCGATTGTATGATTGTGATAGTATGATTGTGATTGTATGATTGTGATTGTATGATTGTGATTGTCTGATTGTTGTTGTGCGATTGTGATTGTACGATTATGATTGTACGATTGTGATTGTACGATTGTGATTGTATGATTATGATTGTATGATTGTGATTGCATGATTGTGATTGTATGATTGTGATTGCATGATTTTGAATGTATGATTGTGATTGTATGATTGTGATTGTATGATTGTGATTGTATGATTGTGATTGTATGATTGTGATTGTAGGAGTGTGATAGTATGATTGTGATTGTATGATTGCGATTGTATGATTGTGATAGTATGATTGTGATTGTATGATTGTGATTGTATGATTGTGATTGTCTGATTGTTGTTGTGCGATTGTGATTGTACGATTATGATTGTACGATTGTGATTGTACGATTGTGATTGTATGATTATGATTGTATGATTGTGATTGCATGATTGTGATTGTATGATTGTGATTGCATGATTGTGATTGTATGATTGTGATTGTATGATTGTGATTGTATGATTGTGATTGTATGATTGTGATAGTATGATTGTGATTGTATGATTGTGATGTATGATTGTAATTGTATGATTATGATTGTATGATTGTGATTGTATGATTGTGATGGTATGATTGTGATTGTATGATTGCGATCGTATGATTTTGATTGTATGATTATGATTGTATGATTGTGATTGTGTGATTGTGATTGTATGATTGTATTTGGGAGATTGTATTTGGGATATTGTAATTGTATGATTGCGATTGTATGATTGTGATTGCATGATTGTGATTGTATGATTGTGATTTAATGATTGTATTTGGGAGATTGTATTTGGGATATTGTAATTGTATGATTGCGATTGTATGATTGCGATTGTATGATTGTATTTGGGTGATTGTATTTGGGAGATTGTATTTGGGAGATTGTAATTGTATGATTGCGATTGTATGATTGTGATTGTACGATTGTGATTGTACGATTATGATTGTATGATTGTGATTGCATGATTGTGATTGTATGATTGTGATTGCATGATTTTGAATGTATGATTGTGATTGTATGTTTGTGATTGTATGATTGTGATTGTATGATTGTGATTGTACGATTGTGATAGTATGATTGTGATTGTATGATTGTGATTGTATGATTGTGATTGTATGATTGTGATTGTATGATTATGATTGTATGATTGTGATTGTATGATTGTATTTGGGTGATTGTATTTGTGAGAATGTATTTGGGAGATTGTAATTGTATGATTGCGATTGTATGATTGTGATTGTATGATTGCGATTGTACGAATGCGATTGTATGATTGTGATTGTATGATTGTGATTGTATGATTGTGATTGTATGATTGTGATTGTATGATTGTGATTGTATGATTGTGATTGTATGATTGTGATTGTATGATTGTGATTGTATGATTGTGATTGTATGATTGTGATTGTATGATTGTGATTGTATGATTGTGATAGTATGATTGTGATTGTATGATTGTAATGTATGATTGTAATTGTATGATTATGATTGTATGATTGTGATTGTATGATTGAGATTGTATGATTGTGATTGTATGCTTGCGATTGTATGAATGTGATTGTATGATTGTGATTGTATGATTGTGATTGTATGATTGTGATTGTATGATTGTGTTTGAATGATTGTGATTGTATGATTGTGATTGTATGATTGTGATTGTATGATTGTGATTGTATGATTGTGATTGTATGATTGTGAATGTACGATTGTGATTGTATGATTGCGATTGTATGATTGTGATAGTATGATTGTGATTGTATGATTGTGATTGTATGATTGTGATTGTCTGATTGTTGTTGTGCGATTGTGATTGTACGATTATGATTGTACGATTGTGATTGTACGATTGTGATTGTATGATTATGATTGTATGATTGTGATTGCATGATTGTGATTGTATGATTGTGATTGCATGATTTTGAATGTATGATTGTGATTGTATGATTGTGATTGTATGATTGTGATTGTATGATTGTGATTGTATGATTGTGATTGTAGGAGTGTGATAGTATGATTGTGATTGTATGATTGTGATTGTATGATTGTGATTGTATGATTGTGATTGTATGATTGTGATTGTATGATTATGATTGTATGATTGTGATTGTATGATTGTATTTGGGAGATTGTATTTGGGAGATTGTATTTGGGAGATTGTAATTGTATGATTGCGATTGTATGATTGTGATTGCATGATTGTGATTGTATGATTGTGATTGTATGATTGTGATTGTATGATTGTGATTGTATGATTGTGATAGTATGATTGTGATTGTATGATTGTGATGTATGATTGTAATTGTATGATTATGATTGTATGATTGTGATTGTATGATTGAGATTGTATGATTGTGATTGTATGCTTGCGATTGTATGAATGTGATTGTATGATTGTGATTGTATGATTGTGATTGTATGATTGTGATTGTATGATTGTGTTTGAATGATTGTGATTGTATGATTGTGATTGTATGATTGTGATTGTATGATTGGGATTGTATGATTGTATTTGGGAGATTGTATTTGGGATATTGTAATTGTATGACTGCGATTGTAAAATTGTGATTGTATGATTGTGATGTATGATTGTAATTGTATGATTATGATTGTATGATTGTGATTGTATGATTGTGATTGTATGATTGTGATTGTATGATTGTGATTGTATGATTGTGATTGTATGATTATGATTGTATGATTGTGATTGTATGATTGTATTTGGGAGATTGTATTTGGGAGATTGTATTTGGGAGATTGTAATTGTATGATTGTGATTGTATGATTGTGATTGTATGATTGTGATTGTATGATTGTGAATGTACGATTGTGATTGTACGATTGTGATTGTATGATTGCGATTGTATGATTGTGATAGTATGATTGTGATTGTATGATTGTGATTGTATGATTGTGATTGTCTGATTGTTGTTGTGCGATTGTGATTGTACGATTGTGATTGTACGATTGTGATTGTACGATTGTGATTGTATGATTATGATTGTATGATTGTGATTGCATGATTGTGATTGTATGATTGTGATTGCATGATTTTGAATGTATGATTGTGATTGTATGATTGTGATTGTATGATTGTGATTGTAGGAGTGTGATAGTATGATTGTGATTGTATGATTGTGATTGTATGATTGTGATTGTATGATGATGATTGTATGATTGTGATTGTATGATTGTATTTGGGAGATTGTATTTGGGAGATTGTATTTGGGAGATTGTAATTGTATGATTGCGATTGTATGATTGCGATTGTATGATTGCGATTGTATGATTGTGATTGTATGATTGTGATGTATGATTGTAATTGTATGATTATGATTGTATGATTGTGATTGTATGATTGTGATGGTATGATTGTGATTGTATGATTGCGATCGTGTGATTGTGATTGTATGATTGTGATTGTATTTTTGTGATTGTATTTTTGTGATTGTAAGATTATGATTGTATGATTGTGATTGTATGATTGAGATTGTATGATTGTGATTGTATGATTGTGATTGTATGATTGTGATAGTATGATTGTGATTGTATGATTGTGATGTATGATTGTAATTGTATGATTATGATTGTATGATTGTGATTGTGTGATTGTGATTGTATGATTGTATTTGGGAGATTGTATTTGGGATATTGTAATTGTATGATTGCGATTGTATGATTGTGATTGCATGATTGTGATTGTATGATTGTGATTGTATGATTGTATTTGGGAGATTGTATTTGGGATATTGTAATTGTATGATTGCGATTGTATGATTGCGATTGTATGATTGTGATTGTATGATTGTGATTGTATGATTGTGATTGTATGATAGTATTTGGGAGATTGTATTTGGGATATTGTAATTGTATGATTGCGATTGTATGATTGTGATTGTATGATTGTGATGTATGATTGAGATTGTATGATTGTGATTGTATGCTTGCGATTGTATGATTGTGATGGTATGATTGTGATTGTATGATTGCGATCGTATGATTTTGATTGTATGATTATGATTGTATGATTGTGATTGTATGATTGTGATAGTATGATTGTGATTGTATGATTGTGATGTATGATTGTAATTGTATGATTATGATTGTATGATTGTGATTGTGTGATTGTGATTGTATGATTGTATTTGGGAGATTGTATTTGGGATATTGTAATTGTATGATTGCGATTGTATGATTGTGATTGCATGATTGTGATTGTATGATTGTGATTTAATGATTGTATTTGGGAGATTGTATTTGGGATATTGTAATTGTATGATTGCGATTGTATGATTGCGATTGTATGATTGTGATTGTATGATTGTGATTGTATGATTGTGATTGTATGATTGTGATTGTATGATTGTATTTGGGAGATTGTATTTGGGATATTGTAATTGTATGATTGCGATTGTATGATTGTGATTGTATGATTGTGATGTATGATTGAGATTGTATGATTGTGATTGTATGATTGTGATGTATGATTGTAATTGTATGATTATGATTGTATGATTGTGATTGTGTGATTGTGATTGTATGATTGTATTTGGGAGATTGTATTTGGGATATTGTAATTGTATGATTGCGATTGTATGATTGTGATTGTATGATTGTGATGTATGATTGAGATTGTATGATTGTGATTGTATGCTTGCGATTGTATGATTGTGATGGTATGATTGTGATTGTATGATTGCGATCGTATGATTTTGATTGTATGATTATGATTGTATGATTGTGATTGTATGATTGTGATTGTATGATTGTGATTGTATGATTGTGATTGTATGATTGTGATTGTATAATTGTGATTGTATGATTGTGATTGCATGATGGAGATTGTATGATTGTGAAAGTATGATTGTGATTGTATGATTATGATTGTATGATTGTGATTGTATGATTGTGATTGTATGATTGTGATTGTATGATTGTATTTGGGAGATTGTATTTGGGATATTGTAATTGTATGATTGCGATTGTATGATTGTGATTGTATGATTGTGATGTATGATTGAGATTGTATGATTGTGATTGTATGATTGTGATTGTATGATTGTGATTGTATGATTGTGAAAGTATGATTGTGATTGTATGATTGTGATTGTATGATTGTGATTGTATGATTGTGATTGTATGATTGTATTTGGGAGATTGTATTTGGGAGATTTTAATTGTACGATTGCGATTGTATGATTGTGATTGTATGATTGCGATTGTATGATTGTGATTGTATGATTGTGATGTATGATTGTAATTGTATGATTATGATTCTATGATTGTGATTGTATGATTGAGATTGTATGATTGTCATTGTATGATTGCGATTGTATGATTGTGATTGTATGATTGCGATTGTATGATTGTGATTGTATGATTGTGATGTATGATTGTAATTGTATGATTATGATTGTATGATTGTGATTTTATGATTGTGATTGTATGATTGTGATTGTATGATTGTGATTGTATGATTGTATTTGGGAGATTGTATTTGGGAGATTGTAATTGTACGATTGCGATTGTATGATTGTGATTGTATGATTGCGATTGTATGATTGTGATTGTATGATTGTGATGTATCATTGTAATTGTATGATTATGATTCTATGATTGTGATTGTATGATTGAGATTGTATGATTGTGATTGTATGATTGCGATTGTATGATTGTGATTGTATGATTGCGATTGTATGATTGTGATTGTATGATTGTGATGTATGATTGTAATTGTATGATTATGATTGTATGATTGTGATTGTATGATTGAGATTGTATGATTGTGATTGTATGATCGTGATTGTATGATTGTGATTGTATGATTGTGATTGCATGATTTTGAATGTATGATTGTGATTGTATGATTGTGATTGTATGATTGTGATGTATGATTGTAATTGTATGATTATGATTGTATGATTGCGATTTTATGATTGTATTTGGGTGATTGTATTTGGGAGATTGTATTTGGGAGATTGTAATTGTATGATTGCGATTGTATGATTGTGATTGTACGATTGTGATTGTACGATTGTGATTGTACGATTATGATTGTATGATTGTGATTGCATGATTGTGATTGTATGATTGTGATTGCATGATTTTGAATGTATGATTGTGATTGTATGTTTGTGATTGTATGATTGTGATTGTATGATTGTGATTGTACGATTGTGATAGTATGATTGTGATTGTATGATTGTGATTGTATGATTGTGATTGTATGATTATGATTGTATGATTGTGATTGTATGATTGTATTTGGGTGATTGTATTTGGGAGATTGTATTTGGGAGATTGTAATTGTATGATTGCGATTGTATGATTGTGATTGTATGATTGCGATTGTACGAATGCGATTGTATGATTGTGATTTTATGATTGTGATTGTATGATTGTGATTGTATGATTGTGATTGTATGATTGTGATTGTATGATTGTGATTGTATGATTGTGATTGTATGATTGTGATTGTATGATTGTGATTGTATGATTGTGATTGTATGATTGTGATTGTATGATTGTGATTGTATGATTGTGATTGTATGATTGTGATAGTATGATTGTGATTGTATGATTGTAATGTATGATTGTAATTGTATGATTATGATTGTATGATTGTGATTGTATGATTGAGATTGTATGATTGTGATTGTATGCTTGCGATTGTATGAATGTGATTGTATGATTGTGTTTGAATGATTGTGATTGTATGATTGTGATTGTATGATTGTGATTGTATGATTGTGATTGTATGATTGTGAATGTACGATTGTGATTGTATGATTGCGATTGTATCATTGTGATAGTATGATTGTGATTGTATGATTGTGATTGTATGATTGTGATTGTCTGATTGTTGTTGTGCGATTGTGATTGTACGATTGTGATTGTACGATTGTGATTGTACGATTGTGATTGTATGATTATGATTCTATGATTGTGATTGCATGATTGTGATTGTATGATTGTGATTGCATGATTTTGAATGTATGATTGTGATTGTATGATTGTGATTGTATGATTGTGATTGTATGATTGTGATTGTAGGAGTGTGATAGTATGATTGTGATTGTATGATTGTGATTGTATGATTGTGATTGTATGATTGTGATTGTATGATTATGATTGTATGATTGTGATTGTATGATTGTATTTGGGAGATTGTATTTGGGAGATTGTATTTGGGAGATTGTAATTGTATGATTGCGATTGTATGATTGTGATTGCATGATTGTGATTGTATGATTGTGATTGTATGATTGTGATTGTATGATTGTGATTGTATGATTGTGATAGTATGATTGTGATTGTATGATTGTGATGTATGATTGTAATTGTATGATTATGATTGTATGATTGTGATTGTATGATTGAGATTGTATGATTGTGATTGTATGCTTGCGATTGTATGAATGTGATTGTATGATTGTGATTGTATGATTGTGATTGTATGATTGTGATTGTATGATTGTGTTTGAATGATTGTGATTGTATGATTGTGATTGTATGATTGTGATTGTATGATTGGGATTGTATGATTGTATTTGGGAGATTGTATTTGGGATATTGTAATTGTATGACTGCGATTGTAAAATTGTGATTGTATGATTGTGATGTATGATTGTAATTGTATGATTATGATTGTATGATTGTGATTGTATGATTGAGATTGTATGATTGTGATTGTATGCTTGCGATTGTATGAATGTGATTGTATGATTGTGATTGTATGATTGTGATTGTATGATTGTGATTGTATGATTGTGTTTGAATGATTGTGATTGTATGATTGTGATTGTATGATTGTGATTGTATGATTGTGATTGTATGATTGTGAATGTACGATTGTGATTGTATGATTGCGATTGTATGATTGTGATAGTATGATCGTGATTGTATGATTGTGATTGTATGATTGTGATTGTCTGATTGTTGTTGTGCGATTGTGATTGTACGATTGTGATTGTACGATTGTGATTGTACGATTGTGATTGTATGATTATGATTGTATGATTGTGATTGCATGATTGTGATTGTATGATTGTGATTGCATGATTTTGAATGTATGATTGTGATTGTATGATTGTGATTGTATGATTGTGATTGTAGGAGTGTGATAGTATGATTGTGATTGTATGATTGTGATTGTATGATTGTGATTGTATGATTATGATTGTATGATTGTATTTGGGAGATTGTATTTGGGAGATTGTATTTGGGAGATTGTAATTGTATGATTGCGATTGTATGATTGCGATTGTATGATTGCGATTGTATGATTGTGATTGTATGATTGTGATGTATGATTGTAATTGTATGATTATGATTGTATGATTGTGATTGTATGATTGTGATGGTATGATTGTGATTGTATGATTGCGATCGTGTGATTGTGATTGTATGATTGTGATTGTATTTTTGTGATTGTATTTTTGTGATTGTAAGATTATGATTGTATGATTGTGATTGTATGATTGAGATTGTATGATTGTGATTGTATGATTGTGATTGTATGATTGTGATAGTATGATTGTGATTGTATGATTGTGATGTATGATTGTAATTGTATGATTATGATCGTATGATTGTGATTGTGTGATTGTGATTGTATGATTGTATTTGGGAGATTGTATTTGGGATATTGTAATTGTATGATTGCGATTGTATGATTGTGATTGCATGATTGTGATTGTATGATTGTGATTGTATGATTGTATTTGGGAGATTGTATTTGGGATATTGTAATTGTATGATTGCGATTGTATGATTGCGATTGTATGATTGTGATTGTATGATTGTGATTGTATGATTGTGATTGTATGATTGTATTTGGGAGATGGTATTTGGGATATTGTAATTGTATGATTGCGATTGTATGATTGTGATTGTATGATTGTGATGTATGATTGAGATTGTATGATTGTGATTGTATGCTTGCGATTGTATGATTGTGATGGTATGATTGTGATTGTATGATTGCGATCGTATGATTTTGATTGTATGATTATGATTGTATGATTGTGATTGTATGATTGTGATAGTATGATTGTGATTGTATGATTGTGATGTATGATTGTAATTGTATGATTATGATTGTATGATTGTGATTGTGTGATTGTGATTGTATGATTGTATTTGGGAGATTGTATTTGGGATATTGTAATTGTATGATTGCGATTGTATGATTGTGATTGCATGATTGTGATTGTATGATTGTGATTTAATGATTGTATTTGGGAGATTGTATTTGGGATATTGTAATTGTATGATTGCGATTGTATGATTGCGATTGTATGATTGTATTTGGGTGATTGTATTTGGGAGATTGTATTTGGGAGATTGTAATTGTATGATTGCGATTGTATGATTGTGATTGTACGATTGTGATTGTACGATTATGATTGTATGATTGTGATTGCATGATTGTGATTGTATGATTGTGATTGCATGATTTTGAATGTATGATTGTGATTGTATGTTTGTGATTGTATGATTGTGATTGTATGATTGTGATTGTACGATTGTGATAGTATGATTGTGATTGTATGATTGTGATTGTATGATTGTGATTGTATGATTGTGATTGTATGATTATGATTGTATGATTGTGATTGTATGATTGTATTTGGGTGATTGTATTTGGGAGAATGTATTTGGGAGATTGTAATTGTATGATTGCGATTGTATGATTGTGATTGTATGGTTGCGATTGTACGAATGCGATTGTATGATTGTGATTGTATGATTGTGATTGTATGATTGTGATTGTATGATTGTGATTGTATGATTGTGATTGTATGATTGTGATTGTATGATTGTGATTGTATGATTGTGATTGTATGATTGTGATTGTATGATTGTGATTGTATGATTGTGATTGTATGATTGTGATTGTATGATTGTGATAGTATGATTGTGATTGTATGATTGTAATGTATGATTGTAATTGTATGATTATGATTGTATGATTGTGATTGTATGATTGAGATTGTATGATTGTGATTGTATGCTTGCGATTGTATGAATGTGATTGTATGATTGTGATTGTATGATTGTGATTGTATGATTGTGATTGTATGATTGTGTTTGAATGATTGTGATTGTATGATTGTGATTGTATGATTGTGATTGTATGATTGTGATTGTATGATTGTGAATGTACGATTGTGATTGTATGATTGCGATTGTATGATTGTGATAGTATGATTGTGATTGTATGATTGTGATTGTATGATTGTGATTGTCTGATTGTTGTTGTGCGATTGTGATTGTACGATTATGATTGTACGATTGTGATTGTACGATTGTGATTGTATGATTATGATTGTATGATTGTGATTGCATGATTGTGATTGTATGATTGTGATTGCATGATTTTGAATGTATGATTGTGATTGTATGATTGTGATTGTATGATTGTGATTGTATGATTGTGATTGTATGATTGTGATTGTAGGAGTGTGATAGTATGATTGTGATTGTATGATTGTGATTGTATGATTGTGATTGTATGATTGTGATTGTATGATTGTGATTGTATGATTATGATTGTATGATTGTGATTGTATGATTGTATTTGGGAGATTGTATTTGGGAGATTGTATTTGGGAGATTGTAATTGTATGATTGCGATTGTATGATTGTGATTGCATGATTGTGATTGTATGATTGTGATTGTATGATTGTGATTGTATGATTGTGATTGTATGATTGTGATAGTATGATTGTGATTGTATGATTGTGATGTATGATTGTAATTGTATGATTATGATTGTATGATTGTGATTGTATGATTGTGATGGTATGATTGTGATTGTATGATTGCGATCGTATGATTTTGATTGTATGATTATGATTGTATGATTGTGATTGTGTGATTGTGATTGTATGATTGTATTTGGGAGATTGTATTTGGGATATTGTAATTGTATGATTGCGATTGTATGATTGTGATTGCATGATTGTGATTGTATGATTGTGATTTAATGATTGTATTTGGGAGATTGTATTTGGGATATTGTAATTGTATGATTGCGATTGTATGATTGCGATTGTATGATTGTATTTGGGTGATTGTATTTGGGAGATTGTATTTGGGAGATTGTAATTGTATGATTGCGATTGTATGATTGTGATTGTACGATTGTGATTGTACGATTATGATTGTATGATTGTGATTGCATGATTGTGATTGTATGATTGTGATTGCATGATTTTGAATGTATGATTGTGATTGTATGTTTGTGATTGTATGATTGTGATTGTATGATTGTGATTGTATGATTGTGATTGTATGATTATGATTGTATGATTGTGATTGTATGATTGTATTTGGGAGATTGTATTTGGGAGATTGTATTTGGGAGATTGTAATTGTATGATTGCGATTGTATGATTGTGATTGCATGATTGTGATTGTAGGAGTGTGATAGTATGATTGTGATTGTATGATTGTGATTGTATGATTGTGATTGTATGATTGTGATTGTATGATTGTGATTGTATGATTATGATTGTATGATTGTGATTGTATGATTGTATTTGGGAGATTGTATTTGGGAGATTGTATTTGGGATATTGTAATTGTATGATTGCGATTGTATGATTGCGATTGTATGATTGTATTTGGGTGATTGTATTTGGGAGATTGTATTTGGGAGATTGTAATTGTATGATTGCGATTGTATGATTGTGATTGTACGATTGTGATTGTACGATTATGATTGTATGATTGTGATTGCATGATTGTGATTGTATGATTGTGATTGTATGATTGTGATTGTATGATTGTGATTGTATGATTGTGATTGTATGATTGTGATTGTAGGAGTGTGATAGTATGATTGTGATTGTATGATTGTGATTGTATGATTGTGATTGTATGATTGTGATTGTATGATTGTGATTGTATGATTATGATTGTATGATTGTGATTGTATGATTGTATTTGGGAGATTGTATTTGGGAGATTGTATTTGGGAGATTGTAATTGTATGATTGCGATTGTATGATTGTGATTGCATGATTGTGATTGTATGATTGTGATTGTATGATTGTGATTGTATGATTGTGATTGTATGATTGTGATAGTATGATTGTGATTGTATGATTGTGATGTATGATTGTAATTGTATGATTATGATTGTATGATTGTGATTGTATGATTGTGATGGTATGATTGTGATTGTATGATTGCGATCGTATGATTTTGATTGTATGATTATGATTGTATGATTGTGATTGTGTGATTGTGATTGTATGATTGTATTTGGGAGATTGTATTTGGGATATTGTAATTGTATGATTGCGATTGTATGATTGTGATTGCATGATTGTGATTGTATGATTGTGATTTAATGATTGTATTTGGGAGATTGTATTTGGGATATTGTAATTGTATGATTGCGATTGTATGATTGCGATTGTATGATTGTATTTGGGTGATTGTATTTGGGAGATTGTATTTGGGAGATTGTAATTGTATGATTGCGATTGTATGATTGTGATTGTACGATTGTGATTGTACGATTATGATTGTATGATTGTGATTGCATGATTGTGATTGTATGATTGTGATTGCATGATTTTGAATGTATGATTGTGATTGTATGTTTGTGATTGTATGATTGTGATTGTATGATTGTGATTGTACGATTGTGATAGTATGATTGTGATTGTATGATTGTGATTGTATGATTGTGATTGTATGATTGTGATTGTATGATTGTGATTGTATGATTATGATTGTATGATTGTGATTGTATGATTGTATTTGGGTGATTGTATTTGGGAGAATGTATTTGGGAGATTGTAATTGTATGATTGCGATTGTATGATTGTGATTGTATGATTGCGATTGTACGAATGCGATTGTATGATTGTGATTGTATGATTGTGATTGTATGATTGTGATTGTATGATTGTGATTGTATGATTGTGATTGTATGATTGTGATTGTATGATTGTGATTGTATGATTGTGATTGTATGATTGTGATTGTATGATTGTGATTGTATGATTGTGATTGTATGATTGTGATAGTATGATTGTGATTGTATGATTGTAATGTATGATTGTAATTGTATGATTATGATTGTATGATTGTGATTGTATGATTGAGATTGTATGATTGTGATTGTATGCTTGCGATTGTATGAATGTGATTGTATGATTGTGATTGTATGATTGTGATTGTATGATTGTGATTGTATGATTGTGTTTGAATGATTGTGATTGTATGATTGTGATTGTATGATTGTGATTGTATGATTGTGATTGTATGATTGTGATTGTATGATTGTGATAGTATGATTATGATTGTATGATTGTGATTGTATGATTGTGATTGCATGATTTTGAATGTATGATTGTGATTGTATGATTGTGATTGTATGATTGTGATTGTATGATTGTGATTGTATGATTGTGATTGTAGGAGTGTGATAGTATGATTGTGATTGTATGATTGTGATTGTATGATTGTGATTGTATGATTGTGATTGTATGATTGTGATTGTATGATTATGATTGTATGATTGTGATTGTATGATTGTATTTGGGAGATTGTATTTGGGAGATTGTATTTGGGAGATTGTAATTGTATGATTGCGATTGTATGATTGTGATTGCATGATTGTGATTGTATGATTGTGATTGTATGATTGTGATTGTATGATTGTGATTGTATGATTGTGATAGTATGATTGTGATTGTATGATTGTGATGTATGATTGTAATTGTATGATTATGATTGTATGATTGTGATTGTATGATTGAGATTGTATGATTGTGATTGTATGCTTGCGATTGTATGAATGTGATTGTATGATTGTGATTGTATGATTGTGATTGTATGATTGTGATTGTATGATTGTGTTTGAATGATTGTGATTGTATGATTGTGATTGTATGATTGTGATTGTATGATTGGGATTGTATGATTGTATTTGGGAGATTGTATTTGGGATATTGTAATTGTATGACTGCGATTGTAAAATTGTGATTGTATGATTGTGATGTATGATTGTAATTGTATGATTATGATTGTATGATTGTGATTGTATGATTGAGATTGTATGATTGTGATTGTATGCTTGCGATTGTATGAATGTGATTGTATGATTGTGATTGTATGATTGTGATTGTATGATTGTGATTGTATGATTGTGTTTGAATGATTGTGATTGTATGATTGTGATTGTATGATTGTGATTGTATGATTGTGATTGTATGATTGTGAATGTACGATTGTGATTGTATGATTGCGATTGTATGATTGTGATAGTATGATTGTGATTGTATGATTGTGATTGTATGATTGTGATTGTCTGATTGTTGTTGTGCGATTGTGATTGTACGATTGTGATTGTACGATTGTGATTGTACGATTGTGATTGTATGATTATGATTGTATGATTGTGATTGCATGATTGTGATTGTATGATTGTGATTGCATGATTTTGAATGTATGATTGTGATTGTATGATTGTGATTGTATGATTGTGATTGTAGGAGTGTGATAGTATGATTGTGATTGTATGATTGTGATTGTATGATTGTGATTGTATGATTATGATTGTATGATTGTGATTGTATGATTGTATTTGGGAGATTGTATTTGGGAGATTGTATTTGGGAGATTGTAATTGTATGATTGCGATTGTATGATTGCGATTGTATGATTGCGATTGTATGATTGTGATTGTATGATTGTGATGTATGATTGTAATTGTATGATTATGATTGTATGATTGTGATTGTATGATTGTGATGGTATGATTGTGATTGTATGATTGCGATCGTGTGATTGTGATTGTATGATTGTGATTGTATTTTTGTGATTGTATTTTTGTGATTGTAAGATTATGATTGTATGATTGTGATTGTATGATTGAGATTGTATGATTGTGATTGTATGATTGTGATTGTATGATTGTGATAGTATGATTGTGATTGTATGATTGTGATGTATGATTGTAATTGTATGATTATGATTGTATGATTGTGATTGTGTGATTGTGATTGTATGATTGTATTTGGGAGATTGTATTTGGGATATTGTAATTGTATGATTGCGATTGTATGATTGTGATTGCATGATTGTGATTGTATGATTGTGATTGTATGATTGTATTTGGGAGATTGTATTTGGGATATTGTAATTGTATGATTGCGATTGTATGATTGCGATTGTATGATTGTGATTGTATGATTGTGATTGTATGATTGTGATTGTATGATAGTATTTGGGAGATTGTATTTGGGATATTGTAATTGTCTGATTGCGATTGTATGATTGTGATTGTATGATTGTGATGTATGATTGAGATTGTATGATTGTGATTGTATGCTTGCGATTGTATGATTGTGATGGTATGATTGTGATTGTATGATTGCGATCGTATGATTTTGATTGTATGATTATGATTGTATGATTGTGATTGTATGATTGTGATAGTATGATTGTGATTGTATGATTGTGATGTATGATTGTAATTGTATGATTATGATTGTATGATTGTGATTGTGTGATTGTGATTGTATGATTGTATTTGGGAGATTGTATTTGGGATATTGTAATTGTATGATTGCGATTGTATGATTGTGATTGCATGACTGTGATTGTATGATTGTGATTTAATGATTGTATTTGGGAGATTGTATTTGGGATATTGTAATTGTATGATTGCGATTGTATGATTGCGATTGTATGATTGTGATTGTATGATTGTGATGTATGATTGAGATTGTATGATTGTGATTGTATGCTTGCGATTGTATGATTGTGATGGTATGATTGTGATTGTATGATTGCGATCGTATGATTTTGATTGTATGATTATGATTGTATGATTGTGATTGTATGATTGCGATTGTATGATTGTGATTGTATGATTAAGTTTGTATTTTTGTGATTTTATGATTGTGATTGTATGATTGTGATTGTATGATTGTGATTGTATGATTGTGATTGTATGATTGCGATTGTATGAGTGCGATTGTATGATTGTGATTGCATAATTGTGATTATATGATTGTGATTGTATGATTGTGATTGTCTGATTGTGGTTGTATGATTGTGATTGTATGATTGAGATTGTATGATTGTGATTGTATGATTGCGATTGTATGATTGCCATTGTATGATTGTGATTGTATGATTGTGATTGTATGATTGTGATTGTATGATTGTGATTGTATGATTGTGAAAGTATGATTGTGATTGTATGATTATGATTGTATGATTGTGATTGTATGATTGTGATTGTATGATTGTGATTGTATGATTGTATTTGGGAGATTGTATTTGGGATATTGTAATTGTATGATTGCGATTGTATGATTGTGATTGTATGATTGTGATGTATGATTGAGATTGTATGATTGTGATTGTATGATTGTGATTGTATGATTGTGATTGTATGATTGTGAAAGTATGATTGTGATTGTATGATTGTGATTGTATGATTGTGATTGTATGATTGTGATTGTATGATTGTATTTGGGAGATTGTATTTGGGAGATTGTAATTGTACGATTGCGATTGTATGATTGTGATTGTATGATTGCGATTGTATGATTGTGATTGTATGATTGTGATGTATGATTGTAATTGTATGATTATGATTCTATGATTGTGATTGTATGATTGAGATTGTATGATTGTCATTGTATGATTGCGATTGTATGATTGTGATTGTATGATTGCGATTGTATGATTGTGATTGTATGATTGTGATGTATGATTGTAATTGTATGATTATGATTGTATGATTGTGATTTTATGATTGTGATTGTATGATTGTGATTGTATGATTGTGATTGTATGATTGTATTTGGGAGATTGTATTTGGGAGATTGTAATTGTACGATTGCGATTGTATGATTGTGATTGTATGATTGCGATTGTATGATTGTGATTGTATGATTGTGATGTATCATTGTAATTGTATGATTATGATTCTATGATTGTGATTGTATGATTGAGATTGTATGATTGTGATTGTATGATTGCGATTGTATGATTGTGATTGTATGATTGTGATGTATGATTGTAATTGTATGATTTTGATTGTATGATTGTGATTGTATGATTGTGATTGTATGATTTTATTTGGGAGATTGTATTTGGGAGGTTGTATTTGGGAGATTGTAATTGTATGATTGCGATTGTATGATTGTGATTGCATAATGGTGATTGTATGATTGTGATTGTCGGATTGTGGTTGTATGATTGTGATTGTATGATTGTGATTGTATGATTGAGATGGTATGATTGTGACTGTATGATTGCGATTGTATGATTGTGATTGTATGATTGTGATTGTATGAATGTGATTGTATGATTGTGATTGTATGATTGTGATTGTATGATTGTGATTGTATGATTGTGAAAGTATGATTGTGATTGTATGATTGTGATTGTATGACTGTGATTGTATGACTGTGATTGTATGAGTGTGATTGTCTGATTGTGGTTGTGCGATTGTGATTGTACGATTGTGAATGTACGATTGTGATTCTATGATTGTGATTGTATGAATATGATTGTATGATTGTGATTGTATAATTGTGATCGTATGATTGTGATTGTATGATTGTGATTGTATGATTGTGATTGTATGATTGAGATTGTATGATTGTGATTGTATGCTTGTGATTGTCTGATTGTTGTTGTGCGATTGTGATTGTACGATTGTGATTGTACGATTGTGATTGTACGATTGTGATTGTATGATTATGATTGTATGATTGTGATTGCATGATTGTGATTGTATGATTGTGATTGCATGATTTTGAATGTATGATTGTGATTGTATGATTGTGATTGTATGATTGTGATTGTAGGAGTGTGATAGTATGATTGTGATTGTATGATTGTGATGTATGATTGTAATTGTATGATTATGATTGTATGATTGTGATTGTATGATTGAGATTGTATGATTGTGATTGTATGCTTGCGATTGTATGAATGTGATTGTATGATTGTGATTGTATGATTGTGATTGTATGATTGTGATTGTATGATTGTGTTTGAATGATTGTGATTGTATGATTGTGATTGTATGATTGTGATTGTATGATTGTGATTGTATGATTGTGAATGTACGATTGTGATTGTACGATTGTGATTGTATGATTGCGATTGTATGATTGTGATAGTATGATTGTGATTGTATGATTGTGATTGTATGATTGTGATTGTCTGATTGTTGTTGTGCGATTGTGATTGTACGATTGTGATTGTACGATTGTGATTGTACGATTGTGATTGTATGATTATGATTGTATGATTGTGATTGCATGATTGTGATTGTATGATTGTGATTGCATGATTTTGAATGTATGATTGTGATTGTATGATTGTGATTGTATGATTGTGATTGTAGGAGTGTGATAGTATGATTGTGATTGTATGATTGTGATTGTATGATTGTGATTGTATGATTATGATTGTATGATTGTGATTGTATGATTGTATTTGGGAGATTGTATTTGGGAGATTGTATTTGGGAGATTGTAATTGTATGATTGCGATTGTATGATTGCGATTGTATGATTGCGATTGTATGATTGTGATTGTATGATTGTGATGTATGATTGTAATTGTATGATTATGATTGTATGATTGTGATTGTATGATTGTGATGGTATGATTGTGATTGTATGATTGCGATCGTGTGATTGTGATTGTATGATTGTGATTGTATTTTTGTGATTGTATTTTTGTGATTGTAAGATTATGATTGTATGATTGTGATTGTATGATTGAGATTGTATGATTGTGATTGTATGATTGTGATTGTATGATTGTGATAGTATGATTGTGATTGTATGATTGTGATGTATGATTGTAATTGTATGATTATGATTGTATGATTGTGATTGTGTGATTGTGATTGTATGATTGTATTTGGGAGATTGTATTTGGGATATTGTAATTGTATGATTGCGATTGTATGATTGTGATTGCATGATTGTGATTGTATGATTGTGATTGTATGATTGTATTTGGGAGATTGTATTTGGGATATTGTAATTGTATGATTGCGATTGTATGATTGCGATTGTATGATTGTGATTGTATGATTGTGATTGTATGATTGTGATTGTATGATAGTATTTGGGAGAATGTATTTGGGATATTGTAATTGTATGATTGCGATTGTATGATTGTGATTGTATGATTGTGATGTATGATTGAGATTGTATGATTGTGATTGTATGCTTGCGATTGTATGATTGTGATGGTATGATTGTGATTGTATGATTGCGATCGTATGATTTTGATTGTATGATTATGATTGTATGATTGTGATTGTATGATTGTGATAGTATGATTGTGATTGTATGATTGTGATGTATGATTGTAATTGTATGATTATGATTGTATGATTGTGATTGTGTGATTGTGATTGTATGATTGTATTTGGGAGATTGTATTTGGGATATTGTAATTGTATGATTGCGATTGTATGATTGTGATTGCATGATTGTGATTGTATGATTGTGATTTAATGATTGTATTTGGGAGATTGTATTTGGGATATTGTAATTGTATGATTGCGATTGTATGATTGCGATTGTATGATTGTGATTGTATGATTGTGATTGTATGATTGTGATTGGATGATTGTGATTGTATGATTGTATTTGGGAGATTGTATTTGGGATATTGTAATTGTATGATTGCGATTGTATGATTGTGATTGTATGATTGTGATGTATGATTGAGATTGTATGATTGTGATTGTATGATTGTGATGTATGATTGTAATTGTATGATTATGATTGTATGATTGTGATTGTGTGATTGTGATTGTATGATTGTATTTGGGAGATTGTATTTGGGATATTGTAATTGTATGATTGCGATTGTATGATTGTGATTGTATGATTGTGATGTATGATTGAGATTGTATGATTGTGATTGTATGCTTGCGATTGTATGATTGTGATGGTATGATTGTGATTGTATGATTGCGATCGTATGATTTTGATTGTATGATTATGATTGTATGATTGTGATTGTATGATTGTGATTGTATGATTGTGATTGTATGATTGTGATTGTATAATTGTGATTGTATGATTGTGATTGTATGATGGAGATTGTATGATTGTGAAAGTATGATTGTGATTGTATGATTATGATTGTATGATTGTGATTGTATGATTGTGATTGTATGATTGTGATTGTATGATTGTATTTGGGAGATTGTATTTGGGATATTGTAATTGTATGATTGCGATTGTATGATTGTGATTGTATGATTGTGATGTATGATTGAGATTGTATGATTGTGATTGTATGATTGTGATTGTATGATTGTGATTGTATGATTGTGAAAGTATGATTGTGATTGTATGATTGTGATTGTATGATTGTGATTGTATGATTGTGATTGTATGATTGTATTTGGGAGATTGTATTTGGGAGATTGTAATTGTACGATTGCGATTGTATGATTGTGATTGTATGATTGCGATTGTATGATTGTGATTGTATGATTGTGATGTATGATTGTAATTGTATGATTATGATTCTATGATTGTGATTGTATGATTGAGATTGTATGATTGTCATTGTATGATTGCGATTGTATGATTGTGATTGTATGATTGCGATTGTATGATTGTGATTGTATGATTGTGATGTATGATTGTAATTGTATGATTATGATTGTATGATTGTGATTTTATGATTGTGATTGTATGATTGTGATTGTATGATTGTGATTGTATGATTGTATTTGGGAGATTGTATTTGGGAGATTGTAATTGTACGATTGCGATTGTATGATTGTGATTGTATGATTGCGATTGTATGATTGTGATTGTATGATTGTGATGTATCATTGTAATTGTATGATTATGATTCTATGATTGTGATTGTATGATTGAGATTGTATGATTGTGATTGTATGATTGCGATTGTATGATTGTGATTGTATGATTGCGATTGTATGATTGTGATTGTATGATTGTGATGTATGATTGTAATTGTATGATTATGATTGTATGATTGTGATTGTATGATTGAGATTGTATGATTGGGATTGTATGATTTTATTTGGGAGATTGTATTTGGGATATTGTAATTGTATGACTGCGATTGTAAAATTGTGATTGTATGATTGTGATGTATGATTGTAATTGTATGATTATGATTGTATGATTGTGATTGTATGATTGAGATTGTATGATTGTGATTGTATGCTTGCGATTGTATGAATGTGATTGTATGATTGTGATTGTATGATTGCGATTGTATGATTGTGATTGTATGATTGTGTTTGAATGATTGTGATTGTATGATTGTGATTGTATGATTGCGATTGTATGATTGTGATTGTATGATTGTGTTTGAATGATTGTGATTGTATGATTGTGATTGTATGATTGTGATTGTATGATTGTGATTGTATGATTGTGAATGTACGATTGTGATTGTATGATTGCGATTGTATGATTGTGATAGTATGATTGTGATTGTATGATTGTGATTGTATGATTGTGATTGTCTGATTGTTGTTGTGCGATTGTGATTGTACGATTGTGATTGTACGATTGTGATTGTACGATTGTGATTGTATGATTATGATTGTATGATTGTGATTGTATGATTGTATTTGGGAGATTGTATTTGGGAGATTGTATTTGGGAGATTGTAATTGTATGATTGCGATTGTATGATTGCGATTGTATGATTGTGATAGTATGATTGTGATTGTATGATTGTGATTGTATGATTGTGATTGTCTGATTGTTGTTGTGCGATTGTGATTGTACGATTGTGATTGTACGATTGTGATTGTACGATTGTGATTGTATGATTATGATTGTATGATTGTGATTGTATGATTGTATTTGGGAGATTGTATTTGGGAGATTGTATTTGGGAGATTGTAATTGTATGATTGCGATTGTATGATTGTGATTGTATGATTGTGATGTATGATTGAGATTGTATGATTGTGATTGTATGCTTGCGATTGTATGATTGTGATGGTATGATTGTGATTGTATGATTGCGATCGTATGATTTTGATTGTATGATTATGATTGTATGATTGTGATTGTATGATTGTGATTGTATGATTGTGATTGTATGATTGTGATTGTATAATTGTGATTGTATGATTGTGATTGTATGATGGAGATTGTATGATTGTGAAAGTATGATTGTGATTGTATGATTATGATTGTATGATTGTGATTGTATGATTGTGATTGTATGATTGTGATTGTATGATTGTATTTGGGAGATTGTATTTGGGATATTGTAATTGTATGATTGCGATTGTATGATTGTGATTGTATGATTGTGATGTATGATTGAGATTGTATGATTGTGATTGTATGATTGTGATTGTATGATTGTGATTGTATGATTGTGAAAGTATGATTGTGATTGTATGATTGTGATTGTATGATTGTGATTGTATGATTGTGATTGTATGATTGTATTTGGGAGATTGTATTTGGGAGATTGTAATTGTACGATTGCGATTGTATGATTGTGATTGTATGATTGCGATTGTATGATTGTGATTGTATGATTGTGATGTATGATTGTAATTGTATGATTATGATTCTATGATTGTGATTGTATGATTGAGATTGTATGATTGTCATTGTATGATTGCGATTGTATGATTGTGATTGTATGATTGCGATTGTATGATTGTGATTGTATGATTGTGATGTATGATTGTAATTGTATGATTATGATTGTATGATTGTGATTTTATGATTGTGATTGTATGATTGTGATTGTATGATTGTGATTGTATGATTGTGATTGTATGATTGTATTTGGGAGATTGTATTTGGGAGATTGTAATTGTACGATTGCGATTGTATGATTGTGATTGTATGATTGCGATTGTATGATTGTGATTGTATGATTGTGATGTATCATTGTAATTGTATGATTATGATTCTATGATTGTGATTGTATGATTGAGATTGTATGATTGTGATTGTATGATTGCGATTGTATGATTGTGATTGTATGATTGCGATTGTATGATTGTGATTGTATGATTGTGATGTATGATTGTAATTGTATGATTATGATTGTATGATTGTGATTGTATGATTGAGATTGTATGATTGGGATTGTATGATTTTATTTGGGAGATTGTATTTGGGATATTGTAATTGTATGACTGCGATTGTAAAATTGTGATTGTATGATTGTGATGTATGATTGTAATTGTATGATTATGATTGTATGATTGTGATTGTATGATTGAGATTGTATGATTGTGATTGTATGCTTGCGATTGTATGAATGTGATTGTATGATTGTGATTGTATGATTGCGATTGTATGATTGTGATTGTATGATTGTGTTTGAATGATTGTGATTGTATGATTGTGATTGTATGATTGTGATTGTATGATTGTGATTGTATGATTGTGAATGTACGATTGTGATTGTATGATTGCGATTGTATGATTGTGATAGTATGATTGTGATTGTATGATTGTGATTGTATGATTGTGATTGTCTGATTGTTGTTGTGCGATTGTGATTGTACGATTGTGATTGTACGATTGTGATTGTACGATTGTGATTGTATGATTATGATTGTATGATTGTGATTGTATGATTGTATTTGGGAGATTGTATTTGGGAGATTGTATTTGGGAGATTGTAATTGTATGATTGCGATTGTATGATTGCGATTGTATGATTGCGATTGTATGATTGTGATTGTATGATTGTGATGTATGATTGTAATTGTATGATTATGATTGTATGATTGTGATTGTATGATTGTGATGGTATGATTGTGATTGTATGATTGCGATCGTGTGATTGTGATTGTATGATTGTGATTGTATTTTTGTGATTGTATTTTTGTGATTGTAAGATTATGATTGTATGATTGTGATTGTATGATTGAGATTGTATGATTGTGATAGTATGATTGTGATTGTATGATTGTGATAGTACGATTGTGATTGTATGATTGTGATGTATGATTGTAATTGTATGATTATGATTGTATGATTGTGATTGTGTGATTGTGATTGTATGATTGTATTTGGGAGATTGTATTTGGGATATTGTAATTGTATGATTGCGATTGTATGATTGTGATTGCATGATTGTGATTGTATGATTGTGATTGTATGATTGTATTTGTGAGATTGTATTTGGGATATTGTAATTGTATGATTGCGATTGTATGATTGCGATTGTATGATTGTGATTGTATGATTGTGATTGTATGATTGTGATTGTATGATAGTATTTGGGAGATTGTATTTGGGATATTGTAATTGTCTGATTGCGATTGTATGATTGTGATTGTATGATTGTGATGTATGATTGAGATTGTATGATTGTGATTGTATGCTTGCGATTGTATGATTGTGATGGTATGATTGTGATTGTATGATTGCGATCGTATGATTTTGATTGTATGATTATGATTGTATGATTGTGATTGTATGATTGTGATAGTATGATTGTGATTGTATGATTGTGATGTATGATTGTAATTGTATGATTATGATTGTATGATTGTGATTGTGTGATTGTGATTGTATGATTGTATTTGGGAGATTGTATTTGGGATATTGTAATTGTATGATTGCGATTGTATGATTGTGATTGCATGATTGTGATTGTATGATTGTGATTTAATGATTGTATTTGGGAGATTGTATTTGGGATATTGTAATTGTATGATTGCGATTGTATGATTGCGATTGTATGATTGTGATTGTATGATTGTGATGTATGATTGAGATTGTATGATTTTGATTGTATGCTTGCGATTGTATGATTGTGATGGTATGATTGTGATTGTATGATTGCGATCGTATGATTTTGATTGTATGATTATGATTGTATGATTGTGATTGTATGATTGCGATTGTATGATTGTGATTGTATGATTAAGTTTGTATTTTTGTGATTTTATGATTGTGATTGTATGATTGTGATTGTATGATTGTGATTGTATGATTGTGATTGTATGATTGCGATTGTATGAGTGCGATTGTATGATTGTGATTGCATAATTGTGATTATATGATTGTGATTGTATGATTGTGATTGTCTGATTGTGGTTGTATGATTGTGATTGTATGATTGAGATTGTATGATTGTGATTGTATGATTGCGATTGTATGATTGCCATTGTATGATTGTGATTGTATGATTGTGATTGTATGATTGTGATTGTATGATTGTGATTGTATGATTGTGATTGTATGATTGTGATTGTATGATTGTGATTGTATGATTGTGATTGTATGATGGAGATTGTATGATTGTGAAAGTATGATTGTGATTGTATGATTATGATTGTATGATTGTGATTGTATGATTGTGATTGTATGATTGTGATTGTATGATTGTATTTGGGAGATTGTATTTGGGATATTGTAATTGTATGATTGCGATTGTATGATTGTGATTGTATGATTGTGATGTATGATTGTGATTGCATGATTTTGAATGTATGATTGTGATTGCATGATTGTGATTGCATGATTGTGATTGTATGATTGTGATTTAATGATTGTATTTGGGAGATTGTATTTGGGATATTGTAATTGTATGATTGCGATTGTATGATTGCGATTGTATGATTGTGATTGTATGATTGTGATGTATGATTGAGATTGTATGATTTTGATTGTATGCTTGCGATTGTATGATTGTGATGGTATGATTGTGATTGTATGATTGCGATCGTATGATTTTGATTGTATGATTATGATTGTATGATTGTGATTGTATGATTGCGATTGTATGATTGTGATTGTATGATTAAGTTTGTATTTTTGTGATTTTATGATTGTGATTGTATGATTGTGATTGTATGATTGTGATTGTATGATTGTGATTGTATGATTGCGATTGTATGAGTGCGATTGTATGATTGTGATTGCATAATTGTGATTATATGATTGTGATTGTATGATTGTGATTGTCTGATTGTGGTTGTATGATTGTGATTGTATGATTGAGATTGTATGATTGTGATTGTATGATTGCGATTGTATGATTGCCATTGTATGATTGTGATTGTATGATTGTGATTGTATGATTGTGTTTGTATGATTGTGATTGTATGATTGTGATTGTATGATTGTGATTGTATGATTGTGATTGTATGATTGTGATTGTATGATGGAGATTGTATGATTGTGAAAGTATGATTGTGATTGTATGATTATGATTGTATGATTGTGATTGTATGATTGTGATTGTATGATTGTGATTGTATGATTGTATTTGGGAGATTGTATTTGGGATATTGTAATTGTATGATTGCGATTGTATGATTGTGATTGTATGATTGTGATGTATGATTGAGATTGTATGATTGTGATTGTATGATTGTGATTGTATGATTGTGATTGTATGATTGTGATTGTATGATTGTGATTGTATGATTGTATTTGGGAGATTGTATTTGGGAGATTGTAATTGTACGATTGCGATTGTATGATTGTGATTGTATGATTGCGATTGTATGATTGTGATTGTATGATTGTGATGTATGATTGTAATTGTATGATTATGATTCTATGATTGTGATTGTATGATTGAGATTGTATGATTGTCATTGTATGATTGCGATTGTATGATTGTGATTGTATGATTGCGATTGTATGATTGTGATTGTATGATTGTGATGTATGATTGTAATTGTATGATTATGATTGTATGATTGTGATTTTATGATTGTGATTGTATGATTGTGATTGTATGATTGTGATTGTATGATTGTATTTGGGAGATTGTATTTGGGAGATTGTAATTGTACGATTGCGATTGTATGATTGTGATTGTATGATTGCGATTGTATGATTGTGATTGTATGATTGTGATGTATCATTGTAATTGTATGATTATGATTCTATGATTGTGATTGTATGATTGAGATTGTATGATTGTGATTGTATGATTGCGATTGTATGATTGTGATTGTATGATTGCGATTGTATGATTGTGATTGTATGATTGTGATGTATGATTGTAATTGTATGATTATGATTGTATGATTGTGATTGTATGATTGAGATTGTATGATTGTGATTGTATGATCGTGATTGTATGATTGTGATTGTATGATTGTGATTGTATGATTGTGATTGTATGATTGTGATTGTATGATTGTGATTGTATGATTGTGATTGTATGATTGTGATTGTCTGATTGTGGTTGTGCGATTGTGATTGTACGATTGTGATTGTACGATTGTGATAGTGTGATTGTGACTGTATGATTGTGATTGTATGATTGTGATTGTATGATTGTGATTGTATGATTGTGATTGTGTGATTGTGATTGTATGATTGTGATTGTATGATTGTGATTGTATGATTGTATTTGGGAGATTGTATTTGGGAGATTGTATTTGGGAGATTGTAATTGTATGATTGCGATTGTATGATTGTGATTGTATGATTGCGATTGTATGATTGTGATTGTATGATTGTGATGTATGATTGTAATTGTATGATTTTGATTGTATGATTGTGATTGTATGATTGTGATTGTATGATTGTATTTGGGAGATTGTATTTGGGAGGTTGTATTTGGGAGATTGTAATTGTATGATTGCGATTGTATGATTGTGATTGCATAATGGTGATTGTATGATTGTGATTGTATGATTGTGATTGTCGGATTGTGGTTGTATGATTGTGATTGTATGATTGTGATTGTATGATTGAGATTGTATGATTGTGACTGTATGATTGCGATTGTATGATTGTGATTGTATGATTGTGATTGTATGAATGTGATTGTATGATTGTGATTGTATGATTGTGATTGTATGATTGTGATTGTATGATTGTGAAAGTATGATTGTGATTGTATGATTGTGATTGTATGACTGTGATTGTATGACTGTGATTGTATGAGTGTGATTGTCTGATTGTGGTTGTGCGATTGTGATTGTACGATTGTGAATGTACGATTGTGATTCTATGATTGTGATTGTATGAATATGATTGTATGATTGTGATTGTATAATTGTGATCGTATGATTGTGATTGTATGATTGTGATTGTATGATTGTGATTGTATGATTGAGATTGTATGATTGTGATTGTATGCTTGCGATTGTATGATTGTGATTGTATGATTGTGATTGTATGATTGTGATTATATGATTGTGATTGTATGATTGTGATTGTATGATTGAGATAGTATGATTGTGATTATATGATTGTTATTGTATGACTGTGATTGTATGATTGTGATTGTATGATTGTGATAGTATGATTGTGAAAGTATGATTGTAATTGTATGATTGTGATTGTATGATTGTGATTGTATGATTGTGATTGTATGATTGTGATTGTATGATTGTGATTGTATGATTGTGATTGTATGATTGTGATTGTATGATTGTGATTGTCTGATTGTGGTTGTGCGATTGTGATTGTACGATTGTGATTGTACGATTGTGATAGTGTGATTGTGATTGTATGATTGTCATTGTATGATTGTGATTGTATGATTGTGATTGTTTGATTGTATTTGGGAGATTGTATTTGGGAGATTGTATTTGGGAGATTGTAATTGTATGATTGCGATTGTATGATTGTGATTGTATGATTGCGATTGTATGATTGTGATTGTATGATTGTGATGTATCATTGTAATTGTATGATTATGATTCTATGATTGTGATTGTATGATTGAGATTGTATGATTGTGATTGTATAATTGCGATTGTATGATTGTGATTGTATGATTGCGATTGTATGATTGTGATTGTATGATTGTGATGTATGATTGTAATTGTATGATTATGATTGTATGATTGTGATTGTATGATTGAGATTGTATGATTGTGATTGTATGATCGTGATTGTATGATTGTGATTGTATGATTGTGATTGTATGATTGTGATTGTATGATTGTGATTGTATGATTGTGATTGTATGATTGTGATTGTATGATTGTGAAAGTATGATTGTGATTGTATGATTGTGATTGTATGATTGTGATTGTATGATTGTGATTGTATGATTGTGATTGTATGAGTGTGATTGTCTGTGGTTGTGCGATTGTGATTGTACGATTGTGAATGTACGATTGTGATTGTATGATTGTGATTGTATGAATATGATTGTATGATTGTGATTGCATGATTGTGATTGTATGATTGTGATTGCATGATTTTGAATGTATGATTCTGATTGAATGATTGTGATTGTATGATTGTGATCGTATGATTGTGATTGTATGATTGTGATTGTATGATTGTGATTGTATGATTGAGATTGTATGATTGTGATTGTATGCTTGCGATTGTATGATTGTGATTGTATGATTGTGATTGTATGATTGTGATTATATGATTGTGATTGTATGATCGTGATTATATGATTGTTATTGTATGACTGTGATTGTATGATTGTGATTGTATGATTGTGATTGCATGATTTTTAATGTATGATTGTGATTGTATGATTGTGATTGCATGATTTTGAATGTATGATTGTGATTGTATGATTGTGATTGTATGATTGTGATTGTATGATTGTGATTGTATGATTGTGATTGTATGATTGTGATTGTATGATTGTGATTGTATGATTGTGATTGTATGATTGTGATTGTATGATTGTGATAGTATGATTGTGATTGTATGATTGTGATTGTATGATTGTGATTGTATGATTGTGATTGTATGATTGTGATTGTATGATTGTGATTGTATGATTGTGATTGTATGATTGTATTTGGGAGATTGTATTTGGGAGATTGTATTTGGGAGATTGTAATTGTATGATTGCGATTGTATGATTGTGATTGTATGATTGCGATTGTATGATTGTGATTGTATGATTGTGATGTATGATTGTAATTGTATGATTTTGATTGTATGATTGTGATTGTATGATTGTGATTGTATGATTGTATTTGGGAGATTGTATTTGGGAGGTTGTATTTGGGAGATTGTAATTGTATAATTGCGATTGTATGATTGTGATTGCATAATTGTGATTGTATGATTGTGATTGTATGATTGTGATTGTCGGATTGTGGTTGTATGATTGTGATTGTATGATTGTGATTGTATGATTGTGATTGTATGATTGAGATTGTATGATTGTGATTGTATGATTGCGATTGTATGATTGTGATTGTATGATTGTGATTGTATGAATGTGATTGTATGATTGTGATTGTATGATTGTGATTGTATGATTGTGATTGTATGATTGTGAAAGTATGATTGTGATTGTATGATTGTGATTGTATGACTGTGATTGTATGATTGTGATTGTATGAGTGTGATTGTCTGATTGTGGTTGTGCGATTGTGATTGTACGATTGTGAATGTACGATTGTGATTCTATGATTGTGATTGTATGAATATGATTGTATGATTGTGATTGCATGATTGTGATTGTATGATTGTGATTGCATGATTTTGAATGTATGAATCTGATTGAATGATTGTGATTGTATGATTGTGATCGTATGATTGTGATTGTATGATTGTGATTGTGTGATTGAGATTGTATGATTGTGATTGTATGCTTGCGATTGTATGATTGTGATTGTATGATTGTGATTGTATGATTGTGATTATATGATTGTGATTGTATGATTGTGATTGTATGATTGAGATAGTATGATTGTGATTATATGATTGTTATTGTATGACTGTGGTTGTATGATTGTGATTGTATGATTGTGATAGTATGATTGTGAAAGTATGATTGTAATTGTATGATTGTGATTGTATGATTGTGATTGTATGATTGTGATTGTATGATTGTGATTGTATGATTGTGATTGTATGATTGTGATTGTATGATTGTGATTGTATGATTGTGATTGCATGATTGTGATTGCATGATTGTGATTGTATGATTGTGATTGCATGATTGTGATTGTATGATTGTGATTGCATGATTTTGAATGTATGATTGTGATTGCATGATTGTGATTGTATGATTGTGATTGTATGATTGTGATTGTATGATTGTATTTGGGAGATTGTATTTGGGAGATTGTATTTGGGAGATTGTAATTGTATGATTGCGATTGTATGATTGTGATTGTATGATTGCGATTGTATGATTGTGATTGTATGATTGTGATTGTATGATTGTGATTGTATGATTGTGATTGTATGATTGTGATAGTATGATTGTGATTGTATGATTGTGATTGTATGATTGTGATTGTAGGAGTGTGATAGTATGATTGTGATTGTATGATTGTGATTGTATGATTGTGATTGTATGATTGAGATTGTATGATTGAGATTGTATGATTGTGATGTATGATTGAGATTGTATGATTGTGATTGTATGCTTGCGATTGTATGATTGTGATTGTATGATTGTGATTGTATGATTGTGATTGTATGATTGTGATTGTATGATTGTGATTGTATGATTGTGATTGTATGATTGTGATAGTATGATTGTGATTGTATGATTGTGATGTATGATTGTAATTGTATGATTATGATTGTATGATTGTGATTGTGTGATTGTGATTGTATGATTGTATTTGGGAGATTGTATTTGGGATATTGTAATTGTATGATTGCGATTGTATGATTGTGATTGCATGATTGTGATTGTATGATTGTGATTGTATGATTGTATTTGGGAGATTGTATTTGGGATATTGTAATTGTATGATTGCGATTGTATGATTGCGATTGTATGATTGCGATTGTATGATTGTGATTGTATGATTGTGATTGTATGATTGTATTTGGGAGATTGTATTTGGGATATTGTAATTGTATGATTGCGATTGTATGATTGTGATTGTATGATTGTGATGTATGATTGAGATTGTATGATTGTGATTGTATGCTTGCGATTGTATGATTGCGATTGTATGATTGCGATTGTATGATTGTGATTGTATGATTGTGATGTATGATTGTAATTGTATGATTATGATTGTATGATTGTGATTGTATGATTGAGATTGTATGATTGTGATTGTATGTTCGTGATTGTATGATTGTGATTGTATGATTGTGATTGTATGATTGTGATTGTATGATTGTGATTGTATGATTGTGATTGTATGATTGTGATTGTATGATTGTGAAAGTATGATTGTGATTGTATGATTGTGATTGTATGATTGTGATTGTATGATTGTGATTGTATGAGTGTGATTGTCTGTGGTTGTGCGATTGTGATTGTACGATTGTGAATGTACGATTGTGATTGTATGATTGTGATTGTATGAATATGATTGTATGATTGTGATTGCATGATTGTGATTGTATGATTGTGATTGCATGATTTTGAATGTATGATTCTGATTGAATGATTGTGATTGTATGATTGTGATCGTATGATTGTGATTGTATGATTGTGATTGTATGATTGTGATTGTATGATTGAGATTGTATGATTGTGATTGTATGCTTGCGATTGTATGATTGTGATTGTATGATTGTGATTGTATGATTGTGATTATATGATTGTGATTGTATGATCGTGATTGTATGATTGAGATAGTATGATTGTGATTATATGATTGTTATTGTATGACTGTGATTGTATGATTGTGATTGTATGATTGTGATTGCATGATTTTTAATGTATGATTGTGATTGTATGATTGTGATTGCATGATTTTGAATGTATGATTGTGATTGTATGATTGTGATTGTATGATTGTGATTGTATGATTGTGATTGTATGATTGTGATTGTATGATTGTGATTGTATGATTGTGATTGTATGATTGTGATAGTATGATTGTGATTGTATGATTGTGATTGTATGATTGTGATTGTATGATTGTGATTGTATGATTGTGATTGTATGATTGTGATTGTATGATTGTATTTGGGAGATTGTATTTGGGAGATTGTATTTGGGAGATTGTAATTGTATGATTGCGATTGTATGATTGTGATTGTATGATTGCGATTGTATGATTGTGATTGTATGATTGTGATGTATGATTGTAATTGTATGATTTTGATTGTATGATTGTGATTGTATGATTGTGATTGTATGATTGTATTTGGGAGATTGTATTTGGGAGGTTGTATTTGGGAGATTGTAATTGTATAATTGCGATTGTATGATTGTGATTGCATAATTGTGATTGTATGATTGTGATTGTATGATTGTGATTGTCGGATTGTGGTTGTATGATTGTGATTGTATGATTGTGATTGTATGATTGAGATTGTATGATTGTGATTGTATGATTGCGATTGTATGATTGTGATTGTATGATTGTGATTGTATGAATGTGATTGTATGATTGTGATTGTATGATTGTGATTGTATGATTGTGATTGTATGATTGTGAAAGTATGATTGTGATTGTATGATTGTGATTGTATGACTGTGATTGTATGATTGTGATTGTATGAGTGTGATTCTCTGATTGTGGTTGTGCGATTGTGATTGTACGATTGTGAATGTACGATTGTGATTCTATGATTGTGATTGTATGAATATGATTGTATGATTGTGATTGCATGATTGTGATTGTATGATTGTGATTGCATGATTTTGAATGTATGAATCTGATTGAATGATTGTGATTGTATGATTGTGATCGTATGATTGTGATTGTATGATTGTGATTGTATGATTGTGATTGTATGATTGAGATTGTATGATTGTGATTGTATGCTTGCGATTGTATGATTGTGATTGTATGATTGTGATTGTCGGATTGTGGTTGTATGATTGTGATTGTATGATTGTGATTGTATGATTGAGATTGTATGATTGTGATTGTATGATTGCGATTGTATGATTGTGATTGTATGATTGTGATTGTATGAATGTGATTGTATGATTGTGATTGTATGATTGTGATTGTATGATTGTGATTGTACGATTGCGAATGTACGATTGTGATTGTATGATTGTGATTGTATGAATATGATTGTATGATTGTGATTGCATGATTGTGATTGTATGATTGTGATTGCATGATTTTGAATGTATGATTCTGATTGAATGATTGTGATTGTATGATTGTGATCGTATGATTGTGATTGTATGATTGTGATTGTATGATTGTGATTGTATGATTGAGATTGTATGATTGTGATTGTATGCTTGCGATTGTATGATTGTGATTGTATGATTGTGATTGTATGATTGTGATTATATGATTGTGATTGTATGATCGTGATTGTATGATTGAGATAGTATGATTGTGATTATATGATTGTTATTGTATGACTGTGATTGTATGATTGTGATTGTATGATTGTGATTGCATGATTTTTAATGTATGATTGTGATTGTATGATTGTGATTGCATGATTTTGAATGTATGATTGTGATTGTATGATTGTGATTGTATGATTGTGATTGTATGATTGTGATTGTATGATTGTGATTGTATGATTGTGATTGTATGATTGTGATTGTATGATTGTGATTGTATGATTGTGATTGTATGATTGTGATTGTATGATTGTGATTGTATGATTGTGATAGTATGATTGTGATTGTATGATTGTGATTGTATGATTGTGATTGTATGATTGTGATTGTATGATTGTGATTGTATGATTGTGATTGTATGATTGTATTTGGGAGATTGTATTTGGGAGATTGTATTTGGGAGATTGTAATTGTATGATTGCGATTGTATGATTGTGATTGTATGATTGCGATTGTATGATTGTGATTGTATGATTGTGATTGTATGATTGTGATTGTATGATTGTATTTGGGAGATTGTATTTGGGAGGTTGTATTTGGGAGATTGTAATTGTATAATTGCGATTGTATGATTGTGATTGCATAATTGTGATTGTATGATTGTGATTGTATGATTGTGATTGTCGGATTGTGGTTGTATGATTGTGATTGTATGATTGTGATTGTATGATTGTGATTGTATGATTGAGATTGTATGATTGTGATTGTATGATTGCGATTGTATGATTGTGATTGTATGATTGTGATTGTATGAATGTGATTGTATGATTGTGATTGTATGATTGTGATTGTATGATTGTGATTGTATGATTGTGAAAGTATGATTGTGATTGTATGATTGTGATTGTATGACTGTGATTGTATGATTGTGATTGTATGAGTGTGATTGTCTGATTGTGGTTGTGCGATTGTGATTGTACGATTGTGAATGTACGATTGTGATTCTATGATTGTGATTGTATGAATATGATTGTATGATTGTGATTGCATGATTGTGATTGTATGATTGTGATTGCATGATTTTGAATGTATGAATCTGATTGAATGATTGTGATTGTATGATTGTGATCGTATGATTGTGATTGTATGATTGTGATTGTATGATTGTGATTGTGTGATTGAGATTGTATGATTGTGATTGTATGCTTGCGATTGTATGATTGTGATTGTATGATTGTGATTGTATGATTGTGATTATATGATTGTGATTGTATGATTGTGATTGTATGATTGAGATAGTATGATTGTTATTGTATGACTGTGGTTGTATGATTGTGATTGTATGATTGTGATAGTATGATTGTGAAAGTATGATTGTAATTGTATGATTGTGATTGTATGATTGTGATTGTATGATTGTGATTGTATGATTGTGATTGTATGATTGTGATTGTATGATTGTGATTGTATGATTGTGATTGTATGATTGTGATTGCATGATTGTGATTGCATGATTGTGATTGTATGATTGTGATTGCATGATTGTGATTGTATGATTGTGATTGCATGATTTTGAATGTATGATTGTGATTGCATGATTGTGATTGTATGATTGTGATTGTATGATTGTGATTGTATGATTGTATTTGGGAGATTGTATTTGGGAGATTGTATTTGGGAGATTGTAATTGTATGATTGCGATTGTATGATTGTGATTGTATGATTGCGATTGTATGATTGTGATTGTATGATTGTGATTGTATGATTGTGATTGTATGATTGTGATTGTATGATTGTGATAGTATGATTGTGATTGTATGATTGTGATTGTATGATTGTGATTGTAGGAGTGTGATAGTATGATTGTGATTGTATGATTGTGATTGTATGATTGTGATTGTATGATTGAGATTGTATGATTGAGATTGTATGATTGTGATGTATGATTGAGATTGTATGATTGTGATTGTATGCTTGCGATTGTATGATTGTGATTGTATGATTGTGATTGTATGATTGTGATTGTATGATTGTGATTGTATGATTGTGATTGTATGATTGTGATTGTATGATTGTGATAGTATGATTGTGATTGTATGATTGTGATGTATGATTGTAATTGTATGATTATGATTGTATGATTGTGATTGTGTGATTGTGATTGTATGATTGTATTTGGGAGATTGTATTTGGGATATTGTAATTGTATGATTGCGATTGTATGATTGTGATTGCATGATTGTGATTGTATGATTGTGATTGTATGATTGTATTTGGGAGATTGTATTTGGGATATTGTAATTGTATGATTGCGATTGTATGATTGCGATTGTATGATTGCGATTGTATGATTGTGATTGTATGATTGTGATTGTATGATTGTATTTGGGAGATTGTATTTGGGATATTGTAATTGTATGATTGCGATTGTATGATTGTGATTGTATGATTGTGATGTATGATTGAGATTGTATGATTGTGATTGTATGCTTGCGATTGTATGATTGTGATTGTATGATTGCGATTGTATGATTGTGATTGTATGATTGTGATGTATGATTGTAATTGTATGATTATGATTGTATGATTGTGATTGTATGATTGAGATTGTATGATTGTGATTGTATGTTCGTGATTGTATGATTGTGATTGTATGATTGTGATTGTATGATTGTGATTGTATGATTGTGATTGTATGATTGTGATTGTATGATTGTGATTGTATGATTGTGAAAGTATGATTGTGATTGTATGATTGTGATTGTATGATTGTGATTGTATGATTGTGATTGTATGAGTGTGATTGTCTGTGGTTGTGCGATTGTGATTGTACGATTGTGAATGTACGATTGTGATTGTATGATTGTGATTGTATGAATATGATTGTATGATTGTGATTGCATGATTGTGATTGTATGATTGTGATTGCATGATTTTGAATGTATGATTCTGATTGAATGATTGTGATTGTATGATTGTGATCGTATGATTGTGATTGTATGATTGTGATTGTATGATTGTGATTGTATGATTGAGATTGTATGATTGTGATTGTATGCTTGCGATTGTATGATTGTGATTGTATGATTGTGATTGTATGATTGTGATTATATGATTGTGATTGTATGATCGTGATTGTATGATTGAGATAGTATGATTGTGATTATATGATTGTTATTGTATGACTGTGATTGTATGATTGTGATTGTATGATTGTGATTGCATGATTTTTAATGTATGATTGTGATTGTATGATTGTGATTGCATGATTTTGAATGTATGATTGTGATTGTATGATTGTGATTGTATGATTGTGATTGTATGATTGTGATTGTATGATTGTGATTGTATGATTGTGATTGTATGATTGTGATTGTATGATTGTGATAGTATGATTGTGATTGTATGATTGTGATTGTATGATTGTGATTGTATGATTGTGATTGTATGATTGTGATTGTATGATTGTGATTGTATGATTGTATTTGGGAGATTGTATTTGGGAGATTGTATTTGGGAGATTGTAATTGTATGATTGCGATTGTATGATTGTGATTGTATGATTGCGATTGTATGATTGTGATTGTATGATTGTGATGTATGATTGTAATTGTATGATTTTGATTGTATGATTGTGATTGTATGATTGTGATTGTATGATTGTATTTGGGAGATTGTATTTGGGAGGTTGTATTTGGGAGATTGTAATTGTATAATTGCGATTGTATGATTGTGATTGCATAATTGTGATTGTATGATTGTGATTGTATGATTGTGATTGTCGGATTGTGGTTGTATGATTGTGATTGTATGATTGTGATTGTATGATTGAGATTGTATGATTGTGATTGTATGATTGCGATTGTATGATTGTGATTGTATGATTGTGATTGTATGAATGTGATTGTATGATTGTGATTGTATGATTGTGATTGTATGATTGTGATTGTATGATTGTGAAAGTATGATTGTGATTGTATGATTGTGATTGTATGACTGTGATTGTATGATTGTGATTGTATGAGTGTGATTGTCTGATTGTGGTTGTGCGATTGTGATTGTACGATTGTGAATGTACGATTGTGATTCTATGATTGTGATTGTATGAATATGATTGTATGATTGTGATTGCATGATTGTGATTGTATGATTGTGATTGCATGATTTTGAATGTATGAATCTGATTGAATGATTGTGATTGTATGATTGTGATCGTATGATTGTGATTGTATGATTGTGATTGTATGATTGTGATTGTATGATTGAGATTGTATGATTGTGATTGTATGCTTGCGATTGTATGATTGTGATTGTATGATTGTGATTGTATGATTGTGATTATATGATTGTGATTGTATGATTGTGATTGTATGATTGAGATAGTATGATTGTGATTATATGATTGTTATTGTATGACTGTGATTGTATGATTGTGATTGTATGATTGTGATAGTATGATTGTGAAAGTATGATAGTAATTGTATGATTGTGATTGTATGATTGTGATTGTATGATTGTGATTGTATGATTGTGATTGTATGATTGTGATTGTATGATTGTGATTGTATGATTGTGATTGTATGAGTGTGATTGCATGATTGTGATTGCATGATTGTGATTGTATGATTGTGATTGCATGATTGTGATTGTATGATTGTGATTGCATGATTTTGAATGTATGATTGTGATTGCATGATTGTGATTGTATGATTGTGATTGTATGATTGTGATTGTATGATTGTATTTGGGAGATTGTATTTGGGAGATTGTATATGGGAGATTGTAATTGTATGATTGCGATTGTATGATTGTGATTGTATGATTGCGATTGTATGATTGTGATTGTATGATTGTGATTGTATGATTGTGATTGTATGATTGTGATTGTATGATTGTGATAGTATGATTGTGATTGTATGATTGTGATTGTATGATTGTGATTGTAGGAGTGTGATAGTATGATTGTGATTGTATGATTGTGATTGTATGATTGTGATTGTATGATTGAGATTGTATGATTGAGATTGTATGATTGTGATGTATGATTGAGATTGTATGATTGTGATTGTATGCTTGCGATTGTATGATTGTGATTGTATGATTGTGATTGTATGATTGTGATTGTATGATTGTGATTGTATGATTGTGATTGTATGATTGTGATTGTATGATTGTGATAGTATGATTGTGATTGTATGATTGTGATGTATGATTGTAATTGTATGATTATGATTGTATGATTGTGATTGTGTGATTGTGATTGTATGATTGTATTTGGGAGATTGTATTTGGGATATTGTAATTGTATGATTGCGATTGTATGATTGTGATTGCATGATTGTGATTGTATGATTGTGATTGTATGATTGTATTTGGGAGATTGTATTTGGGATATTGTAATTGTATGATTGCGATTGTATGATTGCGATTGTATGATTGCGATTGTATGATTGTGATTGTATGATTGTGATTGTATGATTGTATTTGGGAGATTGTATTTGGGATATTGTAATTGTATGATTGCGATTGTATGATTGTGATTGTATGATTGTGATGTATGATTGAGATTGTATGATTGTGATTGTATGCTTGCGATTGTATGATTGTGATGGTATGATTGTGATTGTATGATTGCGATCGTATGATTTTGATTGTATGATTATGATTGTATGATTGTGATTGTATGATTGCGATTGTATGATTGTGATTGTATGATTAAGTTTGTATTTGTGTGATTTTATGATTGTGATTGTATGATTGTGATTGTATGATTGTGATTGTATGATTGTGATTGTATGATTGTGATTGTATGATTGTGATTGTATGATTGCGATTGTATGAATGCGATTGTATGATTGTGATTGCATAATTGTGATTATATGATTGTGATTGTATGATTGTGATTGTATGATTGTGATTGTATGATTGTGATTGTCTGATTGTGGTTGTATGATTGTGATTGTATGATTGAGATTGTATGATTGTGATTGTATGATTGCGATTGTATGATTGCCATTGTATGATTGTGATTGTATGATTGTGATTGTATGATTGTGATTGTATGATTGTGATTGTATGATTGTGATTGTATGATTGTGATTGTATGATTGTGATTGTATGATTGTGAAAGTATGATTGTGATTGTATGATTATGATTGTATGATTGTGATTGTATGATTGTGATTGTATGATTGTATTTGGGAGATTGTATTTGGGAGATTGTAATTGTACGATTGCGATTGTATGATTGTGATTGTATGATTGCGATTGTATGATTGTGATTGTATGATTGTGATGTATGATTGTAATTGTATGATTATGATTCTATGATTGTGATTGTATGATTGAGATTGTATGATTGTCATTGTATGATTGCGATTGTATGATTGTGATTGTATGATTGCGATTGTATGATTGTGATTGTATGATTGTGATGTATGATTGTAATTGTATGATTATGATTGTATGATTGTGATTGTATGATTGAGATTGTATGATTGTGATTGTATGATCGTGATTGTATGATTGTGATTGTATGATTGCGATTGTATGATTGTGATTGTATGATCGTGATTGTATGATTGTGATTGTATGATTGTGATTGTATGATTGTGATTGTATGATTGTGATTGTATGATTGTGATTGTATGATTGTGATTGTATGATTGTATTTGGGAGATTGTATTTGGGAGATTGTAATTGTACGATTGCGATTGTATGATTGTGATTGTATGATTGCGATTGTATGATTGTGATTGTATGATTGTGATGTATCATTGTAATTGTATGATTATGATTCTATGATTGTGATTGTATGATTGAGATTGTATGATTGTGATTGTATGATTGCGATTGTATGATTGTGATTGTATGATTGCGATTGTATGATTGTGATTGTATGATTGTGATGTATGATTGTAATTGTATGATTATGATTGTATGATTGTGATTGTATGATTGAGATTGTATGATTGTGATTGTATGATCGTGATTGTATGATCGTGATTGTATGATTGTGATTGTATGATTGTGATTGTATGATTGTGATTGTATGATTGTGATTGTATGATTGTGATTGTATGATTGTGAAAGTATGATTGTGATTGTATGATTGTGATTGTATGATTGCGATTGTATGATTGTGATTGTATGATTGTGATTGTATGATTGTGATTGTATGATTGTGATTGTATGATTGTGATTGTATGAGTGTGATTGTCTGTGGTTGTGCGATTGTGATTGTACGATTGTGAATGTACGACTGTGATTGTATGATTGTGATTGTATGATTGTATTTGGGAGATTGTATTTGGGATATTGTAATTGTATGATTGCGATTGTATGATTGTGATTGTATGATTGTGATGTATGATTGAGATTGTATGATTGTGATTGTATGATTGTGATTGTATGATTGTGATTGTATGATTGTGAAAGTATGATTGTGATTGTATGATTGTGATTGTATGATTGTGATTGTATGATTGTGATTGTATGATTGTATTTGGGAGATTGTATTTGGGAGATTGTAATTGTACGATTGCGATTGTATGATTGTGATTGTATGATTGCGATTGTATGATTGTGATTGTATGATTGTGATGTATGATTGTAATTGTATGATTATGATTCTATGATTGTGATTGTATGATTGAGATTGTATGATTGTCATTGTATGATTGCGATTGTATGATTGTGATTGTATGATTGCGATTGTATGATTGTGATTGTATGATTGTGATGTATGATTGTAATTGTATGATTATGATTGTATGATTGTGATTTTATGATTGTGATTGTATGATTGTGATTGTATGATTGTGATTGTATGATTGTATTTGGGAGATTGTATTTGGGAGATTGTAATTGTACGATTGCGATTGTATGATTGTGATTGTATGATTGCGATTGTATGATTGTGATTGTATGATTGTGATGTATCATTGTAATTGTATGATTATGATTCTATGATTGTGATTGTATGATTGAGATTGTATGATTGTGATTGTATGATTGCGATTGTATGATTGTGATTGTATGATTGCGATTGTATGATTGTGATTGTATGATTGTGATGTATGATTGTAATTGTATGATTATGATTGTATGATTGTGATTGTATGATTGAGATTGTATGATTGTGATTGTATGATCGTGATTGTATGATTGTGATTGTATGATTGTGATTGCATGATTTTGAATGTATGATTGTGATTGTATGATTGTGATTGTATGATTGTGATTGTATGATTGAGATTGTATGATTGTGATTGTATGCTTGCGATTGTATGAATGTGATTGTATGATTGTGATTGTATGATTGTGATTGTATGATTGTGATTGTATGATTGTGTTTGAATGATTGTGATTGTATGATTGTGATTGTATGATTGTGATTGTATGATTGGGATTGTATGATTGTATTTGGGAGATTGTATTTGGGATATTGTAATTGTATGACTGCGATTGTAAAATTGTGATTGTATGATTGTGATGTATGATTGTAATTGTATGATTATGATTGTATGATTGTGATTGTATGATTGAGATTGTATGATTGTGATTGTATGCTTGCGATTGTATGAATGTGATTGTATGATTGTGATTGTATGATTGTGATTGTATGATTGTGATTGTATGATTGTGTTTGAATGATTGTGATTGTATGATTGTGATTGTATGATTGTGATTGTATGATTGTGATTGTATGATTGTGAATGTACGATTGTGATTGTATGATTGCGATTGTATGATTGTGATAGTATGATTGTGATTGTATGATTGTGATTGTATGATTGTGATTGTCTGATTGTTGTTGTGCGATTGTGATTGTACGATTGTGATTGTACGATTGTGATTGTACGATTGTGATTGTATGATTATGATTGTATGATTGTGATTGCATGATTGTGATTGTATGATTGTGATTGCATGATTTTGAATGTATGATTGTGATTGTATGATTGTGATTGTATGATTGTGATTGTAGGAGTGTGATAGTATGATTGTGATTGTATGATTGTGATTGTATGATTGTGATTGTATGATTATGATTGTATGATTGTGATTGTATGATTGTATTTGGGAGATTGTATTTGGGAGATTGTATTTGGGAGATTGTAATTGTATGATTGCGATTGTATGATTGCGATTGTATGATTGCGATTGTATGATTGTGATTGTATGATTGTGATGTATGATTGTAATTGTATGATTATGATTGTATGATTGTGATTGTATGATTGTGATGGTATGATTGTGATTGTATGATTGCGATCGTGTGATTGTGATTGTATGATTGTGATTGTATTTTTGTGATTGTATTTTTGTGATTGTAAGATTATGATTGTATGATTGTGATTGTATGATTGAGATTGTATGATTGTGATTGTATGATTGTGATTGTATGATTGTGATAGTATGATTGTGATTGTATGATTGTGATGTATGATTGTAATTGTATGATTATGATTGTATGATTGTGATTGTGTGATTGTGATTGTATGATTGTATTTGGGAGATTGTATTTGGGATATTGTAATTGTATGATTGCGATTGTATGATTGTGATTGCATGATTGTGATTGTATGATTGTGATTGTATGATTGTATTTGGGAGATTGTATTTGGGATATTGTAATTGTATGATTGCGATTGTATGATTGCGATTGTATGATTGTGATTGTATGATTGTGATTGTATGATTGTGATTGTATGATAGTATTTGGGAGATTGTATTTGGGATATTGTAATTGTCTGATTGCGATTGTATGATTGTGATTGTATGATTGTGATGTATGATTGAGATTGTATGATTGTGATTGTATGCTTGCGATTGTATGATTGTGATGGTATGATTGTGATTGTATGATTGCGATCGTATGATTTTGATTGTATGATTATGATTGTATGATTGTGATTGTATGATTGTGATAGTATGATTGTGATTGTATGATTGTGATGTATGATTGTAATTGTATGATTATGATTGTATGATTGTGATTGTGTGATTGTGATTGTATGATTGTATTTGGGAGATTGTATTTGGGATATTGTAATTGTATGATTGCGATTGTATGATTGTGATTGCATGATTGTGATTGTATGATTGTGATTTAATGATTGTATTTGGGAGATTGTATTTGGGATATTGTAATTGTATGATTGCGATTGTATGATTGCGATTGTATGATTGTGATTGTATGATTGTGATGTATGATTGAGATTGTATGATTGTGATTGTATGCTTGCGATTGTATGATTGTGATGGTATGATTGTGATTGTATGATTGCGATCGTATGATTTTGATTGTATGATTATGATTGTATGATTGTGATTGTATGATTGCGATTGTATGATTGTGATTGTATGATTAAGTTTGTATTTTTGTGATTTTATGATTGTGATTGTATGATTGTGATTGTATGATTGTGATTGTATGATTGTGATTGTATGATTGCGATTGTATGAGTGCGATTGTATGATTGTGATTGCATAATTGTGATTATATGATTGTGATTGTATGATTGTGATTGTCTGATTGTGGTTGTATGATTGTGATTGTATGATTGAGATTGTATGATTGTGATTGTATGATTGCGATTGTATGATTGCCATTGTATGATTGTGATTGTATGATTGTGATTGTATGATTGTGATTGTATGATTGTGATTGTATGATTGTGAAAGTATGATTGTGATTGTATGATTATGATTGTATGATTGTGATTGTATGATTGTGATTGTATGATTGTGATTGTATGATTGTATTTGGGAGATTGTATTTGGGATATTGTAATTGTATGATTGCGATTGTATGATTGTGATTGTATGATTGTGATGTATGATTGAGATTGTATGATTGTGATTGTATGATTGTGATTGTATGATTGTGATTGTATGATTGTGAAAGTATGATTGTGATTGTATGATTGTGATTGTATGATTGTGATTGTATGATTGTGATTGTATGATTGTATTTGGGAGATTGTATTTGGGAGATTGTAATTGTACGATTGCGATTGTATGATTGTGATTGTATGATTGCGATTGTATGATTGTGATTGTATGATTGTGATGTATGATTGTAATTGTATGATTATGATTCTATGATTGTGATTGTATGATTGAGATTGTATGATTGTCATTGTATGATTGCGATTGTATGATTGTGATTGTATGATTGCGATTGTATGATTGTGATTGTATGATTGTGATGTATGATTGTAATTGTATGATTATGATTGTATGATTGTGATTTTATGATTGTGATTGTATGATTGTGATTGTATGATTGTGATTGTATGATTGTATTTGGGAGATTGTATTTGGGAGATTGTAATTGTACGATTGCGATTGTATGATTGTGATTGTATGATTGCGATTGTATGATTGTGATTGTATGATTGTGATGTATCATTGTAATTGTATGATTATGATTCTATGATTGTGATTGTATGATTGAGATTGTATGATTGTGATTGTATGATTGCGATTGTATGATTGTGATTGTATGATTGTGATGTATGATTGTAATTGTATGATTTTGATTGTATGATTGTGATTGTATGATTGTGATTGTATGATTTTATTTGGGAGATTGTATTTGGGAGGTTGTATTTGGGAGATTGTAATTGTATGATTGCGATTGTATGATTGTGATTGCATAATGGTGATTGTATGATTGTGATTGTATGATTGTGATTGTCGGATTGTGGTTGTATGATTGTGATTGTATGATTGTGATTGTATGATTGAGATTGTATGATTGTGACTGTATGATTGCGATTGTATGATTGTGATTGTATGATTGTGATTGTATGAATGTGATTGTATGATTGTCATTGTATGATTGTGATTGTATGATTGTGATTGTATGATTGTGAAAGTATGATTGTGATTGTATGATTGTGATTGTATGACTGTGATTGTATGACTGTGATTGTATGAGTGTGATTGTCTGATTGTGGTTGTGCGATTGTGATTGTACGATTGTGAATGTACGATTGTGATTCTATGATTGTGATTGTATGAATATGATTGTATGATTGTGATTGTATAATTGTGATCGTATGATTGTGATTGTATGATTGTGATTGTATGATTGTGATTGTATGATTGAGATTGTATGATTGTGATTGTATGCTTGTGATTGTCTGATTGTTGTTGTGCGATTGTGATTGTACGATTGTGATTGTACGATTGTGATTGTACGATTGTGATTGTATGATTATGATTGTATGATTGTGATTGCATGATTGTGATTGTATGATTGTGATTGCATGATTTTGAATGTATGATTGTGATTGTATGATTGTGATTGTATGATTGTGATTGTAGGAGTGTGATAGTATGATTGTGATTGTATGATTGTGATGTATGATTGTAATTGTATGATTATGATTGTATGATTGTGATTGTATGATTGAGATTGTATGATTGTGATTGTATGCTTGCGATTGTATGAATGTGATTGTATGATTGTGATTGTATGATTGTGATTGTATGATTGTGATTGTATGATTGTGTTTGAATGATTGTGGTTGTATGATTGTGATTGTATGATTGTGATTGTATGATTGTGATTGTATGATTGTGAATGTACGATTGTGATTGTACGATTGTGATTGTATGATTGCGATTGTATGATTGTGATAGTATGATTGTGATTGTATGATTGTGATTGTATGATTGTGATTGTCTGATTGTTGTTGTGCGATTGTGATTGTACGATTGTGATTGTACGATTGTGATTGTACGATTGTGATTGTATGATTATGATTGTATGATTGTGATTGCATGATTGTGATTGTATGATTGTGATTGCATGATTTTGAATGTATGATTGTGATTGTATGATTGTGATTGTATGATTGTGATTGTAGGAGTGTGATAGTATGATTGTGATTGTATGATTGTGATTGTATGATTGTGATTGTATGATTATGATTGTATGATTGTGATTGTATGATTGTATTTGGGAGATTGTATTTGGGAGATTGTATTTGAGAGATTGTAATTGTATGATTGCGATTGTATGATTGCGATTGTATGATTGCGATTGTATGATTGTGATTGTATGATTGTGATGTATGATTGTAATTGTATGATTATGATTGTATGATTGTGATTGTATGATTGTGATGGTATGATTGTGATTGTATGATTGCGATCGTGTGATTATGATTGTATGATTGTGATTGTATTTTTGTGATTGTATTTTTGTGATTGTAAGATTATGATTGTATGATTGTGATTGTATGATTGAGATTGTATGATTGTGATTGTATGATTGTGATTGTATGATTGTGATAGTATGATTGTGATTGTATGATTGTGATGTATGATTGTAATTGTATGATTATGATTGTATGATTGTGATTGTGTGATTGTGATTGTATGATTGTATTTGGGAGATTGTATTTGGGATATTGTAATTGTATGATTGCGATTGTATGATTGTGATTGCATGATTGTGATTGTATGATTGTGATTGTATGATTGTATTTGGGAGATTGTATTTGGGATATTGTAATTGTATGATTGCGATTGTATGATTGCGATTGTATGATTGTGATTGTATGATTGTGATAGTATGATTGTGATTGTATGATTGTGATGTATGATTGTAATTGTATGATTATGATTGTATGATTGTGATTGTGTGATTGTGATTGTATGATTGTATTTGGGAGATTGTATTTGGGATATTGTAATTGTATGATTGCGATTGTATGATTGTGATTGCATGATTGTGATTGTATGATTGTGATTTAATGATTGTATTTGGGAGATTGTATTTGGGATATTGTAATTGTATGATTGCGATTGTATGATTGCGATTGTATGATTGTGATTGTATGATTGTGATTGTATGATTGTGATTGTATGATTGTATTTGGGAGATTGTATTTGGGATATTGTAATTGTATGATTGCGATTGTATGATTGTGATTGTATGATTGTGATGTATGATTGAGATTGTATGATTGTGATTGTATGATTGTGATGTATGATTGTAATTGTATGATTATGATTGTATGATTGTGATTGTGTGATTGTGATTGTATGATTGTATTTGGGAGATTGTATTTGGGATATTGTAATTGTATGATTGCGATTGTATGATTGTGATTGTATGATTGTGATGTATGATTGAGATTGTATGATTGTGATTGTATGCTTGCGATTGTATGATTGTGATGGTATGATTGTGATTGTATGATTGCGATCGTATGATTTTGATTGTATGATTATGATTGTATGATTGTGATTGTATGATTGTGATTGTATGATTGTGATTGTATGATTGTGATTGTATAATTGTGATTGTATGATTGTGATTGTATGATGGAGATTGTATGATTGTGAAAGTATGATTGTGATTGTATGATTATGATTGTATGATTGTGATTGTATGATTGTGATTGTATGATTGTGATTGTATGATTGTATTTGGGAGATTGTATTTGGGATATTGTAATTGTATGATTGCGATTGTATGATTGTGATTGTATGATTGTGATGTATGATTGAGATTGTATGATTGTGATTGTATGATTGTGATTGTATGATTGTGATTGTATGATTGTGAAAGTATGATTGTGATTGTATGATTGTGATTGTATGATTGTGATTGTATGATTGTGATTGTATGATTGTATTTGGGAGATTGTATTTGGGAGATTGTAATTGTACGATTGCGATTGTATGATTGTGATTGTATGATTGCGATTGTATGATTGTGATTGTATGATTGTGATGTATGATTGTAATTGTATGATTATGATTCTATGATTGTGATTGTATGATTGAGATTGTATGATTGTCATTGTATGATTGCGATTGTATGATTGTGATTGTATGATTGCGATTGTATGATTGTGATTGTATGATTGTGATGTATGATTGTAATTGTATGATTATGATTGTATGATTGTGATTTTATGATTGTGATTGTATGATTGTGATTGTATGATTGTGATTGTATGATTGTATTTGGGAGATTGTATTTGGGAGATTGTAATTGTACGATTGCGATTGTATGATTGTGATTGTATGATTGCGATTGTATGATTGTGATTGTATGATTGTGATGTATCATTGTAATTGTATGATTATGATTCTATGATTGTGATTGTATGATTGAGATTGTATGATTGTGATTGTATGATTGCGATTGTATGATTGTGATTGTATGATTGCGATTGTATGATTGTGATTGTATGATTGTGATGTATGATTGTAATTGTATGATTATGATTGTATGATTGTGATTGTATGATTGAGATTGTATGATTGGGATTGTATGATTTTATTTGGGAGATTGTATTTGGGATATTGTAATTGTATGACTGCGATTGTAAAATTGTGATTGTATGATTGTGATGTATGATTGTAATTGTATGATTATGATTGTATGATTGTGATTGTATGATTGAGATTGTATGATTGTGATTGTATGCTTGCGATTGTATGAATGTGATTGTATGATTGTGATTGTATGATTGTGATTGTATGATTGTGATTGTATGATTGTGTTTGAATGATTGTGATTGTATGATTGTGATTGTATGATTGTGATTGTATGATTGTGATTGTATGATTGTGAATGTACGATTGTGATTGTATGATTGCGATTGTATGATTGTGATAGTATGATTGTGATTGTATGATTGTGATTGTATGATTGTGATTGTCTGATTGTTGTTGTGCGATTGTGATTGTACGATTGTGATTGTACGATTGTGATTGTACGATTGTGATTGTATGATTATGATTGTATGATTGTGATTGCATGATTGTGATTGTATGATTGTGATTGCATGATTTTGAATGTATGATTGTGATTGTATGATTGTGATTGTATGATTGTGATTGTAGGAGTGTGATAGTATGATTGTGATTGTATGATTGTGATTGTATGATTGTGATTGTATGATTATGATTGTATGATTGTGATTGTATGATTGTATTTGGGAGATTGTATTTGGGAGATTGTATTTGGGAGATTGTAATTGTATGATTGCGATTGTATGATTGCGATTGTATGATTGCGATTGTATGATTGTGATTGTATGATTGTGATGTATGATTGTAATTGTATGATTATGATTGTATGATTGTGATTGTATGATTGTGATGGTATGATTGTGATTGTATGATTGCGATCGTGTGATTGTGATTGTATGATTGTGATTGTATTTTTGTGATTGTATTTTTGTGATTGTAAGATTATGATTGTATGATTGTGATTGTATGATTGAGATTGTATGATTGTGATAGTATGATTGTGATTGTATGATTGTGATAGTACGATTGTGATTGTATGATTGTGATGTATGATTGTAATTGTATGATTATGATTGTATGATTGTGATTGTGTGATTGTGATTGTATGATTGTATTTGGGAGATTGTATTTGGGATATTGTAATTGTATGATTGCGATTGTATGATTGTGATTGCATGATTGTGATTGTATGATTGTGATTGTATGATTGTATTTGGGAGATTGTATTTGGGATATTGTAATTGTATGATTGCGTTTGTATGATTGCGATTGTATGATTGTGATTGTATGATTGTGATTGTATGATTGTGATTGTATGATAGTATTTGGGAGATTGTATTTGGGATATTGTAATTGTCTGATTGCGATTGTATGATTGTGATTGTATGATTGTGATGTATGATTGAGATTGTATGATTGTGATTGTATGCTTGCGATTGTATGATTGTGATGGTATGATTGTGATTGTATGATTGCGATCGTATGATTTTGATTGTATGATTATGATTGTATGATTGTGATTGTATGATTGTGATAGTATGATTGTGATTGTATGATTGTGATGTATGATTGTAATTGTATGATTATGATTGTATGATTGTGATTGTGTGATTGTGATTGTATGATTGTATTTGGGAGATTGTATTTGGGATATTGTAATTGTATGATTGCGATTGTATGATTGTGATTGCATGATTGTGATTGTATGATTGTGATTTAATGATTGTATTTGGGAGATTGTATTTGGGATATTGTAATTGTATGATTGCGATTGTATGATTGCGATTGTATGATTGTGATTGTATGATTGTGATGTATGATTGAGATTGTATGATTGTGATTGTATGCTTGCGATTGTATGATTGTGATGGTATGATTGTGATTGTATGATTGCGATCGTATGATTTTGATTGTATGATTATGATTGTATGATTGTGATTGTATGATTGCGATTGTATGATTGTGATTGTATGATTAAGTTTGTATTTTTGTGATTTTATGATTGTGATTGTATGATTGTGATTGTATGATTGTGATTGTATGATTGTGATTGTATGATTGCGATTGTATGAGTGCGATTGTATGATTGTGATTGCATAATTGTGATTATATGATTGTGATTGTATGATTGTGATTGTCTGATTGTGGTTGTATGATTGTGATTGTATGATTGAGATTGTATGATTGTGATTGTATGATTGCGATTGTATGATTGCCATTGTATGATTGTGATTGTATGATTGTGATTGTATGATTGTGATTGTATGATTGTGATTGTATGATTGTGATTGTATGATTGTGATTGTATGATTGTGATTGTATGATTGTGATTGTATGATGGAGATTGTATGATTGTGAAAGTATGATTGTGATTGTATGATTATGATTGTATGATTGTGATTGTATGATTGTGATTGTATGATTGTGATTGTATGATTGTATTTGGGAGATTGTATTTGGGATATTGTAATTGTATGATTGCGATTGTATGATTGTGATTGTATGATTGTGATGTATGATTGAGATTGTATGATTGTGATTGTATGATTGTGATTGTATGATTGTGATTGTATGATTGTGATTGTATGATTGTGATTGTATGATTGTGATTGTATGATTGTATTTGGGAGATTGTATTTGGGAGATTGTAATTGTACGATTGCGATTGTATGATTGTGATTGTATGATTGCGATTGTATGATTGTGATTGTATGATTGTGATGTATGATTGTAATTGTATGATTATGATTCTATGATTGTGATTGTATGATTGAGATTGTATGATTGTCATTGTATGATTGCGATTGTATGATTGTGATTGTATGATTGCGATTGTATGATTGTGATTGTATGATTGTGATGTATGATTGTAATTGTATGATTATGATTGTATGATTGTGATTTTATGATTGTGATTGTATGATTGTGATTGTATGATTGTGATTGTATGATTGTATTTGGGAGATTGTATTTGGGAGATTGTAATTGTACGATTGCGATTGTATGATTGTGATTGTATGATTGCGATTGTATGATTGTGATTGTATGATTGTGATGTATCATTGTAATTGTATGATTATGATTCTATGATTGTGATTGTATGATTGAGATTGTATGATTGTGATTGTATGATTGCGATTGTATGATTGTGATTGTATGATTGCGATTGTATGATTGTGATTGTATGATTGTGATGTATGATTGTAATTGTATGATTATGATTGTATGATTGTGATTGTATGATTGAGATTGTATGATTGTGATTGTATGATCGTGATTGTATGATTGTGATTGTATGATTGTGATTGTATGATTGTGATTGTATGATTGTGATTGTATGATTGTGATTGTATGATTGTGATTGTATGATTGTGATTGTATGATTGTGATTGTCTGATTGTGGTTGTGCGATTGTGATTGTACGATTGTGATTGTACGATTGTGATAGTGTGATTGTGACTGTATGATTGTGATTGTATGATTGTGATTGTATGATTAAGTTTGTATTTTTGTGATTTTATGATTGTGATTGTATGATTGTGATTGTATGATTGTGATTGTATGATTGTGATTGTATGATTGCGATTGTATGAGTGCGATTGTATGATTGTGATTGCATAATTGTGATTATATGATTGTGATTGTATGATTGTGATTGTCTGATTGTGGTTGTATGATTGTGATTGTATGATTGAGATTGTATGATTGTGATTGTATGATTGCGATTGTATGATTGCCATTGTATGATTGTGATTGTATGATTGTGATTGTATGATTGTGATTGTATGATTGTGATTGTATGATTGTGATTGTCGGATTGTGGTTGTATGATTGTGATTGTATGATTGTGATTGTATGATTGAGATTGTATGATTGTGACTGTATGATTGCGATTGTATGATTGTGATTGTATGATTGTGATTGTATGAATGTGATTGTATGATTGTGATTGTATGATTGTGATTGTATGATTGTGATTGTATGATTGTGAAAGTATGATTGTGATTGTATGATTGTGATTGTATGACTGTGATTGTATGACTGTGATTGTATGAGTGTGATTGTCTGATTGTGGTTGTGCGATTGTGATTGTACGATTGTGAATGTACGATTGTGATTCTATGATTGTGATTGTATGAATATGATTGTATGATTGTGATTGTATAATTGTGATCGTATGATTGTGATTGTATGATTGTGATTGTATGATTGTGATTGTATGATTGAGATTGTATGATTGTGATTGTATGCTTGCGATTGTATGATTGTGATTGTATGATTGTGATTGTATGATTGTGATTATATGATTGTGATTGTATGATTGTGATTGTATGATTGAGATAGTATGATTGTGATTATATGATTGTTATTGTATGACTGTGATTGTATGATTGTGATTGTATGATTGTGATAGTATGATTGTGAAAGTATGATTGTAATTGTATGATTGTGATTGTATGATTGTGATTGTATGATTGTGATTGTATGATTGTGATTGTATGATTGTGATTGTATGATTGTGATTGTATGATTGTGATTGTATGATTGTGATTGTCTGATTGTGGTTGTGCGATTGTGATTGTACGATTGTGATTGTACGATTGTGATAGTGTGATTGTGATTGTATGATTGTCATTGTATGATTGTGATTGTATGATTGTGATTGTTTGATTGTATTTGGGAGATTGTATTTGGGAGATTGTATTTGGGAGATTGTAATTGTATGATTGCGATTGTATGATTGTGATTGTATGATTGCGATTGTATGATTGTGATTGTATGATTGTGATGTATCATTGTAATTGTATGATTATGATTCTATGATTGTGATTGTATGATTGAGATTGTATGATTGTGATTGTATAATTGCGATTGTATGATTGTGATTGTATGATTGCGATTGTATGATTGTGATTGTATGATTGTGATGTATGATTGTAATTGTATGATTATGATTGTATGATTGTGATTGTATGATTGAGATTGTATGATTGTGATTGTATGATCGTGATTGTATGATTGTGATTGTATGATTGTGATTGTATGATTGTGATTGTATGATTGTGATTGTATGATTGTGATTGTATGATTGTGATTGTATGATTGTGAAAGTATGATTGTGATTGTATGATTGTGATTGTATGATTGTGATTGTATGATTGTGATTGTATGATTGTGATTGTATGAGTGTGATTGTCTGTGGTTGTGCGATTGTGATTGTACGATTGTGAATGTACGATTGTGATTGTATGATTGTGATTGTATGAATATGATTGTATGATTGTGATTGCATGATTGTGATTGTATGATTGTGATTGCATGATTTTGAATGTATGATTCTGATTGAATGATTGTGATTGTATGATTGTGATCGTATGATTGTGATTGTATGATTGTGATTGTATGATTGTGATTGTATGATTGAGATTGTATGATTGTGATTGTATGCTTGCGATTGTATGATTGTGATTGTATGATTGTGATTGTATGATTGTGATTATATGATTGTGATTGTATGATCGTGATTGTATGATTGAGATAGTATGATTGTGATTATATGATTGTTATTGTATGACTGTGATTGTATGATTGTGATTGTATGATTGTGATTGCATGATTTTTAATGTATGATTGTGATTGTATGATTGTGATTGCATGATTTTGAATGTATGATTGTGATTGTATGATTGTGATTGTATGATTGTGATTGTATGATTGTGATTGTATGATTGTGATTGTATGATTGTGATTGTATGATTGTGATTGTATGATTGTGATTGTATGATTGTGATTGTATGATTGTGATTGTATGATTGTGATAGTATGATTGTGATTGTATGATTGTGATTGTATGATTGTGATTGTATGATTGTGATTGTATGATTGTGATTGTATGATTGTGATTGTATGATTGTATTTGGGAGATTGTATTTGGGAGATTGTATTTGGGAGATTGTAATTGTATGATTGCGATTGTATGATTGTGATTGTATGATTGCGATTGTATGATTGTGATTGTATGATTGTGATGTATGATTGTAATTGTATGATTTTGATTGTATGATTGTGATTGTATGATTGTGATTGTATGATTGTATTTGGGAGATTGTATTTGGGAGGTTGTATTTGGGAGATTGTAATTGTATAATTGCGATTGTATGATTGTGATTGCATAATTGTGATTGTATGATTGTGATTGTATGATTGTGATTGTCGGATTGTGGTTGTATGATTGTGATTGTATGATTGTGATTGTATGATTGTGATTGTATGATTGAGATTGTATGATTGTGATTGTATGATTGCGATTGTATGATTGTGATTGTATGATTGTGATTGTATGAATGTGATTGTATGATTGTGATTGTATGATTGTGATTGTATGATTGTGATTGTATGATTGTGAAAGTATGATTGTGATTGTATGATTGTGATTGTATGACTGTGATTGTATGATTGTGATTGTATGAGTGTGATTGTCTGATTGTGGTTGTGCGGTTGTGATTGTACGATTGTGAATGTACGATTGTGATTCTATGATTGTGATTGTATGAATATGATTGTATGATTGTGATTGCATGATTGTGATTGTATGATTGTGATTGCATGATTTTGAATGTATGAATCTGATTGAATGATTGTGATTGTATGATTGTGATCGTATGATTGTGATTGTATGATTGTGATTGTATGATTGTGATTGTGTGATTGAGATTGTATGATTGTGATTGTATGCTTGCGATTGTATGATTGTGATTGTATGATTGTGATTGTATGATTGTGATTATATGATTGTGATTGTATGATTGTGATTGTATGATTGAGATAGTATGATTGTGATTATATGATTGTTATTGTATGACTGTGGTTGTATGATTGTGATTGTATGATTGTGATAGTATGATTGTGAAAGTATGATTGTAATTGTATGATTGTGATTGTATGATTGTGATTGTATGATTGTGATTGTATGATTGTGATTGTATGATTGTGATTGTATGATTGAGATTGTATGATTGAGATTGTATGATTGTGATGTATGATTGAGATTGTATGATTGTGATTGTATGCTTGCGATTGTATGATTGTGATTGTATGATTGTGATTGTATGATTGTGATTGTATGATTGTGATTGTATGATTGTGATTGTATGATTGTGATTGTATGATTGTGATAGTATGATTGTGATTGTATGATTGTGATGTATGATTGTAATTGTATGATTATGATTGTATGATTGTGATTGTGTGATTGTGATTGTATGATTGTATTTGGGAGATTGTATTTGGGATATTGTAATTGTATGATTGCGATTGTATGATTGTGATTGCATGATTGTGATTGTATGATTGTGATTGTATGATTGTATTTGGGAGATTGTATTTGAGATATTGTAATTGTATGATTGCGATTGTATGATTGCGATTGTATGATTGCGATTGTATGATTGTGATTGTATGATTGTGATTGTATGATTGTATTTGGGAGATTGTATTTGGGATATTGTAATTGTATGATTGCGATTGTATGATTGTGATTGTATGATTGTGATGTATGATTGAGATTGTATGATTGTGATTGTATGCTTGCGATTGTATGATTGTGATTGTATGATTGCGATTGTATGATTGTGATTGTATGATTGTGATGTATGATTGTAATTGTATGATTATGATTGTATGATTGTGATTGTATGATTGAGATTGTATGATTGTGATTGTATGTTCGTGATTGTATGATTGTGATTGTATGATTGTGATTGTATGATTGTGATTGTATGATTGTGATTGTATGATTGTGATTGTATGATTGTGATTGTATGATTGTGAAAGTATGATTGTGATTGTATGATTGTGATTGTATGATTGTGATTGTATGATTGTGATTGTATGAGTGTGATTGTCTGTGGTTGTGCGATTGTGATTGTACGATTGTGAATGTACGATTGTGATTGTATGATTGTGATTGTATGAATATGATTGTATGATTGTGATTGCATGATTGTGATTGTATGATTGTGATTGCATGATTTTGAATGTATGATTCTGATTGAATGATTGTGATTGTATGATTGTGATCGTATGATTGTGATTGTATGATTGTGATTGTATGATTGTGATTGTATGATTGAGATTGTATGATTGTGATTGTATGCTTGCGATTGTATGATTGTGATTGTATGATTGTGATTGTATGATTGTGATTATATGATTGTGATTGTATGATCGTGATTGTATGATTGAGATAGTATGATTGTGATTATATGATTGTTATTGTATGACTGTGATTGTATGATTGTGATTGTATGATTGTGATTGTATGATTGTGATTGCATGATTTTTAATGTATGATTGTGATTGTATGATTGTGATTGCATGATTTTGAATGTATGATTGTGATTGTATGATTGTGATTGTATGATTGTGATTGTATGATTGAGATTGTATGATTGTGATTGTATGATTGTGATTGTATGATTGTGATTGTATGATTGTGATAGTATGATTGTGATTGTATGATTGTGATTGTATGATTGTGATTGTATGATTGTGATTGTATGATTGTGATTGTATGATTGTGATTGTATGATTGTATTTGGGAGATTGTATTTGGGAGATTGTATTTGGGAGATTGTAATTGTATGATTGCGATTGTATGATTGTGATTGTATGATTGCGATTGTATGATTGTGATTGTATGATTGTGATGTATGATTGTAATTGTATGATTTTGATTGTATGATTGTGATTGTATGATTGTGATTGTATGATTGTATTTGGGAGATTGTATTTGGGAGGTTGTATTTGGGAGATTGTAATTGTATAATTGCGATTGTATGATTGTGATTGCATAATTGTGATTGTATGATTGTGATTGTATGATTGTGATTGTCGGATTGTGGTTGTATGATTGTGATTGTATGATTGTGATTGTATGATTGAGATTGTATGATTGTGATTGTATGATTGCGATTGTATGATTGTGATTGTATGATTGTGATGTATGATTGTAATTGTATGATTATGATTGTATGATTGTGATTGTATGATTGAGATTGTATGATTGTGATTGTATGATCGTGATTGTATGATTGTGATTGTATGATTGTGATTGTATGATTGTGATTGTATGATTGTGATTGTATGATTGTGATTGTATGATTGTGATTGTATGATTGTGATTGTATGATTGTGATTGTCTGATTGTGGTTGTGCGATTGTGATTGTACGATTGTGATTGTACGATTGTGATAGTGTGATTGTGACTGTATGATTGTGATTGTATGATTGTGATTGTATGATTGTGATTGTATGATTGTGATTGTGTGATTGTGATTGTATGATTGTGATTGTATGATTGTGATTGTATGATTGTATTTGGGAGATTGTATTTGGGAGATTGTATTTGGGAGATTGTAATTGTATGATTGCGATTGTATGATTGTGATTGTATGATTGCGATTGTATGATTGTGATTGTATGATTGTGATGTATGATTGTAATTGTATGATTTTGATTGTATGATTGTGATTGTATGATTGTGATTGTATGATTGTATTTGGGAGATTGTATTTGGGAGGTTGTATTTGGGAGATTGTAATTGTATGATTGCGATTGTATGATTGTGATTGCATAATGGTGATTGTATGATTGTGATTGTATGATTGTGATTGTCGGATTGTGGTTGTATGATTGTGATTGTATGATTGTGATTGTATGATTGAGATTGTATGATTGTGACTGTATGATTGCGATTGTATGATTGTGATTGTATGATTGTGATTGTATGCTTGCGATTGTATGATTGTGATTGTATGATTGTGATTGTATGATTGTGATTATATGATTGTGATTGTATGATTGTGATTGTATGATTGAGATAGTATGATTGTGATTATATGAATGTTTATTGTATGACTGTGATTGTATGATTGTGATTGTATGATTGTGATAGTATGATTGTGAAAGTATGATTGTAATTGTATGATTGTGATTGTATGATTGTGATTGTATGATTGTGATTGTATGATTGTGATTGTATGATTGTGATTGTATGATTGTGATTGTATGATTGTGATTGTATGATTGTGATTGTCTGATTGTGGTTGTGCGATTGTGATTGTACGATTGTGATTGTACGATTGTGATAGTGTGATTGTGATTGTATGATTGTCATTGTATGATTGTGATTGTATGATTGTGATTGTTTGATTGTATTTGGGAGATTGTATTTGGGAGATTGTATTTGGGAGATTGTAATTGTATGATTGCGATTGTATGATTGTGATTGTATGATTGCGATTGTATGATTGTGATTGTATGATTGTGATGTATCATTGTAATTGTATGATTATGATTCTATGATTGTGATTGTATGATTGAGATTGTATGATTGTGATTGTATAATTGCGATTGTATGATTGTGATTGTATGATTGCGATTGTATGATTGTGATTGTATGATTGTGATGTATGATTGTAATTGTATGATTATGATTGTATGATTGTGATTGTATGATTGAGATTGTATGATTGTGATTGTATGATCGTGATTGTATGATTGTGATTGTATGATTGTGATTGTATGATTGTGATTGTATGATTGTGATTGTATGATTGTGATTGTATGATTGTGATTGTATGATTGTGAAAGTATGATTGTGATTGTATGATTGTGATTGTATGATTGTGATTGTATGATTGTGATTGTATGAGTGTGATTGTATGAGTGTGATTGTCTGTGGTTGTGCGATTGTGATTGTACGATTGTGAATGTACGATTGTGATTGTATGATTGTGATTGTATGAATATGATTGTATGATTGTGATTGCATGATTGTGATTGTATGATTGTGATTGCATGATTTTGAATGTATGATTCTGATTGAATGATTGTGATTGTATGATTGTGATCGTATGATTGTGATTGTATGATTGTGATTGTATGATTGTGATTGTATGATTGAGATTGTATGATTGTGATTGTATGCTTGCGATTGTATGATTGTGATTGTATGATTGTGATTGTATGATTGTGATTATATGATTGTGATTGTATGATCGTGATTGTATGATTGAGATAGTATGATTGTGATTATATGATTGTTATTGTATGACTGTGATTGTATGATTGTGATTGTATGATTGTGATTGCATGATTTTTAATGTATGATTGTGATTGTATGATTGTGATTGCATGATTTTGAATGTATGATTGTGATTGTATGATTGTGATTGTATGATTGTGATTGTATGATTGTGATTGTATGATTGTGATTGTATGATTGTGATTGTATGATTGTGATTGTATGATTGTGATTGTATGATTGTGATTGTATGATTGTGATAGTATGATTGTGATTGTATGATTGTGATTGTATGATTGTGATTGTATGATTGTGATTGTATGATTGTGATTGTATGATTGTGATTGTATGATTGTATTTGGGAGATTGTATTTGGGAGATTGTATTTGGGAGATTGTAATTGTATGATTGCGATTGTATGATTGTGATTGTATGATTGCGATTGTATGATTGTGATTGTATGATTGTGATGTATGATTGTAATTGTATGATTTTGATTGTATGATTGTGATTGTATGATTGTGATTGTATGATTGTATTTGGGAGATTGTATTTGGGAGGTTGTATTTGGGAGATTGTAATTGTATAATTGCGATTGTATGATTGTGATTGCATAATTGTGATTGTATGATTGTGATTGTATGATTGTGATTGTCGGATTGTGGTTGTATGATTGTGATTGTATGATTGTGATTGTATGATTGTGATTGTATGATTGAGATTGTATGATTGTGATTGTATGATTGCGATTGTATGATTGTGATTGTATGATTGTGATTGTATGAATGTGATTGTATGATTGTGATTGTATGATTGTGATTGTATGATTGTGATTGTATGATTGTGAAAGTATGATTGTGATTGTATGATTGTGATTGTATGACTGTGATTGTATGATTGTGATTGTATGAGTGTGATTGTCTGATTGTGGTTGTGCGATTGTGATTGTACGATTGTGAATGTACGATTGTGATTCTATGATTGTGATTGTATGAATATGATTGTATGATTGTGATTGCATGATTGTGATTGTATGATTGTGATTGCATGATTTTGAATGTATGAATCTGATTGAATGATTGTGATTGTATGATTGTGATCGTATGATTGTGATTGTATGATTGTGATTGTATGATTGTGATTGTGTGATTGAGATTGTATGATTGTGATTGTATGCTTGCGATTGTATGATTGTGATTGTATGATTGTGATTGTATGATTGTGATTATATGATTGTGATTGTATGATTGTGATTGTATGATTGAGATAGTATGATTGTGATTATATGATTGTTATTGTATGACTGTGGTTGTATGATTGTGATTGTATGATTGTGATAGTATGATTGTGAAAGTATGATTGTAATTGTATGATTGTGATTGTATGATTGTGATTGTATGATTGTGATTGTATGATTGTGATTGTATGATTGTGATTGTATGATTGTGATTGTATGATTGTGATTGTATGATTGTGATTGCATGATTGTGATTGCATGATTGTGATTGTATGATTGTGATTGCATGATTGTGATTGTATGATTGTGATTGCATGATTTTGAATGTATGATTGTGATTGCATGATTGTGATTGTATGATTGTGATTGTATGATTGTGATTGTATGATTGTATTTGGGAGATTGTATTTGGGAGATTGTATTTGGGAGATTGTAATTGTATGATTGCGATTGTATGATTGTGATTGTATGATTGCGATTGTATGATTGTGATTGTATGATTGTGATTGTATGATTGTGATTGTATGATTGTGATTGTATGATTGTGATAGTATGATTGTGATTGTATGATTGTGATTGTATGATTGTGATTGTAGGAGTGTGATAGTATGATTGTGATTGTATGATTGTGATTGTATGATTGTGATTGTATGATTGAGATTGTATGATTGAGATTGTATGATTGTGATGTATGATTGAGATTGTATGATTGTGATTGTATGCTTGCGATTGTATGATTGTGATTGTATGATTGTGATTGTATGATTGTGATTGTATGATTGTGATTGTATGATTGTGATTGTATGATTGTGATTGTATGATTGTGATAGTATGATTGTGATTGTATGATTGTGATGTATGATTGTAATTGTATGATTCTGATTGTATGATTGTGATTGTGTGATTGTGATTGTATGATTGTATTTGGGAGATTGTATTTGGGATATTGTAATTGTATGATTGCGATTGTATGATTGTGATTGCATGATTGTGATTGTATGATTGTGATTGTATGATTGTATTTGGGAGATTGTATTTGGGATATTGTAATTGTATGATTGCGATTGTATGATTGCGATTGTATGATTGCGATTGTATGATTGTGATTGTATGATTGTGATTGTATGATTGTATTTGGGAGATTGTATTTGGGATATTGTAATTGTATGATTGCGATTGTATGATTGTGATTGTATGATTGTGATGTATGATTGAGATTGTATGATTGTGATTGAATGCTTGCGATTGTATGATTGTGATTGTATGATTGCGATTGTATGATTGTGATTGTATGATTGTGATGTATGATTGTAATTGTATGATTATGATTGTATGATTGTGATTGTATGATTGAGATTGTATGATTGTGATTGTATGTTCGTGATTGTATGATTGTGATTGTATGATTGTGATTGTATGATTGTGATTGTATGATTGTGATTGTATGATTGTGATTGTATGATTGTGATTGTATGATTGTGAAAGTATGATTGTGATTGTATGATTGTGATTGTATGATTGTGATTGTATGATTGTGATTGTATGAGTGTGATTGTCTGTGGTTGTGCGATTGTGATTGTACGATTGTGAATGTACGATTGTGATTGTATGATTGTGATTGTATGAATATGATTGTATGATTGTGATTGTATGATTGTGATTGCATGATTTTGAATGTATGATTCTGATTGAATGATTGTGATTGTATGATTGTGATCGTATGATTGTGATTGTATGATTGTGATTGTATGATTGAGATTGTATGATTGTGATTGTATGCTTGCGATTGTATGATTGTGATTGTATGATTGTGATTGTATGATTGTGATTATATGATTGTGATTGTATGATCGTGATTGTATGATTGAGATAGTATGATTGTGATTATATGATTGTTATTGTATGACTGTGATTGTATGATTGTGATTGTATGATTGTGATTGCATGATTTTTAATGTATGATTGTGATTGTATGATTGTGATTGCATGATTTTGAATGTATGATTGTGATTGTATGATTGTGATTGTATGATTGTGATTGTATGATTGTGATTGTATGATTGTGATTGTATGATTGTGATTGTATGATTGTGATTGTATGATTGTGATTGTATGATTGTGATAGTATGATTGTGATTGTATGATTGTGATTGTATGATTGTGATTGTATGATTGTGATTGTATGATTGTGATTGTATGATTGTGATTGTATGATTGTATTTGGGAGATTGTATTTGGGAGATTGTATTTGGGAGATTGTAATTGTATGATTGCGATTGTATGATTGTGATTGTATGATTGCGATTGTATGATTGTGATTGTATGATTGTGATGTATGATTGTAATTGTATGATTTTGATTGTATGATTGTGATTGTATGATTGTGATTGTATGATTGTGATTGTATGATTGTATTTGGGAGATTGTATTTGGGAGGTTGTATTTGGGAGATTGTAATTGTATAATTGCGATTGTATGATTGTGATTGCATAATTGTGATTGTATGATTGTGATTGTATGATTGTGATTGTCGGATTGTGGTTGTATGATTGTGATTGTATGATTGTGATTGTATGATTGAGATTGTATGATTGTGATTGTATGATTGCGATTGTATGATTGTGATTGTATGATTGTGATTGTATGAATGTGATTGTATGATTGTGATTGTATGATTGTGATTGTATGATTGTGATTGTATGATTGTGAAAGTATGATTGTGATTGTATGATTGTGATTGTATGACTGTGATTGTATGATTGTGATTGTATGAGTGTGATTGTCTGATTGTGGTTGTGCGATTGTGATTGTACGATTGTGAATGTACGATTGTGATTCTATGATTGTGATTGTATGAATATGATTGTATGATTGTGATTGCATGATTGTGATTGTATGATTGTGATTGCATGATTTTGAATGTATGAATCTGATTGAATGATTGTGATTGTATGATTGTGATCGTATGATTGTGATTGTATGATTGTGATTGTATGATTGTGATTGTATGATTGAGATTGTATGATTGTGATTGTATGCTTGCGATTGTATGATTGTGATTGTATGATTGTGATTGTCGGATTGTGGTTGTATGATTGTGATTGTATGATTGTGATTGTATGATTGAGATTGTATGATTGTGATTGTATGATTGCGATTGTATGATTGTGATTGTATGATTGTGATTGTATGAATGTGATTGTATGATTGTGATTGTATGATTGTGATTGTATGATTGTGATTGTACGATTGTGAATGTACGATTGTGATTGTATGATTGTGACTGTATGAATATGATTGTATGATTGTGATTGCATGATTGTGATTGTATGATTGTGATTGCATGATTTTGAATGTATGATTCTGATTGAATGATTGTGATTGTATGATTGTGATCGTATGATTGTGATTGTATGATTGTGATTGTATGATTGTGATTGTATGATTGAGATTGTATGATTGTGATTGTATGCTTGCGATTGTATGATTGTGATTGTATGATTGTGATTGTATGATTGTGATTATATGATTGTGATTGTATGATCGTGATTGTATGATTGAGATAGTATGATTGTGATTATATGATTGTTATTGTATGACTGTGATTGTATGATTGTGATTGTATGATTGTGATTGCATGATTTTTAATGTATGATTGTGATTGTATGATTGTGATTGCATGATTTTGAATGTATGATTGTGATTGTATGATTGTGATTGTATGATTGTGATTGTATGATTGTGATTGTATGATTGTGATTGTATGATTGTGATTGTATGATTGTGATTGTATGATTGTGATTGTATGATTGTGATTGTATGATTGTGATAGTATGATTGTGATTGTATGATTGTGATTGTATGATTGTGATTGTATGATTGTGATTGTATAATTGTGATTGTATGATTGTGATTGTATGATTGTATTTGGGAGATTGTATTTGGGAGATTGTATTTGGGAGATTGTAATTGTATGATTGCGATTGTATGATTGTGATTGTATGATTGCGATTGTATGATTGTGATTGTATGATTGTGATGTATGATTGTAATTGTATGATTTTGATTGTATGATTGTGATTGTATGATTGTGATTGTATGATTGTATTTGGGAGATTGTATTTGGGAGGTTGTATTTGGGAGATTGTAATTGTATAATTGCGATTGTATGATTGTGATTGCATAATTGTGATTGTATGATTGTGATTGTATGATTGTGATTGTCGGATTGTGGTTGTATGATTGTGATTGTATGATTGTGATTGTATGATTGTGATTGTATGATTGAGATTGTATGATTGTGATTGTATGATTGCGATTGTATGATTGTGATTGTATGATTGTGATTGTATGAATGTGATTGTATGATTGTGATTGTATGATTGTGATTGTATGATTGTGATTGTATGATTGTGAAAGTATGATTGTGATTGTATGATTGTGATTGTATGACTGTGATTGTATGATTGTGATTGTATGAGTGTGATTGTCTGATTGTGGTTGTGCGATTGTGATTGTACGATTGTGAATGTACGATTGTGATTCTATGATTGTGATTGTATGAATATGATTGTATGATTGTGATTGCATGATTGTGATTGTATGATTGTGATTGCATGATTTTGAATGTATGAATCTGATTGAATGATTGTGATTGTATGATTGTGATCGTATGATTGTGATTGTATGATTGTGATTGTATGATTGTGATTGTGTGATTGAGATTGTATGATTGTGATTGTATGCTTGCGATTGTATGATTGTGATTGTATGATTGTGATTGTATGATTGTGATTATATGATTGTGATTGTATGATTGTGATTGTATGATTGAGATAGTATGATTGTTATTGTATGACTGTGGTTGTATGATTGTGATTGTATGATTGTGATAGTATGATTGTGAAAGTATGATTGTAATTGTATGATTGTGATTGTATGATTGTGATTGTATGATTGTGATTGTATGATTGTGATTGTATGATTGTGATTGTATGATTGTGATTGTATGATTGTGATTGCATGATTGTGATTGCATGATTGTGATTGTATGATTGTGATTGCATGATTGTGATTGTATGATTGTGATTGCATGATTTTGAATGTATGATTGTGATTGCATGATTGTGATTGTATGATTGTGATTGTATGATTGTGATTGTATGATTGTATTTGGGAGATTGTATTTGGGAGATTGTATTTGGGAGATTGTAATTGTATGATTGCGATTGTATGATTGTGATTGTATGATTGCGATTGTATGATTGTGATTGTATGATTGTGATTGTATGATTGTGATTGTATGATTGTGATTGTATGATTGTGATAGTATGATTGTGATTGTATGATTGTGATTGTATGATTGTGATTGTAGGAGTGTGATAGTATGATTGTGATTGTATGATTGTGATTGTATGATTGAGATTGTATGATTGAGATTGTATGATTGTGATGTATGATTGAGATTGTATGATTGTGATTGTATGCTTGCGATTGTATGATTGTGATTGTATGATTGTGATTGTATGATTGTGATTGTATGATTGTGATTGTATGATTGTGATTGTATGATTGTGATTGTATGATTGTGATTGTATGATTGTGATAGTATGATTGTGATTGTATGATTGTGATGTATGATTGTAATTGTATGATTATGATTGTATGATTGTGATTGTGTGATTGTGATTGTATGATTGTATTTGGGAGATTGTATTTGGGATATTGTAATTGTATGATTGCGATTGTATGATTGTGATTGCATGATTGTGATTGTATGATTGTGATTGTATGATTGTATTTGGGAGATTGTATTTGGGATATTGTAATTGTATGATTGCGATTGTATGATTGCGATTGTATGATTGCGATTGTATGATTGTGATTGTATGATTGTGATTGTATGATTGTATTTGGGAGATTGTATTTGGGATATTGTAATTGTATGATTGCGATTGTATGATTGTGATTGTATGATTGTGATGTATGATTGAGATTGTATGATTGTGATTGTATGCTTGCGATTGTATGATTGTGATTGTATGATTGCGATTGTATGATTGTGATTGTATGATTGTGATGTATGATTGTAATTGTATGATTATGATTGTATGATTGAGATTGTATGATTGTGATTGTATGTTCGTGATTGTATGATTGTGATTGTATGATTGTGATTGTATGATTGTGATTGTATGATTGTGATTGTATGATTGTGATTGTATGATTGTGATTGTATGATTGTGATTGTATGATTATGATTGTATGATTGTGATTGTATGATTGTGATTGTATGATTGTGATTGCATGATTTTGAATGTATGATTGTGATTGTATGATTGTGATTGTATGATTGTGATTGTATGATTGTGATTGTATGATTGTGATTGTATGATTGTGATTGTATGATTGTGATTGTATGATAGTGATTGTATGATTGTGATTGCATGATTGTGACTGTATGATTGTATTTGGGAGATTGTATTTGGGAGATTGTAATTGTACGATTGCGATTGTATGATTGTGTTTGTATGATTGCGATTGTATGATTGTGATTGTATGATTGTGATGTATCATTGTAATTGTATGATTGTGATTGTATGAATATGATTGTATGATTGTGATTGCATGATTGTGATTGTATGATTGTGATTGCATGATTTTGAATGTATGATTCTGATTGAATGATTGTGATTGTATGATTGTGATCGTATGATTGTGATTGTATGATTGTGATTGTATGATTGTGATTGTATGATTGAGATTGTATGATTGTGATTGTATGCTTGCGATTGTATGATTGTGATTGTATGATTGTGATTGTATGATTGTGATTATATGATTGTGATTGTATGATCGTGATTGTATGATTGAGATAGTATGATTGTGATTATATGATTGTTATTGTATGACTGTGATTGTATGATTGTGATTGTATGATTGTGATTGCATGATTTTTAATGTATGATTGTGATTGTATGATTGTGATTGCATGATTTTGAATGTATGATTGTGATTGTATGATTGTGATTGTATGATTGTGATTGTATGATTGTGATTGTATGATTGTGATTGTATGATTGTGATTGTATGATTGTGATTGTATGATTGTGATAGTATGATTGTGATTGTATGATTGTGATTGTATGATTGTGATTGTATGATTGTGATTGTATGATTGTGATTGTATGATTGTGATTGTATGATTGTATTTGGGAGATTGTATTTGGGAGATTGTATTTGGGAGATTGTAATTGTATGATTGCGATTGTATGATTGTGATTGTATGATTGCGATTGTATGATTGTGATTGTATGATTGTGATGTATGATTGTAATTGTATGATTTTGATTGTATGATTGTGATTGTATGATTGTGATTGTATGATTGTATTTGGGAGATTGTATTTGGGAGGTTGTATTTGGGAGATTGTAATTGTATAATTGCGATTGTATGATTGTGATTGCATAATTGTGATTGTATGATTGTGATTGTATGATTGTGATTGTCGGATTGTGGTTGTATGATTGTGATTGTATGATTGTGATTGTATGATTGAGATTGTATGATTGTGATTGTATGATTGCGATTGTATGATTGTGATTGTATGATTGTGATTGTATGAATGTGATTGTATGATTGTGATTGTATGATTGTGATTGTATGATTGTGATTGTATGATTGTGAAAGTATGATTGTGATTGTATGACTGTGATTGTATGATTGTGATTGTATGAGTGTGATTGTCTGATTGTGGTTGTGCGATTGTGATTGTACGATTGTGAATGTACGATTGTGATTCTATGATTGTGATTGTATGAATATGATTGTATGATTGTGATTGCATGATTGTGATTGTATGATTGTGATTGCATGATTTTGAATGTATGAATCTGATTGAATGATTGTGATTGTATGATTGTGATCGTATGATTGTGATTGTATGATTGTGATTGTATGATTGTGATTGTATGATTGAGATTGTATGATTGTGATTGTATGCTTGCGATTGTATGATTGTGATTGTATGATTGTGATTGTATGATTGTGATTATATGATTGTGATTGTATGATTGTGATTGTATGATTGAGATAGTATGATTGTGATTATATGATTGTTATTGTATGACTGTGATTGTATGATTGTGATTGTATGATTGTGATAGTATGATTGTGAAAGTATGATTGTAATTGTATGATTGTGATTGTATGATTGTGATTGTATGATTGTGATTGTATGATTGTGATTGTATGATTGTGATTGTATGATTGTGATTGTATGATTGTGATTGTATGATTGTGATTGCATGATTGTGATTGCATGATTGTGATTGTATGATTGTGATTGCATGATTGTGATTGTATGATTGTGATTGCATGATTTTGAATGTATGATTGTGATTGCATGATTGTGATTGTATGATTGTGATTGTATGATTGTGATTGTATGATTGTATTTGGGAGATTGTATTTGGGAGATTGTACATGGGAGATTGTAATTGTATGATTGCGATTGTATGATTGTGATTGTATGATTGCGATTGTATGATTGTGATTGTATGATTGTGATTGTATGATTGTGATTGTATGATTGTGATTGTATGATTGTGATAGTATGATTGTGATTGTATGATTGTGATTGTATGATTGTGATTGTAGGAGTGTGATAGTATGATTGTGATTGTATGATTGTGATTGTATGATTGTGATTGTATGATTGAGATTGTATGAATGAGATTGTATGATTGTGATGTATGATTGAGATTGTATGATTGTGATTGTATGCTTGCGATTGTATGATTGTGATTGTATGATTGTGATTGTATGATTGTGATTGTATGATTGTGATTGTATGATTGTGATTGTATGATTGTGATTGTATGATTGTGATAGTATGATTGTGATTGTATGATTGTGATGTATGATTGTAATTGTATGATTATGATTGTATGATTGTGATTGTGTGATTGTGATTGTATGATTGTATTTGGGAGATTGTATTTGGGATATTGTAATTGTATGATTGCGATTGTATGATTGTGATTGCATGATTGTGATTGTATGATTGTGATTGTATGATTGTATTTGGGAGATTGTATTTGGGATATTGTAATTGTATGATTGCGATTGTATGATTGCGATTGTATGATTGCGATTGTATGATTGTGATTGTATGATTGTGATTGTATGATTGTATTTGGGAGATTGTATTTGGGATATTGTAATTGTATGATTGCGATTGTATGATTGTGATTGTATGATTGTGATGTATGATTGAGATTGTATGATTGTGATTGTATGCTTGCGATTGTATGATTGTGATGGTATGATTGTGATTGTATGATTGCGATCGTATGATTTTGATTGTATGATTATGATTCATGATTGTGATTGTATGATTGCGATTGTATGATTGTGATTGTATGATTAAGTTTGTATTTTTGTGATTTTATGATTGTGATTGTATGATTGTGATTGTATGATTGTGATTGTATGATTGTGATTGTATGATTGTGATTGTATGATTGCGATTGTATGAATGCGATTGTATGATTGTGATTGCATAATTGTGATTATATGATTGTGATTGTATGATTGTGATTGTATGATTGTGATTGTCTGATTGTGGTTGTATGATTGTGATTGTATGATTGAGATTGTATGATTGTGATTGTATGATTGCGATTGTATGATTGCCATTGTATGATTGTGATTGTATGATTGTGATTGTATGATTGTGATTGTATGATTGTGATTGTATGATTGTGATTGTATGATTGTGATTGTATGATCGTGATTGTATGATTGTGAAAGTATGATTGTGATTGTATGATTATGATTGTATGATTGTGATTGTATGATTGTGATTGTATGATTGTATTTGGGAGATTGTATTTGGGAGATTGTAATTGTACGATTGCGATTGTATGATTGTGATTGTATGATTGCGATTGTATGATTGTGATTGTATGATTGTGATGTATGATTGTAATTGTATGATTATGATTCTATGATTGTGATTGTATGATTGAGATTGTATGATTGTCATTGTATGATTGCGATTGTATGATTGTGATTGTATGATTGCGATTGTATGATTGTGATTGTATGATTGTGATGTATGATTGTAATTGTATGATTATGATTGTATGATTGTGATTGTATGATTGAGATTGTATGATTGTGATTGTATGATCGTGATTGTATGATTGTGATTGTATGATTGCGATTGTATGATTGTGATTGTATGATCGTGATTGTATGATTGTGATTGTATGATTGTGATTGTATGATTGTGATTGTATGATTGTGATTGTATGATTGTGATTGTATGATTGTATTTGGGAGATTGTATTTGGGAGATTGTAATTGTACGATTGCGATTGTATGATTGTGATTGTATGATTGCGATTGTATGATTGTGATTGTATGATTGTGATGTATCATTGTAATTGTATGATTATGATTCTATGATTGTGATTGTATGATTGAGATTGTATGATTGTGATTGTATGATTGCGATTGTATGATTGTGATTGTATGATTGCGATTGTATGATTGTGATTGTATGATTGTGATGTATGATTGTAATTGTATGATTATGATTGTATGATTGTGATTGTATGATTGAGATTGTATGATTGTGATTGTATGATCGTGATTGTATGATCGTGATTGTATGATTGTGATTGTATGATTGTGATTGTATGATTGTGATTGTATGATTGTGATTGTATGATTGTGATTGTATGATTGTGAAAGTATGATTGTGATTGTATGATTGTGATTGTATGATTGCGATTGTATGATTGTGATTGTATGATTGTGATTGTATGATTGTGATTGTATGATTGTGATTGTATGATTGTGATTGTATGAGTGTGATTGTCTGTGGTTGTGCGATTGTGATTGTACGATTGTGAATGTACGACTGTGATTGTATGATTGTGATTGTATGAATATGATTGTATGATTGTGATTGCATGATTGTGATTGTATGATTGTGATTGCATGATTTTGAATGTATGATTCTGATTGAATGATTGTGATTGTATTATTGTGATCGTATGATTGTGATTGTATGATTGTGATTGTATGATTGTGATTGTTTGATTGTTTTTGGGAGATTGTATTTGGGAGATTGTATTTGGGAGATTGTAATTGTATGATTGCGATTGTATGATTGTGATTGTATGATTGCGATTGTATGATTGTGATTGTATGATTGTGATGTATGACTGTAATTGTATGATTATGATTGTATGATTGTGATTGTATGATTGAGATTGTATGATTGTGATTGTATGCTTGCGATTGTATGATTGTGATTGTATGATTGTGATTGTATGATTGTGATTGTATGATTGTGATTGTATGATTATGATTGTATGATTGTGATTGTATGATTGTGATTGTATGATTGTGATTGTATGATTGTGATAGTATGATTGTGATTGTATGACTGTGATTGTATGATTGTGATTGTATGATTGTGATTGTATGATTGAGATTGTATGATTGCGATTGTATGATTGCGATTGTATGATTGTGATTGTATGATTGTGATTGTATGATTGTGATTGTACGATTATGATTGTATGATTGTGATTGTATGATTGTGATTGCATGATTTTGAATGTATGATTGTGATTGTATGATTGTGATTGTATGATTGTGATTGTATGACTGTGATTGTATGATTGTGATTGTATGATTGTGATTGTATGATTGTGATAGTATGATTGTGATTGTATGATTGTGATTGTATGATTGTGATTGTATGATTGTGATTGTATGATTGTGAAAGTATGATTGTGATTGTATGATTGTGATTGTATGACTGTGATTGTATGATTGTGATTGTATGAGTGTGATTGTCTGATTGTGATTGTCGGATTGTGGTTGTATGATTGTGATTGTACAATTGTGATTGTATGATTGAGATTGTATGATTGTGATTGTATGATTGCGATTGTATGATTGTGATTGTATGATTGTGATTGTATGAATGTGATTGTATGATTGTGATTGTATGATTGTGATTGTATGATTGTGATTGTATGATTGTGAAAGTATTTTTGTGATTGTATGATTGTGATTGTATGACTGTGATTGTATGATTGTGATTGTATGAGTGTGATTGTCTGATTGTGGTTGTGCGATTGTGATTGTACGATTGTGAATGTACGATTGTGATTCTATGACTGTGATTGTATGAATATGATTGTATGATTGTGATTGCATGATTGTGATTGTATGATTGTGATTGCATGATTTTGAATGTATGATTCTGATTGAATGATTGTGATTGTATGATTGTGATCGTATGATTGTGATTGTATGATTGTGATTGTATGATTGCGATTGTATGATTGAGATTGTATGATTGTGATTGTATGCTTGCGATTGTATGATTGTGATTGTATGATTGTGATTGTATGATTGTGATTGTATGATTGTGATTGTATGATTGTGATTATATGATTGTGATTGTATGATTGTGATTGTATGATTGAGATAGTATGATTGTGATTATATGATTGTTATTGTATGACTGTGATTGTATGATTGTGATTGTATGATTGTGATAGTATGATTGTGAAAGTATGATTGTAATTGTATGATTGTGATTGTATGATTGTGATTGTATGATTGTGATTGTATGATTGTGATTGTATGATTGTGATTGTATGATTGTGATTGTCTGATTGTGGTTGTGCGATTGTGATTGTACGATTGTGATTGTACGATTGTGATAGTGTGATTGTGATTGTATGATTGTGATTGTATGATTGTGATTGTTTGATTGTATTTGGGAGATTGTATTTGGGAGATTGTATTTGGGAGATTGTAATTGTATGATTGCGATTGTATGATTGTGATTGTATGATTGCGATTGTATGATTGTGATTGTATGATTGTGATTGTATGATTGTGATTGTATGATTGTATTTGGGAGATTGTATTTGGGAGATTGTATTTGGGAGATTCTATTTGGGAGATTGTATTTGGGAGATTGTAATTGTATGATTGCGATTGTATGATTGTGATTGTATGATTGCGATTGTATGATTGTGATGTATGATTGTAATTGTATGATTTTGATTGTATGATTGTGATTGTATGATTGTGATTGTATGATTGTATTTGGGAGATTGTATTTGGGAGGTTGTATTTGGGAGATTGTAATTGTATGATTGCGATTGTATGATTGTGATTGTATGATTGCGATTGTATGATTGTGATGTATGATTGTAATTGTATGATTATGATTGTATGATTGTGATTGTATGATTGAGATTGTATGATTGAGATTGTATGATTGTGATTGTATGCTTGCGATTGTATGATTGTGATGTATGATTGTAATTGTATGATTTTGATTGTATGATTGTGATTGTATGATTGTATTTGGGAGATTGTATTTGGGAGGTTGTATTTGGGAGATTGTAATTGTATGATTGCGATTGTATGATTGTGATTGTATGATTGCGATTGTATGATTGTGATGTATGATTGTAATTGTATGATTATGATTGTATGATTGTGATTGTATGATTGAGATTGTATGATTGAGATTGTATGATTGTGATTGTATGCTTGCGATTGTATGATTGCGATTGTATGATTGTGATTGTATGATTGTGATTGTATGATTGTGATTGTATGATTGTGATTGTATGATTGTGATTATATGATTGTGATTGTATGATTGTGATTGTATGATTCTGATTGTATGATTGTGATAGTATGATTGTGATTGTATGATTGTGATTGTATGATTGTGATTGTATGATTGTGATTGTATGATTGTGATTGTATGATTGTGATTGCATGATTGTGACTGTATGATTGTGATTGCATGATTTTGAATGTATGATTGTGATTGTATGATTGTGATTGCATGATTGTGATTGTATGATTGTGGTTGCATGATTTTGAATGTATGATTGTGATTGTATGATTGTGATTGTATGATTGTGATTGTATGATTGTGATTGTATGATTGTGATTGTATGATTGAGATTGTATGATTGAGATTGTATGATTGTGATTGTATGCTTGCGATTGTATGATTGCGATTGTATGATTGTGATTGTATGATTGTGATTGTATGATTGAGATTGTATGATTGTGATTGTATGCTTGCGATTGTATGATTGTGATGTATGATTGTAATTGTATGATTTTGATTGTATGATTGTGATTGTATGATTGTGATTGTATGATTGTATTTGGGAGATTGTATTTGGGAGGTTGTATTTGGGAGATTGTAATTGTATGATTGCGATTGTATGATTGTGATTGTATGATTGCGATTGTATGATTGTGATGTATGATTGTAATTGTATGATTATGATTGTATGATTGTGATTGTATGATTGAGATTGTATGATTGAGATTGTATGATTGTGATTGTATGCTTGCGATTGTATGATTGCGATTGTATGATTGTGATTGTATGATTGTGATTGTATGATTGTGATTGTATGATTGTGATTGTATGATTGTGATTGTATGATTGTGATTGTATGATTCTGATTGTATGATTGTGATAGTATGATTGTGATTGTATGATTGTGATTGTATGATTGTGATTGTATGATTGTGATTGTATGATTGTGATTGTATGATTGTGATTGCATGATTGTGACTGTATGATTGTGATTGCATGATTTTGAATGTATGATTGTGATTGTATGATTGTGATTGCATGATTGTGATTGTATGATTGTGATTGCATGATTTTGAATGTATGATTGTGATTGTATGATTGTGATTGTATGATTGTGATTGTATGATTGTGATTGTATGATTGTGATTGTATGATTGTGATTGCATGATTGTGATTGTATGATTGTGATTGCATGATTGTGATTGTATGATTGTGATTGCATGATTTTGAATGTATGATTGTGATTGCATGATTGTGATTGTATGATTGTGATTGTATGATTGTGATTGTATGATTGTGATTGTATGATTGTATTTGGGAGATTGTATTTGGGATATTGTAATTGTATGATTGCGATTGTATGATTGTGATTGCATGATTGTGATGTATGATTGTAATTGTAAGATTATGATTGTATGATTGTGATTGTACGATTGAGATTGTATGATTGTGATTGTATGCTTGCGATTGTATGAATGTGATTGTATGATTGTGATTGTATGATTGTGATTGTATGATTGTGATTGTATGATTGTGATTGTATGATTGTGTTTGAATGATTGTGATTGTATGATTGTGATTGTATGATTGTGATTGTATGATTGTGATTGTATGATTGTGATTGTATGATTGTGATTGTATGATTGTGAATGTACGATTGTGATTGTATGATTGCGATTGTATGATTGTGATAGTATGATTGTGATTGTATGATTGTGATTGTATGATTGTGATTGTCTGATTGTTGTTGTGCGATTGTGATTGTACGATTGTGATTGTACGATTGTGATTGTACGATTGTGATTGTATGATTATGATTGTATGATTGTGATTGCATGATTGTGATTGTATGATTGTGATTGCATGATTTTGAATGTATGATTGTGATTGTATGATTGTGATTGCATGATTGTGATTGTATGATTGTGATTGTAGGAGTGTGATAGTATGATTGTGATTGTATGATTGTGATTGTATGATTGTGATTGTATGATTATGATTGTATGATTGTGATTGTATGATTGTATTTGGGAGATTGTATTTGGGAGATTGTATTTGGGAGATTGTAATTGTATGATTGCGATTGTATGATTGCGATTGTATGATTGCGATTGTATGATTGTGATTGTATGACTGTGATGTATGATTGTAATTGTATGATTATGATTGTATGATTGTGATTGTATGATTGTGATGGTATGATTGTGATTGTATGATTGCGATCGTGTGATTGTGATTGTATATTGTGATTGTATTTTTGTGATTGTATTTTTGTGATTGTATGATTATGATTGTATGATTGTGATTGTATGATTGAGATTGTATGATTGTGATTGTATGATTGTGATTGTATGATTGTGATAGTATGATTGTGATTGTATGATTGTGATTGTATGATTGTGATTGTATGATTGTATTTGGGAGATTGTATTTGGGATATTGTAATTGTATGATTGCGATTGTATGATTGTGATTGTGCGATTGTGGTTGTACGATTGTGATTGTACGATTGTGATTGTACGATTGTGATTGTATGATTATGATTGTATGATTGTGATTGCATGATTGTGATTGTATGATTGTGATTGCATGATTTTGAATGTATGATTGTGATTGTATGATTGTGATTGTATGATTGTGATTGTATGATTGTGATTGTAGGAGTGTGATAGTATGATTGTGATTGTATGATTGTGATTGTATGATTGTGATTGTATGATTGTGATTGTATGATTATGATTGTATGATTGTGATTGTATGATTGTATTTGGGAGATTGTATTTGGGAGATTGTATTTGGGAGATTGTAATTGTATGATTGCGATTGTATGATTGCGATTGTATGATTGCGATTGTATGATTGTGATTGTATGATTGTGATGTATGATTGTGATTGTATGATTGTATTTGGGAGATTGTATTTGGGATATTGTAATTGTATGATTGCGATTGTATGATTGTGATTGTATGATTGTGATTGTATGATTGTGATTGTATGATTGTGATTGTATGATTGTGATAGTATGATTGTGATTGTATGATTGTGATGTATGATTGTAATTGTATGATTATGATTGTATGATTGTGATTGTGTGATTGTGATTGTATGATTGTATTTGGGAGATTGTATTTGGGATATTGTAATTGTATGATTGCGATTGTATGATTGTGATTGCATGATTGTGATTGTATGATTGTGATTGTATGATTGTATTTGGGAGATTGTATTTGGGATATTGTAATTGTATGATTGCGATTGTATGATTGCGATTGTATGATTGTGATTGTATGATTGTGATTGTATGATTGTGACTGTATGATTGTATTTGGGATATTGTAATTGTATGATTGCGATTGTATGATTGTGATTGTATGATTGTGATGTATGATTGAGATTGTATGATTGTGATTGTATGCTTGCGATTGTATGATTGTGATGGTATGATTGTGATTGTATGATTGCGATCGTATGATTTTGATTGTATGATTATGATTGTATGATTGTGATTGTATGATTGGGATAGTATGATTGTGATTGTATGATTGTGATGTATGATTGTAATTGTATGATTATGATTGTATGATTGTGATTGTGTGATTGTGATTGTATGATTGTATTTGGGAGATTGTATTTGGGATATTGTAATTGTATGATTGCGATTGTATGATTGTGATTGCATGATTGTGATTGTATGATTGTGATTTAATGATTGTATTTGGGAGATTGTATTTGGGATATTGTAATTGTATGATTGCGATTGTATGATTGCGATTGTATGATTGTGATTGTATGATTGTGATTGTATGATTGTGAATGTATGATTGTATTTGGGAGATTGTATTTGGGATATTGTAATTGTATGATTGCGATTGTATGATTGTGATTGTATGATTGTGATGTATGATTGAGATTGTATGATTGTGATTGTATGCTTGCGATTGTATGATTGTGATGGTATGATTGTGATTGTATGATTGCGATCGTATGATTTTGATTGTATGATTATGATTGTATGATTGTGATTGTATGATTGCGATTGTATGATTGTGATTGTATGATTAAGTTTGTATTTTTGTGATTGTATGATTGTGATTGTATGATTGTGATTGTATGATTGTGATTGTATGATTGTGAAAGTATGATTGTGATTGTATGATTGTGATTGTATGACTGTGATTGTATGATTGTGATTGTATGAGTGTGATTGTATGATTGTGATTGTATGATTGAGATTGTATGATTGTGATTGTATGCTTGCGATTGTATGATTGTGATTGTATGATTGTGATTGTATGATTGTGATTATATGATTGTGATTGTATGATTGTGATTGTATGAATGTGATTGTATGATTGTGATTGTATGATTGTGATTGTATGATTGTGATTGTATGATTGTGAAAGTATGATTGTGATTGTATGACTGTGATTGTATGATTGTGATTGTATGAGTGTGATTGTCTGATTGTGGTTGTGCGATTGTGATTGTACGATTGTGAATGTACGATTGTGATTCTATGATTGTGATTGTATGAATATGATTGTATGATTGTGATTGCATGATTGTGATTGTATGATTGTGATTGCATGATTTTGAATGTATGAATCTGATTGAATGATTGTGATTGTATGATTGTGATCGTATGATTGTGATTGTATGATTGTGATTGTATGATTGTGATTGTATGATTGAGATTGTATGATTGTGATTGTATGCTTGCGATTGTATGATTGTGATTGTATGATTGTGATTGTATGATTGTGATTATATGATTGTGATTGTATGATTGTGATTGTATGATTGAGATAGTATGATTGTGATTATATGATTGTTATTGTATGACTGTGATTGTATGATTGTGATTGTATGATTGTGATAGTATGATTGTGAAAGTATGATTGTAATTGTATGATTGTGATTGTATGATTGTGATTGTATGATTGTGATTGTATGATTGTGATTGTATGATTGTGATTGTATGATTGTGATTGTATGATTGTGATTGTATGATTGTGATTGCATGATTGTGATTGCATGATTGTGATTGTATGATTGTGATTGCATGATTGTGATTGTATGATTGTGATTGCATGATTTTGAATGTATGATTGTGATTGCATGATTGTGATTGTATGATTGTGATTGTATGATTGTGATTGTATGATTGTATTTGGGAGATTGTATTTGGGAGATTGTACATGGGAGATTGTAATTGTATGATTGCGATTGTATGATTGTGATTGTATGATTGCGATTGTATGATTGTGATTGTATGATTGTGATTGTATGATTGTGATTGTATGATTGTGATTGTATGATTGTGATAGTATGATTGTGATTGTATGATTGTGATTGTATGATTGTGATTGTAGGAGTGTGATAGTATGATTGTGATTGTATGATTGTGATTGTATGATTGTGATTGTATGATTGAGATTGTATGAATGAGATTGTATGATTGTGATGTATGATTGAGATTGTATGATTGTGATTGTATGCTTGCGATTGTATGATTGTGATTGTATGATTGTGATTGTATGATTGTGATTGTATGATTGTGATTGTATGATTGTGATTGTATGATTGTGATTGTATGATTGTGATAGTATGATTGTGATTGTATGATTGTGATGTATGATTGTAATTGTATGATTATGATTGTATGATTGTGATTGTGTGATTGTGATTGTATGATTGTATTTGGGAGATTGTATTTGGGATATTGTAATTGTATGATTGCGATTGTATGATTGTGATTGCATGATTGTGATTGTATGATTGTGATTGTATGATTGTATTTGGGAGATTGTATTTGGGATATTGTAATTGTATGATTGCGATTGTATGATTGCGATTGTATGATTGCGATTGTATGATTGTGATTGTATGATTGTGATTGTATGATTGTATTTGGGAGATTGTATTTGGGATATTGTAATTGTATGATTGCGATTGTATGATTGTGATTGTATGATTGTGATGTATGATTGAGATTGTATGATTGTGATTGTATGCTTGCGATTGTATGATTGTGATGGTATGATTGTGATTGTATGATTGCGATCGTATGATTTTGATTGTATGATTATGATTCATGATTGTGATTGTATGATTGCGATTGTATGATTGTGATTGTATGATTAAGTTTGTATTTTTGTGATTTTATGATTGTGATTGTATGATTGTGATTGTATGATTGTGATTGTATGATTGTGATTGTATGATTGTGATTGTATGATTGCGATTGTATGAATGCGATTGTATGATTGTGATTGCATAATTGTGATTATATGATTGTGATTGTATGATTGTGATTGTATGATTGTGATTGTCTGATTGTGGTTGTATGATTGTGATTGTATGATTGAGATTGTATGATTGTGATTGTATGATTGCGATTGTATGATTGCCATTGTATGATTGTGATTGTATGATTGTGATTGTATGATTGTGATTGTATGATTGTGATTGTATGATTGTGATTGTATGATTGTGATTGTATGATCGTGATTGTATGATTGTGAAAGTATGATTGTGATTGTATGATTATGATTGTATGATTGTGATTGTATGATTGTGATTGTATGATTGTATTTGGGAGATTGTATTTGGGAGATTGTAATTGTACGATTGCGATTGTATGATTGTGATTGTATGATTGCGATTGTATGATTGTGATTGTATGATTGTGATGTATGATTGTAATTGTATGATTATGATTCTATGATTGTGATTGTATGATTGAGATTGTATGATTGTCATTGTATGATTGCGATTGTATGATTGTGATTGTATGATTGCGATTGTATGATTGTGATTGTATGATTGTGATGTATGATTGTAATTGTATGATTATGATTGTATGATTGTGATTGTATGATTGAGATTGTATGATTGTGATTGTATGATCGTGATTGTATGATTGTGATTGTATGATTGCGATTGTATGATTGTGATTGTATGATCGTGATTGTATGATTGTGATTGTATGATTGTGATTGTATGATTGTGATTGTATGATTGTGATTGTATGATTGTGATTGTATGATTGTATTTGGGAGATTGTATTTGGGAGATTGTAATTGTACGATTGCGATTGTATGATTGTGATTGTATGATTGCGATTGTATGATTGTGATTGTATGATTGTGATGTATCATTGTAATTGTATGATTATGATTCTATGATTGTGATTGTATGATTGAGATTGTATGATTGTGATTGTATGATTGCGATTGTATGATTGTGATTGTATGATTGCGATTGTATGATTGTGATTGTATGATTGTGATGTATGATTGTAATTGTATGATTATGATTGTATGATTGTGATTGTATGATTGAGATTGTATGATTGTGATTGTATGATCGTGATTGTATGATCGTGATTGTATGATTGTGATTGTATGATTGTGATTGTATGATTGTGATTGTATGATTGTGATTGTATGATTGTGATTGTATGATTGTGAAAGTATGATTGTGATTGTATGATTGTGATTGTATGATTGCGATTGTATGATTGTGATTGTATGATTGTGATTGTATGATTGTGATTGTATGATTGTGATTGTATGATTGTGATTGTATGAGTGTGATTGTCTGTGGTTGTGCGATTGTGATTGTACGATTGTGAATGTACGACTGTGATTGTATGATTGTGATTGTATGAATATGATTGTATGATTGTGATTGCATGATTGTGATTGTATGATTGTGATTGCATGATTTTGAATGTATGATTCTGATTGAATGATTGTGATTGTATTATTGTGATCGTATGATTGTGATTGTATGATTGTGATTGTATGATTGTGATTGTTTGATTGTTTTTGGGAGATTGTATTTGGGAGATTGTATTTGGGAGATTGTAATTGTATGATTGCGATTGTATGATTGTGATTGTATGATTGCGATTGTATGATTGTGATTGTATGATTGTGATGTATGACTGTAATTGTATGATTATGATTGTATGATTGTGATTGTATGATTGAGATTGTATGATTGTGATTGTATGCTTGCGATTGTATGATTGTGATTGTATGATTGTGATTGTATGATTGTGATTGTATGATTGTGATTGTATGATTATGATTGTATGATTGTGATTGTATGATTGTGATTGTATGATTGTGATTGTATGATTGTGATAGTATGATTGTGATTGTATGACTGTGATTGTATGATTGTGATTGTATGATTGTGATTGTATGATTGAGATTGTATGATTGCGATTGTATGATTGCGATTGTATGATTGTGATTGTATGATTGTGATTGTATGATTGTGATTGTACGATTATGATTGTATGATTGTGATTGTATGATTGTGATTGCATGATTTTGAATGTATGATTGTGATTGTATGATTGTGATTGTATGATTGTGATTGTATGACTGTGATTGTATGATTGTGATTGTATGATTGTGATTGTATGATTGTGATAGTATGATTGTGATTGTATGATTGTGATTGTATGATTGTGATTGTATGATTGTGATTGTATGATTGTGAAAGTATGATTGTGATTGTATGATTGTGATTGTATGACTGTGATTGTATGATTGTGATTGTATGAGTGTGATTGTCTGATTGTGATTGTCGGATTGTGGTTGTATGATTGTGATTGTACAATTGTGATTGTATGATTGAGATTGTATGATTGTGATTGTATGATTGCGATTGTATGATTGTGATTGTATGATTGTGATTGTATGAATGTGATTGTATGATTGTGATTGTATGATTGTGATTGTATGATTGTGATTGTATGATTGTGAAAGTATTTTTGTGATTGTATGATTGTGATTGTATGACTGTGATTGTATGATTGTGATTGTATGAGTGTGATTGTCTGATTGTGGTTGTGCGATTGTGATTGTACGATTGTGAATGTACGATTGTGATTCTATGACTGTGATTGTATGAATATGATTGTATGATTGTGATTGCATGATTGTGATTGTATGATTGTGATTGCATGATTTTGAATGTATGATTCTGATTGAATGATTGTGATTGTATGATTGTGATCGTATGATTGTGATTGTATGATTGTGATTGTATGATTGCGATTGTATGATTGAGATTGTATGATTGTGATTGTATGCTTGCGATTGTATGATTGTGATTGTATGATTGTGATTGTATGATTGTGATTGTATGATTGTGATTGTATGATTGTGATTATATGATTGTGATTGTATGATTGTGATTGTATGATTGAGATAGTATGATTGTGATTATATGATTGTTATTGTATGACTGTGATTGTATGATTGTGATTGTATGATTGTGATAGTATGATTGTGAAAGTATGATTGTAATTGTATGATTGTGATTGTATGATTGTGATTGTATGATTGTGATTGTATGATTGTGATTGTATGATTGTGATTGTATGATTGTGATTGTCTGATTGTGGTTGTGCGATTGTGATTGTACGATTGTGATTGTACGATTGTGATAGTGTGATTGTGATTGTATGATTGTGATTGTATGATTGTGATTGTTTGATTGTATTTGGGAGATTGTATTTGGGAGATTGTATTTGGGAGATTGTAATTGTATGATTGCGATTGTATGATTGTGATTGTATGATTGCGATTGTATGATTGTGATTGTATGATTGTGATTGTATGATTGTGATTGTATGATTGTATTTGGGAGATTGTATTTGGGAGATTGTATTTGGGAGATTCTATTTGGGAGATTGTATTTGGGAGATTGTAATTGTATGATTGCGATTGTATGATTGTGATTGTATGATTGCGATTGTATGATTGTGATGTATGATTGTAATTGTATGATTTTGATTGTATGATTGTGATTGTATGATTGTGATTGTATGATTGTATTTGGGAGATTGTATTTGGGAGGTTGTATTTGGGAGATTGTAATTGTATGATTGCGATTGTATGATTGTGATTGTATGATTGCGATTGTATGATTGTGATGTATGATTGTAATTGTATGATTATGATTGTATGATTGTGATTGTATGATTGAGATTGTATGATTGAGATTGTATGATTGTGATTGTATGCTTGCGATTGTATGATTGTGATGTATGATTGTAATTGTATGATTTTGATTGTATGATTGTGATTGTATGATTGTATTTGGGAGATTGTATTTGGGAGGTTGTATTTGGGAGATTGTAATTGTATGATTGCGATTGTATGATTGTGATTGTATGATTGCGATTGTATGATTGTGATGTATGATTGTAATTGTATGATTATGATTGTATGATTGTGATTGTATGATTGAGATTGTATGATTGAGATTGTATGATTGTGATTGTATGCTTGCGATTGTATGATTGCGATTGTATGATTGTGATTGTATGATTGTGATTGTATGATTGTGATTGTATGATTGTGATTGTATGATTGTGATTATATGATTGTGATTGTATGATTGTGATTGTATGATTCTGATTGTATGATTGTGATAGTATGATTGTGATTGTATGATTGTGATTGTATGATTGTGATTGTATGATTGTGATTGTATGATTGTGATTGTATGATTGTGATTGCATGATTGTGACTGTATGATTGTGATTGCATGATTTTGAATGTATGATTGTGATTGTATGATTGTGATTGCATGATTGTGATTGTATGATTGTGGTTGCATGATTTTGAATGTATGATTGTGATTGTATGATTGTGATTGTATGATTGTGATTGTATGATTGTGATTGTATGATTGTGATTGTATGATTGAGATTGTATGATTGAGATTGTATGATTGTGATTGTATGCTTGCGATTGTATGATTGCGATTGTATGATTGTGATTGTATGATTGTGATTGTATGATTGAGATTGTATGATTGTGATTGTATGCTTGCGATTGTATGATTGTGATGTATGATTGTAATTGTATGATTTTGATTGTATGATTGTGATTGTATGATTGTGATTGTATGATTGTATTTGGGAGATTGTATTTGGGAGGTTGTATTTGGGAGATTGTAATTGTATGATTGCGATTGTATGATTGTGATTGTATGATTGCGATTGTATGATTGTGATGTATGATTGTAATTGTATGATTATGATTGTATGATTGTGATTGTATGATTGAGATTGTATGATTGAGATTGTATGATTGTGATTGTATGCTTGCGATTGTATGATTGCGATTGTATGATTGTGATTGTATGATTGTGATTGTATGATTGTGATTGTATGATTGTGATTGTATGATTGTGATTGTATGATTGTGATTGTATGATTCTGATTGTATGATTGTGATAGTATGATTGTGATTGTATGATTGTGATTGTATGATTGTGATTGTATGATTGTGATTGTATGATTGTGATTGTATGATTGTGATTGCATGATTGTGACTGTATGATTGTGATTGCATGATTTTGAATGTATGATTGTGATTGTATGATTGTGATTGCATGATTGTGATTGTATGATTGTGATTGCATGATTTTGAATGTATGATTGTGATTGTATGATTGTGATTGTATGATTGTGATTGTATGATTGTGATTGTATGATTGTGATTGTATGATTGTGATTGCATGATTGTGATTGTATGATTGTGATTGCATGATTGTGATTGTATGATTGTGATTGCATGATTTTGAATGTATGATTGTGATTGCATGATTGTGATTGTATGATTGTGATTGTATGATTGTGATTGTATGATTGTGATTGTATGATTGTATTTGGGAGATTGTATTTGGGATATTGTAATTGTATGATTGCGATTGTATGATTGTGATTGCATGATTGTGATGTATGATTGTAATTGTAAGATTATGATTGTATGATTGTGATTGTACGATTGAGATTGTATGATTGTGATTGTATGCTTGCGATTGTATGAATGTGATTGTATGATTGTGATTGTATGATTGTGATTGTATGATTGTGATTGTATGATTGTGATTGTATGATTGTGTTTGAATGATTGTGATTGTATGATTGTGATTGTATGATTGTGATTGTATGATTGTGATTGTATGATTGTGATTGTATGATTGTGATTGTATGATTGTGAATGTACGATTGTGATTGTATGATTGCGATTGTATGATTGTGATAGTATGATTGTGATTGTATGATTGTGATTGTATGATTGTGATTGTCTGATTGTTGTTGTGCGATTGTGATTGTACGATTGTGATTGTACGATTGTGATTGTACGATTGTGATTGTATGATTATGATTGTATGATTGTGATTGCATGATTGTGATTGTATGATTGTGATTGCATGATTTTGAATGTATGATTGTGATTGTATGATTGTGATTGCATGATTGTGATTGTATGATTGTGATTGTAGGAGTGTGATAGTATGATTGTGATTGTATGATTGTGATTGTATGATTGTGATTGTATGATTATGATTGTATGATTGTGATTGTATGATTGTATTTGGGAGATTGTATTTGGGAGATTGTATTTGGGAGATTGTAATTGTATGATTGCGATTGTATGATTGCGATTGTATGATTGCGATTGTATGATTGTGATTGTATGACTGTGATGTATGATTGTAATTGTATGATTATGATTGTATGATTGTGATTGTATGATTGTGATGGTATGATTGTGATTGTATGATTGCGATCGTGTGATTGTGATTGTATATTGTGATTGTATTTTTGTGATTGTATTTTTGTGATTGTATGATTATGATTGTATGATTGTGATTGTATGATTGAGATTGTATGATTGTGATTGTATGATTGTGATTGTATGATTGTGATAGTATGATTGTGATTGTATGATTGTGATTGTATGATTGTGATTGTATGATTGTATTTGGGAGATTGTATTTGGGATATTGTAATTGTATGATTGCGATTGTATGATTGTGATTGTGCGATTGTGGTTGTACGATTGTGATTGTACGATTGTGATTGTACGATTGTGATTGTATGATTATGATTGTATGATTGTGATTGCATGATTGTGATTGTATGATTGTGATTGCATGATTTTGAATGTATGATTGTGATTGTATGATTGTGATTGTATGATTGTGATTGTATGATTGTGATTGTAGGAGTGTGATAGTATGATTGTGATTGTATGATTGTGATTGTATGATTGTGATTGTATGATTGTGATTGTATGATTATGATTGTATGATTGTGATTGTATGATTGTATTTGGGAGATTGTATTTGGGAGATTGTATTTGGGAGATTGTAATTGTATGATTGCGATTGTATGATTGCGATTGTATGATTGCGATTGTATGATTGTGATTGTATGATTGTGATGTATGATTGTGATTGTATGATTGTATTTGGGAGATTGTATTTGGGATATTGTAATTGTATGATTGCGATTGTATGATTGTGATTGTATGATTGTGATTGTATGATTGTGATTGTATGATTGTGATTGTATGATTGTGATAGTATGATTGTGATTGTATGATTGTGATGTATGATTGTAATTGTATGATTATGATTGTATGATTGTGATTGTGTGATTGTGATTGTATGATTGTATTTGGGAGATTGTATTTGGGATATTGTAATTGTATGATTGCGATTGTATGATTGTGATTGCATGATTGTGATTGTATGATTGTGATTGTATGATTGTATTTGGGAGATTGTATTTGGGATATTGTAATTGTATGATTGCGATTGTATGATTGCGATTGTATGATTGTGATTGTATGATTGTGATTGTATGATTGTGACTGTATGATTGTATTTGGGATATTGTAATTGTATGATTGCGATTGTATGATTGTGATTGTATGATTGTGATGTATGATTGAGATTGTATGATTGTGATTGTATGCTTGCGATTGTATGATTGTGATGGTATGATTGTGATTGTATGATTGCGATCGTATGATTTTGATTGTATGATTATGATTGTATGATTGTGATTGTATGATTGGGATAGTATGATTGTGATTGTATGATTGTGATGTATGATTGTAATTGTATGATTATGATTGTATGATTGTGATTGTGTGATTGTGATTGTATGATTGTATTTGGGAGATTGTATTTGGGATATTGTAATTGTATGATTGCGATTGTATGATTGTGATTGCATGATTGTGATTGTATGATTGTGATTTAATGATTGTATTTGGGAGATTGTATTTGGGATATTGTAATTGTATGATTGCGATTGTATGATTGCGATTGTATGATTGTGATTGTATGATTGTGATTGTATGATTGTGAATGTATGATTGTATTTGGGAGATTGTATTTGGGATATTGTAATTGTATGATTGCGATTGTATGATTGTGATTGTATGATTGTGATGTATGATTGAGATTGTATGATTGTGATTGTATGCTTGCGATTGTATGATTGTGATGGTATGATTGTGATTGTATGATTGCGATCGTATGATTTTGATTGTATGATTATGATTGTATGATTGTGATTGTATGATTGCGATTGTATGATTGTGATTGTATGATTAAGTTTGTATTTTTGTGATTGTATGATTGTGATTGTATGATTGTGATTGTATGATTGTGAAAGTATGATTGTGATTGTATGATTGTGATTGTATGACTGTGATTGTATGATTGTGATTGTATGAGTGTGATTGTCTGATTGTGATTGTCGGATTGTGGTTGTATGATTGTGATTGTATGATTGTGATTGTATGATTGAGATTGTATGATTGTGATTGTATGATTGCGATTGTATGATTGTGATTGTATGATTGTGATTGTATGAATGTGATTGTATGATTGTGATTGTATGATTGTGATTGTATGATTGTGATTGTATGATTGTGAAAGTATGATTGTGATTGTATGATTGTGATTGTATGACTGTGATTGTATGATTGTGATTGTATGAGTGTGATTGTCTGATTGTGGTTGTGCGATTGTGATTGTACGATTGTGAATGTACGATTGTGATTCTATGATTGTGATTGTATGAATATGATTGTATGATTGTGATTGCATGATTGTGATTGTATGATTGTGATTGCATGATTTTGAATGTATGATTCTGATTGAATGATTGTGATTGTATGATTGTGATCGTATGATTGTGATTGTATGATTGTGATTGTATGATTGTGATTGTATGATTGAGATTGTATGATTGTGATTGTATGCTTGCGATTGTATGATTGTGATTGCATGATTGTGATTGTATGATTGTGATTGTATGATTGTGATTGTATGATTGTGATTATATGATTGTGATTGTATGATTGTGATTGTATGATTGAGATAGTATGATTGTGATTATAAGATTGTTATTGTATGACTGTGATTGTATGATTGTGATTGTATGATTGTGATAGTATGATTGTGAAAGTATGATTGTAATTGTATGATTGTGATTGTATGATTGTGATTGTATGATTGTGATTGTATGATTGTGATTGTATGATTGTGATTGTATGATTGTGATTGTATGATTGTGGTTGTCTGATTGTGGTTGTCTGATTGTGGTTGTGCGATTGTGATTGTACGATTGTGATTGTACGATTGTGATAGTGTGATTGTGATTGTATGATTGTGATTGTATGATTGTGATTGTATGATTGTGATTGTTTGATTGTATTTGGGAGATTGTATTTGGGAGATTGTATTTGGGAGATTGTAATTGTATGATTGCGATTGTATGATTGTGATTGCATGATTGTGATTGTATGATTGTGATTGCATGATTTTGAATGTATGATTCTGATTGAATGATTGTGATTGTATGATTGTGATCGTATGATTGTGATTGTATGATTGTGATTGTATGATTGTGATTGTATGATTGCGATTGTATGATTGTGATTGTATGATTGCGATTGTATGATTGTGATTGCATGATTGTGATTGTATGATTGTGATTGCATGATTGTGATTGTATGATTGTGATTGCATGATTTTGAATGTATGATTGTGATTGCATGATTGTGATTGTATGATTGTGATTGTATGATTGTGATTGTATGATTGTATTTGGGAGATTGTATTTGGGAGATTGTAATTGTATGATTGCGATTGTATGATTGTGATTGTATGATTGCGATTGTATGATTGTGATTGTATGATTGTGATTGTATGATTGTGATTGTATGATTGTGATTGTATGATTGTGATAGTATGATTGTGATTGTATGATTGTGATTGTATGATTGTATTTGGGAGATTGTATTTGGGATATTGTAATTGTATGATTGCGATTGTATGATTGTGATTGCATGATTGTGATGTATGATTGTAATTGTATGATTATGATTGTATGATTGTGATTGTACGATTGAGATTGTATGATTGTGATTGTATGCTTGCGATTGTATGAATGTGGTTGTATGATTGTGATTGTATGATTGTGATTGTATGATTGTGATTGTATGATTGCGATTGTATGATTGTGATAGTATGATTGTGATTGTATGATTGTGATTGTATGATTGTGATTGTCTGATTGTTGTTGTGCGATTGTGATTGTACGATTGTGATTGTACGATTGTGATTGTACGATTGTGATTGTATAATTATGATTGTATGATTGTGATTGCATGATTGTGATTGTATGATTGTGATTGCATGATTTTGAATGTATGATTGTGATTGTATGATTGTGATTGTATGATTGTGATTGTATGATTGTGATTGTAGGAGTGTGATAGTATGATTGTGATTGTATGATTGTGATTGTATGATTGTGATTGTATGATTATGATTGTATGATTGTGATTGTATGATTGTATTTGGGAGATTGTATTTGGGAGATTGTATTTGGGAGATTGTAATTGTATGATTGCGATTGTATGATTGCGATTGTATGATTGCGATTGTATGATTGCGATTGTATGATTGTGATTGTATGATTGTGATGTATGATTGTAATTGTATGATTATGATTGTATGATTGTGATTGTATGATTGTGATGGTATGATTGTGATTGTATGATTGCGATCGTGTGATTGTGATTGTATGATTGTGATTGTATTTTTGTGATTGTATTTTTGTGATTGTATGATTATGATTGTATGATTGTGATTGTATGATTGAGATTGTATGATTGTGATTGTATGATTGTGATTGTATGATGGTGATAGTATGATTGTGATTGTATGATTGTGATTGTATGATTGTGATTGTATGATTGTATTTGGGAGATTGTATTTGGGATATTGTAATTGTATGATTGCGATTGTATGATTGCGATTGTATGATTGTGATTGTATGATTGTGGTTGTATGATTGTGAATGTATGATTGTATTTGGGAGATTGTATTTGGGATATTGTAATTGTATGATTGCGATTGTATGATTGTGATTGTATGATTGTGATGTATGATTGAGATTGTATGATTGTGATTGTATGCTTGCGATTGTATGATTGTGATGGTATGATTGTGATTGTATGATTGCGATCGTATGATTTTGATTGTATGATTATGATTGTATGATTGTGATTGTATGATTGCGATTGTATGATTGTGATTGTATGATTAAGTTTGTATTTTTGTGATTGTATGATTGTGATTGTATGATTGTGATTGTATGATTGTGATTGTATGATTGTGATTGTATGATTGTGATTGTATGATTGTGATTGTATGATTGCGATTGTATGAATGCGATTGTATGATTGTGATTGCATAATTGTGATTATATGATTGTGATTGTATGATTGTGATTGTCTGATTGTGGTTGTATGATTGTGATTGTATGATTGAGATTGTATGATTGTGATTGTATGATTGCGATTGTATGATTGCCATTGTATGATTGTGATTGTATGATTGTGATTGTATGATTGTGATTGTATGATTGTGATTGTATGATTGTGATTGTATGATTGTGATTGTATGATTGTGATTGTATGATTGTGAAAGTATGATTGTGATTGTATGATTATGATTGTATGATTGTGATTGTATGATTGTGATTGTATGATTGTGACTGTATGATTGTATTTGGGAGATTGTATTTGGGAGATTGTAATTGTACGATTGCGATTGTATGATTGTGATTGTATGATTGCGATTGTATGATTGAGATTGTATGATTGTGATTGTATGCTTGCGATTGTATGATTGTGATTGTATGATTGTGATTGTATGATTGTGATTGTATGATTGTGATTGTATGATTGTGATTATATGATTGTGATTGTATGATTGTGATTGTATGATTGAGATAGTATGATTGTGATTATAAGATTGTTATTGTATGACTGTGATTGTATGATTGTGATTGTATGATTGTGATAGTATGATTGTGAAAGTATGATTGTAATTGTATGATTGTGATTGTATGATTGTGATTGTATGATTGTGATTGTATGATTGTGATTGTATGATTGTGATTGTATGATTGTGATTGTATGATTGTGGTTGTCTGATTGTGGTTGTCTGATTGTGGTTGTGCGATTGTGATTGTACGATTGTGATTGTACGATTGTGATAGTGTGATTGTGATTGTATGATTGCGATTGTATGATTGTGATTGTATGATTGTGATTGTTTGATTGTATTTGGGAGATTGTATTTGGGAGATTGTATTTGGGAGATTGTAATTGTATGATTGCGATTGTATGATTGTGATTGCATGATTGTGATTGTATGATTGTGATTGCATGATTTTGAATGTATGATTCTGATTGAATGATTGTGATTGTATGATTGTGATCGTATGATTGTGATTGTATGATTGTGATTGTATGATTGTGATTGTATGATTGCGATTGTATGATTGTGATTGTATGATTGCGATTGTATGATTGTGATTGCATGATTGTGATTGTATGATTGTGATTGCATGATTGTGATTGTATGATTGTGATTGCATGATTTTGAATGTATGATTGTGATTGCATGATTGTGATTGTATGATTGTGATTGTATGATTGTGATTGTATGATTGTATTTGGGAGATTGTATTTGGGAGATTGTAATTGTATGATTGCGATTGTATGATTGTGATTGTATGATTGTGATGGTATGATTGTGATTGTATGATTGCGATCGTGTGATTGTGATTGTATGATTGTGATTGTATTTTTGTGATTGTATTTTTGTGATTGTATGATTATGATTGTATGATTGTGATTGTATGATTGAGATTGTATGATTGTGATTGTATGATTGTGATTGTATGATGGTGATAGTATGATTGTGATTGTATGATTGTGATTGTATGATTGTGATTGTATGATTGTATTTGGGAGATTGTATTTGGGATATTGTAATTGTATGATTGCGATTGTATGATTGCGATTGTATGATTGTGATTGTATGATTGTGGTTGTATGATTGTGAATGTATGATTGTATTTGGGAGATTGTATTTGGGATATTGTAATTGTATGATTGCGATTGTATGATTGTGATTGTATGATTGTGATGTATGATTGAGATTGTATGATTGTGATTGTATGCTTGCGATTGTATGATTGTGATGGTATGATTGTGATTGTATGATTGCGATCGTATGATTTTGATTGTATGATTATGATTGTATGATTGTGATTGTATGATTGCGATTGTATGATTGTGATTGTATGATTAAGTTTGTATTTTTGTGATTGTATGATTGTGATTGTATGATTGTGATTGTATGATTGTGATTGTATGATTGTGATTGTATGATTGTGATTGTATGATTGTGATTGTATGATTGCGATTGTATGAATGCGATTGTATGATTGTGATTGCATAATTGTGATTATATGATTGTGATTGTATGATTGTGATTGTCTGATTGTGGTTGTATGATTGTGATTGTATGATTGAGATTGTATGATTGTGATTGTATGATTGCGATTGTATGATTGCCATTGTATGATTGTGATTGTATGATTGTGATTGTATGATTGTGATTGTATGATTGTGATTGTATGATTGTGATTGTATGATTGTGATTGTATGATTGTGATTGTATGATTGTGAAAGTATGATTGTGATTGTATGATTATGATTGTATGATTGTGATTGTATGATTGTGATTGTATGATTGTGACTGTATGATTGTATTTGGGAGATTGTATTTGGGAGATTGTAATTGTACGATTGCGATTGTATGATTGTGATTGTATGATTGCGATTGTATGATTGTGATTGTATGATTGTGATGTATGATTGTAATTGTATGATTATGATTCTATGATTGTGATTGTATGATTGAGATTGTATGATTGTCATTGTATGATTGCGATTGTATGATTGTGATTGTATGATTGCGATTGTATGATTGTGATTGTATGATTGTGATGTATGATTGTAATTGTATGATTATGATTGTATGATTGTGATTGTATGATTGAGATTGTATGATTGTGATTGTATGATCGTGATTGTATGATTGTGATTGTATGATTGCGATTGTATGATTGTGATTGTATAATTGTGATTGTATGATTGTGATTGTATGATTGTGATTGTATGATTGTGATTGTATGATTGTGATTGTATGATTGTGATTGTATGATTGTGATTGTATGATTGTATTTGGGAGATTGTATTTGGGAGATTGCGATTGTATGATTGTGATTGTATGATTGCGATTGTATGATTGTGATTGTATGATTGTGATGTATCACTGTAATTGTATGATTATGATTCTATGATTGTGATTGTATGATTGAGATTGTATGATTGTGATTGTATGATTGCGATTGTATGATTGAGATTGTATGATTGCGATTGTATGATTGTGATTGTATGATTGTGATTGTATGATTGTGATGTATGATTGTAATTGTATGATTATGATTGTATGATTGTGATTGTATGATTGAGATTGTATGATTGTGATTGTATGATCGTGATTGTATGATCGTGATTGTATGATCGTGATTGTATGATTGTGATTGTATGATTGTGATTGTATGATTGTGATTGTATGATTGTGATTGTATGATTGTGAAAGTATGATTGTGATTGTATGATTGTGATTGTATGATTGTGATTGTATGATTGTGATTGTATGATTGTGATTGTATGAGTGTGATTGTCTGTGGTTGTGCGATTGTGATTGTACGATTGTGAATGTACGATTGTGATTGTATGATTGTGATTGTATGAATATGATTGTATGATTGTGATTGCATGATTGTGATTGTATGATTGTGATTGCATGATTTTGAATGTATGATTCTGATTGAATGATTGTGATTGTATGATTGTGATCGTATGATTGTGATGGTATGATTGTGATTGTATGATTGTGATTGTATGATTGTGATTGTATGATTATGATTGTATGATTGTGATTGTATGATTGTATTTGGGAGATTGTATTTGGGAGATTGTATTTGGGAGATTGTATTTGGGAGATTGTATTTGGGAGATTGTAATTGTATGATTGCGATTGTATGATTGCGATTGTATGATTGCGATTGTATGATTGTGATTGTATGATTGTGATGTATGATTGTAATTGTATGATTATGATTGTATGATTGTGATTGTATGATTGTGATGGTATGATTGTGATTGTATGATTTCGATCGTGTGATTGTGATTGTATGATTGTGATTGTATTTTTGTGATTGTATTTTTGTGATTGTATGATTATGATTGTATGATTGTGATTGTATGATTGAGATTGTATGATTGTGATTGTATGATTGTGATTGTATGATTGTGATAGTATGATTGTGATTGTATGATTGTGATTGTATGATTGTGATTGTATGATTGTATTTGGGAGATTGTATTTGGGATATTGTAATTGTATGATTGCGATTGTATGATTGTGATTGTATGATTGTGATTGTATGATTGTGATTGTATGATTGTGATTGTATGATTATGATTGTATGATTGTGATTGTATGATTGTGATTGTGTGATTGTGATTGTATGATTGTATTTGGGAGATTGTATTTGGGATATTGTAATTGTATGATTGCGATTGTATGATTGTGATTGCATGATTGTGATTGTATGATTGTGATTGTATGATTGTATTTGGGAGATTGTATTTGGGATATTGTAATTGTATGATTGCGATTGTATGATTGCGATTGTATGATTGTGATTGTATGATTGTGATTGTATGATTGTGAATGTATGATTGTATTTGGGAGATTGTATTTGGGATATTGTAATTGTATGATTGCGATTGTATGATTGTGATTGTATGATTGTGATGTATGATTGAGATTGTATGATTGTGATTGTATGCTTGCGATTGTATGATTGTGATGGTATGATTGTGATTGTATGATTGCGATCGTATGATTTTGATTGTATGATTATGATTGTATGATTGTGATTGTATGATTGCGATTGTATGATTGTGATTGTATGATTAAGTTTGTATTTTTGTGATTGTATGATTGTGATTGTATGATTGTGATTGTATGATTGTGAAAGTATGATTGTGATTGTATGATTGTGATTGTATGACTGTGATTGTATGATTGTGATTGTATGAGTGTGATTGTCTGATTGTGATTGTCGGATTGTGGTTGTATGATTGTGATTGTATGATTGTGATTGTATGATTGAGATTGTATGATTGTGATTGTATGATTGCGATTGTATGATTGTGATTGTATGATTGTGATTGTATGAATGTGATTGTATGATTGTGATTGTATGATTGTGATTGTATGATTGTGATTGTATGATTGTGAAAGTATGATTGTGATTGTATGATTGTGATTGTATGACTGTGATTGTATGATTGTGATTGTATGAGTGTGATTGTCTGATTGTGGTTGTGCGATTGTGATTGTACGATTGTGAATGTACGATTGTGATTCTATGATTGTGATTGTATGAATATGATTGTATGATTGTGATTGCATGATTGTGATTGTATGATTGTGATTGCATGATTTTGAATGTATGATTCTGATTGAATGATTGTGATTGTATGATTGTGATCGTATGATTGTGATTGTATGATTGTGATTGTATGATTGTGATTGTATGATTGAGATTGTATGATTGTGATTGTATGCTTGCGATTGTATGATTGTGATTGTATGATTGTGATTGTATGATTGTGATTGTATGATTGTGATTGTATGATTGTGATTATATGATTGTGATTGTATGATTGTGATTGTATGATTGAGATAGTATGATTGTGATTATAAGATTGTTATTGTATGACTGTGATTGTATGATTGTGATTGTATGATTGTGATAGTATGATTGTGAAAGTATGATTGTAATTGTATGATTGTGATTGTATGATTGTGATTGTATGATTGTGATTGTATGATTGTGATTGTATGATTGTGATTGTATGATTGTGGTTGTCTGATTGTGGTCGTCTGATTGTGGTTGTGCGATTGTGATTGTACGATTGTGATTGTACGATTGTGATAGTGTGATTGTGATTGTATGATTGTGATTGTATGATTGTGATTGTATGATTGTGATTGTATGATTGTGATTGTTTGATTGTATTTGGGAGATTGTATTTGGGAGATTGTATTTGGGAGATTGTAATTGTATGATTGCGATTGTATGATTGTGATTGCATGATTGTGATTGTATGATTGTGATTGCATGATTTTGAATGTATGATTCTGATTGAATGATTGTGATTGTATGATTGTGATCGTATGATTGTGATTGTATGATTGTGATTGTATGATTGTGATTGTATGATTGCGATTGTATGATTGTGATTGTATGATTGCGATTGTATGATTGTGATTGCATGATTGTGATTGTATGATTGTGATTGCATGATTGTGATTGTATGATTGTGATTGCATGATTTTGAATGTATGATTGTGATTGCATGATTGTGATTGTATGATTGTGATTGTATGATTGTGATTGTATGATTGTATTTGGGAGATTGTATTTGGGAGATTGTAATTGTATGATTGCGATTGTATGATTGTGATTGTATGATTGCGATTGTATGATTGTGATTGTATGATTGTGATTGTATGATTGTGATTGTATGATTGTGATTGTATGATTGTGATAGTATGATTGTGATTGTATGATTGTGATTGTATGATTGTATTTGGGAGATTGTATTTGGGATATTGTAATTGTATGATTGCGATTGTATGATTGTGATTGCATGATTGTGATGTATGATTGTAATTGTATGATTATGATTGTATGATTGTGATTGTACGATTGAGATTGTATGATTGTGATTGTATGCTTGCGATTGTATGAATGTGGTTGTATGATTGTGATTGTATGATTGTGATTGTATGATTGTGATTGTATGATTGCGATTGTATGATTGTGATAGTATGATTGTGATTGTATGATTGTGATTGTATGATTGTGATTGTCTGATTGTTGTTGTGCGATTGTGATTGTACGATTGTGATTGTACGATTGTGATTGTACGATTGTGATTGTATAATTATGATTGTATGATTGTGATTGCATGATTGTGATTGTATGATTGTGATTGCATGATTTTGAATGTATGATTGTGATTGTATGATTGTGATTGTATGATTGTGATTGTATGATTGTGATTGTAGGAGTGTGATAGTATGATTGTGATTGTATGATTGTGATTGTATGATTGTGATTGTATGATTATGATTGTATGATTGTGATTGTATGATTGTATTTGGGAGATTGTATTTGGGAGATTGTATTTGGGAGATTGTAATTGTATGATTGCGATTGTATGATTGCGATTGTATGATTGCGATTGTATGATTGCGATTGTATGATTGTGATTGTATGATTGTGATGTATGATTGTAATTGTATGATTATGATTGTATGATTGTGATTGTATGATTGTGATGGTATGATTGTGATTGTATGATTGCGATCGTGTGATTGTGATTGTATGATTGTGATTGTATTTTTGTGATTGTATTTTTGTGATTGTATGATTATGATTGTATGATTGTGATTGTATGATTGAGATTGTATGATTGTGATTGTATGAGTGTGATTGTCTGTGGTTGTGCGATTGTGATTGTACGATTGTGAATGTACGATTGTGATTGTATGATTGTGATTGTATGAATATGATTGTATGATTGTGATTGCATGATTGTGATTGTATGATTGTGATTGCATGATTTTGAATGTATGATTCTGATTGAATGATTGTGATTGTATGATTGTGATTGTATGATTGTGATCGTATGATTGTGATGGTATGATTGTGATTGTATGATTGTGATTGTATGATTGTGATTGTATGATTATGATTGTATGATTGTGATTGTATGATTGTATTTGGGAGATTGTATTTGGGAGATTGTATTTGGGAGATTGTATTTGGGAGATTGTATTTGGGAGATTGTAATTGTATGATTGCGATTGTATGATTGCGATTGTATGATTGCGATTGTATGATTGTGATTGTATGATTGTGATGTATGATTGTAATTGTATGATTATGATTGTATGATTGTGATTGTATGATTGTGATGGTATGATTGTGATTGTATGATTTCGATCGTGTGATTGTGATTGTATGATTGTGATTGTATTTTTGTGATTGTATTTTTGTGATTGTATGATTATGATTGTATGATTGTGATTGTATGATTGAGATTGTATGATTGTGATTGTATGATTGTGATTGTATGAATGTGATTGTATGATTGTGATTGTATGATTGTGATTGTATGATTGTGATTGTATGATTGTGAAAGTATGATTGTGATTGTATGATTGTGATTGTATGACTGTGATTGTATGATTGTGATTGTATGAGTGTGATTGTCTGATTGTGGTTGTGCGATTGTGATTGTACGATTGTGAATGTACGATTGTGATTCTATGATTGTGATTGTATGAATATGATTGTATGATTGTGATTGCATGATTGTGATTGTATGATTGTGATTGCATGATTTTGAATGTATGATTCTGATTGAATGATTGTGATTGTATGATTGTGATCGTATGATTATGATTGTATGATTGTGATTGTATGATTGTGATTGTATGATTGAGATTGTATGATTGTGATTGTATGCTTGCGATTGTATGATTGTGATTGTATGATTGTGATTGTATGATTGTGATTGTATGATTGTGATTGTATGATTGTGATTATATGATTGTGATTGTATGATTGTGATTGTATGATTGAGATAGTATGATTGTGATTATAAGATTGTTATTGTATGACTGTGATTGTATGATTGTGATTGTATGATTGTGATAGTATGATTGTGAAAGTATGATTGTAATTGTATGATTGTGATTGTATGATTGTGATTGTATGATTGTGATTGTATGATTGTGATTGTATGATTGTGATTGTATGATTGTGGTTGTCTGATTGTGGTTGTCTGATTGTGGTTGTGCGATTGTGATTGTACGATTGTGATTGTACGATTGTGATAGTGTGATTGTGATTGTATGATTGTGATTGTATGATTGTGATTGTATGATTGTGATTGTTTGATTGTATTTGGGAGATTGTATTTGGGAGATTGTATTTGGGAGATTGTAATTGTATGATTGCGATTGTATGATTGTGATTGCATGATTGTGATTGTATGATTGTGATTGCATGATTTTGAATGTATGATTCTGATTGAATGATTGTGATTGTATGATTGTGATCGTATGATTGTGATTGTATGATTGTGATTGTATGATTGTGATTGTATGATTGCGATTGTATGATTGTGATTGTATGATTGCGATTGTATGATTGTGATTGCATGATTGTGATTGTATGATTGTGATTGCATGATTGTGATTGTATGATTGTGATTGCATGATTTTGAATGTATGATTGTGATTGCATGATTGTGATTGTATGATTGTGATTGTATGATTGTGATTGTATGATTGTATTTGGGAGATTGTATTTGGGAGATTGTAATTGTATGATTGCGATTGTATGATTGTGATTGTATGATTGCGATTGTATGATTGTGATTGTATGATTGTGATTGTATGATTGTGATTGTATGATTGTGATTGTATGATTGTGATAGTATGATTGTGATTGTATGATTGTGATTGTATGATTGTATTTGGGAGATTGTATTTGGGATATTGTAATTGTATGATTGCGATTGTATGATTGTGATTGCATGATTGTGATGTATGATTGTAATTGTATGATTATGATTGTATGATTGTAATTGTACGATTGAGATTGTATGATTGTGATTGTATGCTTGCGATTGTATGAATGTGGTTGTATGATTGTAATTGTATGATTGTGATTGTATGATTGTGATTGTATGATTGCGATTGTATGATTGTGATAGTATGATTGTGATTGTATGATTGTGATTGTATGATTGTGATTGTCTGATTGTTGTTGTGCGATTGTGATTGTACGATTGTGATTGTACGATTGTGATTGTACGATTGTGATTGTATAATTATGATTGTATGATTGTGATTGCATGATTGTGATTGTATGATTGTGATTGCATGATTTTGAATGTATGATTGTGATTGTATGATTGTGATTGTATGATTGTGATTGTATGATTGTGATTGTAGGAGTGTGATAGTATGATTGTGATTGTATGATTGTGATTGTATGATTGTGATTGTATGATTATGATTGTATGATTGTGATTGTATGATTGTATTTGGGAGATTGTATTTGGGAGATTGTATTTGGGAGATTGTAATTGTATGATTGCGATTGTATGATTGCGATTGTATGATTGCGATTGTATGATTGCGATTGTATGATTGTGATTGTATGATTGTGATGTATGATTGTAATTGTATGATTATGATTGTATGATTGTGATTGTATGATTGTGATGGTATGATTGTGATTGTATGATTGCGATCGTGTGATTGTGATTGTATGATTGTGATTGTATTTTTGTGATTGTATTTTTGTGATTGTATGATTATGATTGTATGATTGTGATTGTATGATTGAGATTGTATGATTGTGATTGTATGATTGTGATTGTATGATGGTGATAGTATGATTGTGATTGTATGATTGTGATTGTATGATTGTGATTGTATGATTGTATTTGGGAGATTGTATTTGGGATATTGTAATTGTATGATTGCGATTGTATGATTGTGATTGTATGATTGTGATGTATGATTGAGATTGTATGATTGTGATTGTATGCTTGCGATTGTATGATTGTGATGGTATGATTGTGATTGTATGATTGCGATCGTATGATTTTGATTGTATGATTATGATTGTATGATTGTGATTGTATGATTGTGATTGTATGATTGTGATAGTATGATTGTGATTGTATGATTGTGATGTATGATTGTAATTGTATGATTATGATTGTATGATTGTGACTGTGTGATTGTGATTGTATGATTGTATTTGGGAGATTGTATTTGGGATATTGTAATTGTATGATTGCGATTGTATGATTGTGATTGTATGATTGTGATGTATGATTGAGATTGTATGATTGTGATTGTATGCTTGCGATTGTATGATTGTGATGGTATGATTGTGATTGTATGATTGCGATCGTATGATTTTGATTGTATGATTATGATTGTATGATTGTGATTGTATGATTGTGATAGTATGATTGTGATTGTATGATTGTGATGTATGATTGTAATTGTATGATTATGATTGTATGATTGTGATTGTATGATTGTATTTGGGAGATTGTATTTGGGATATTGTAATTGTATTATTGTGATTGTATGATTGTGATTGTATGATTGTGATTGTATGATTGTGAAAGTATGATTGTGATTGTATGATTATGATTGTATGATTGTGATTGTATGATTGTGATTGTATGATTGTGATTGTATGATTGTATTTGGGAGATTGTATTTGGGAGATTGTAATTGTACGATTGCGATTGTATGATTGTGATTGTATGATTGCGATTGTATGATTGTGATTGTATGATTGTGATTGTATGATTGCGATGTATGATTCTATGATTGTGATTGTATGATTGAGATTGTATGATTGTCATTGTATGGTTGCGATTGTATGATTGTGATTGTATGCTTGCGATTGTATGATTGTGATTGTATGATTGTGATTGTATGATTGTGATTATATGATTGTGATTGTATGATCGTGATTGTATGATTGAGATAGTATGATTGTGATTATATGATTGTTATTGTATGACTGTGATTGTATGATTGTGATTGTATGATTGTGATTGTATGATTGTGATTGTATGATTGTGATTGTATGATTGTGATTGTCTGATTGTGGTTGTGCGATTGTGATTGTACGATTGTGATTGTACGATTGTGATAGTGTGATTGTGACTGTATGATTGTGATTGTATGATTGTGATTGTATGATTGTGATTGTTTGATTGTTTTTGGGAGATTGTATTTGGGAGATTGTATTTGGGAGATTGTAATTGTATGATTGCGATTGTATGATTGTGATTGTATGATTGCGATTGTATGATTGTGATTGTATGATTGTGATGTATGACTGTAATTGTATGACTATGATTGTATGATTGTGATTGTATGATTGAGATTGTATGATTGTGATTGTATGCTTGCGATTGTATGATTGTGATGGTATGATTGTGATTGTATGATTGCGATCGTGTGATTGTGATTGTATGATTGTGATTGTATTTTTGTGATTGTATTTTTGTGATTGTATGATTATGATTGTATGATTGTGATTGTATGATTGAGATTGTATGATTGTGATTGTATGATTGTGATTGTATGATTGTGATAGTATGATTGTGATTGTATGATTGTGATTGTATGATTGTGATTGTATGATTGTATTTGGGAGATTGTATTTGGGATATTGTAATTGTATGATTGCGATTGTATGATTGTGATTGTATGATTGTGATTGTATGATTGTGATTGTATGATTGTGATTGTATGATTGTGATTGTATGATTGTGATAGTATGATTGTGATTGTATGATTGTGATGTATGATTGTAATTGTATGATTATGATTGTATGATTGTGATTGTGTGATTGTGATTGTATGATTGTATTTGGGAGATTGTATTTGGGATATTGTAATTGTATGATTGCGATTGTATGATTGTGATTGCATGATTGTGATTGTATGATTGTGATTGTATGATTGTATTTGGGAGATTGTATTTGGGATATTGTAATTGTATGATTGCGATTGTATGATTGCGATTGTATGATTGTGATTGTATGATTGTGATTGTATGATTGTGATTGTATGATTGTATTTGGGAGATTGTATTTGGGATATTGTAATTGTATGATTGCGATTGTATGATTGTGATTGTATGATTGTGATGTATGATTGAGATTGTATGATTGTGATTGTATGCTTGCGATTGTATGATTGTGATGGTATGATTGTGATTGTATGATTGTGATGTATGATTGTAATTGTATGATTATGATTGTATGATTGTGATTGTGTGATTGTGATTGTATGATTGTATTTGGGAGATTGTATTTGGGATATTGTAATTGTATGATTGCGATTGTATGATTGTGATTGCATGATTGTGATTGTATGATTGTGATTTAATGATTGTATTTGGGAGATTGTATTTGGGGTATTGTAATTGTATGATTGCGATTGTATGATTGCGATTGTATGATTGTGATTGTATGATTGTGATTGTATGATTGTGAATGTATGATTGTATTTGGGAGATTGTATTTGGGATATTGTAATTGTATGATTGCGATTGTATGATTGTGATTGTATGATTGTGATGTATGATTGAGATTGTATGATTGTGATTGTATGCTTGCGATTGTATGATTGTGATGGTATGATTGTGATTGTATGATTGCGATCGTATGATTTTGATTGTATGATTATGATTGTATGATTGTGATTGTATGATTGCGATTGTATGATTGTGATTGTATGATTAAGTTTGTATTTTTGTGATTTTATGATTGTGATTGTATGATTGTGATTGTATGATTGTGATTGTATGATTGTGATTGCATGATTGCGATTGTATGAATGCGATTGTATGATTGTGATTGCATAATTGTGATTATATGATTGTGATTGTATGATTGTGATTGTCTGATTGTGGTTGTATGATTGTGATTGTATGATTGAGATTGTATGATTGTGACTGTATGATTGCGATTGTATGATTGCCATTGTATGGTTGTGATTGTATGATTGTGATTGTATGATTGTGATTGTATGATTGTGATTGTATGATTGTGATTGTATGATTGTGATTGTATGATTGTGATTGTATGATTGTGATTGTATGATTGTGATTGTATGATTGTGAAAGTATGATTGTGATTGTATGATTATGATTGTATGATTGTGATTCTATGATTGTGATTGTATGATTGTGATTGTATGATTGTGATTGTATGATTGTATTTGGGAGATTGTATTTGGGAGATTGTAATTGTACGATTGCGATTCTATGATTGTGATTGTATGATTGCGATTGTATGATTGTGATTGTATGATTGTGATGTATGATTGTAATTGTATGATTATGATTCTATGATTGTGATTGTATGATTGAGATTGTATGATTGTCATTGTATGGTTGCGATTGTATGATTGTGATTGTATGATTGCGATTGTATGATTGTGATTGTATGATTGTGATGTATGATTGTAATTGTATGATTATGATTGTATGATTGTGATTGTATGATTGAGATTGTATGATTGTGATTGTATGATCGTGATTGTATGATTGTGATTGTATGATTGCGATTGTATGATTGCGATTGTATGATTGTGATTGTATGATTGTGATTGTATGATTGTGATTGTATGATTGTGATTGTATGATTGTATTTGGGAGATTGTACTTGGGAGATTGTAATTGTACGATTGCGATTGTATGATTGTGATTGTATGATTGCGATCGTATGATTTTGATTGTATGATTATGATTGTATGATTGTGATTGTATGATTGCGATTGTATGATTGTGATTGTATGATTAAGTTTGTATTTTTGTGATTTTATGATTGTGATTGTATGATTGTGATTGTATGATTGTGATTGTATGATTGTGATTGTATGATTGCGATTGTATGAATGCGATTGTATGATTGTGATTGCATAATTGTGATTATATGATTGTGATTGTGTGATTGTGATTGTCTGATTGTGGTTGTATGATTGTGATTGTATGATTGAGATTGTATGATTGTGATTGTATGATTGCGATTGTATGATTGCCATTGTATGGTTGTGATTGTATGATTGTGATTGTATGATTGTGATTGTATGATTGTGATTGTATGATTGTGATTGTATGATTGTGATTGTATGATTGTGATTGTATGATTGTGATTGTATGATTGTGATTGTATGATTGTGATTGTATGATTGTGATTGTATGATTGTGAAAGTATGATTGTGATTGCATGATTATGATTGTATGATTGTGATTGTATGATTGTGATTGTATGATTGTGATTGTATGATTGTATTTGGGAGATTGTATTTGGGAGATTGTAATTGTACGATTGCGATTGTATGATTGTGATTGTATGATTGCGATTGTATGATTGTGATTGTATGATTGTGATTGTATGATTGTGATGTATGATTGTAATTGTATGATTATGATTCTATGATTGTGATTGTATGATTGAGATTGTATGATTGTCATTGTATGGTTGCGATTGTATGATTGTGATTGTATGATTGCGATTGTATGATTGTGATTGTATGATTGTGATGTATGATTGTAATTGTATGATTATGATTGTATGATTGTGATTGTATGATTGAGATTGTATGATTGTGATTGTATGATCGTGATTGTATGATTGTGATTGTATGATTGCGATTGTATGATTGTGATTGTATGATTGCGATTGTATGATTGTGATTTTATGATTGTGATGTATGATTGTAATTGTATGATTATGATTGTATGATTGTGATTGTATGATTGAGATTGTATGATTGTGATTGTATGATCGTGATTGTATGATCGTGATTGTATGATTGTGATTGTATGATTGTGATTGTATGATTGTGATTGTATGATTGTGATTGTATGATTGTGAAAGTATGATTGTGATTGTGTGATTGTGATTGTATGATTGTGATTGTATGATTGTGATTGTATGATTGTGATTGTATGAGTGTGATTGTATGATTGTGATTGTATGATTGTGATTGTATGATTGTGAAAGTATGATTGTGATTGTGTGATTGTGATTGTATGATTGTGATTGTATGATTGTGATTGTATGATTGTGATTGTATGAGTGTGATTGTCTGTGGTTGTGCGATTGTGATTGTACGATTGTGAATGTACGACTGTGATTGTATGATTGTGATTGTATGAATATGATTGTATGATTGTGATTGCATGATTGTGATTGTATGATGGTGATTGCATGATTTTGAATGTATGATTCCGATTGAATGATTGTGATTGTATGATTGTGATCGTATGATTGTGATTGTATGATTGTGAATGTATGATTGTGATTGTATGATTGAGATTGTATCATTGTGATTGTATGCTTGCGATTGTATGATTGTGATTGTATGATTGTGATTGTATGATTGTGATTGTATGATTGTGATTGTATGATTGTGATTGTATGATCGTGATTGTATGATTGAGATAGTATGATTGTGATTATATGATTGTTATTGTATGACTGTGATTGTATGATTGTGATTGTATGATTGTGATTGTATGATTGTGATTGTATGATTGTGATTGTATGATTGTGATTGTATGATTGTGATTGTCTGATTGTGGTTGTGCGATTGTGATTGTACGATTGTGATTGTACGATTGTGATAGTGTGATTGTGACTGTATGATTGTGATTGTATGATTGTGATTGTATGATTGTGATTGTTTGATTGTTTTTGGGAGATTGTATTTGGGAGATTGTATTTGGGAGATTGTAATTGTATGATTGCGATTGTATGATTGTGATTGTATGATTGCGATTGTATGATTGTGATTGTATGATTGTGATGTATGACTGTAATTGTATGACTATGATTGTATGATTGTGATTGTATGATTGAGATTGTATGATTGTGATTGTATGCTTGCGATTGTATGATTGTGATGGTATGATTGTGATTGTATGATTGCGATCGTGTGATTGTGATTGTATGATTGTGATTGTATTTTTGTGATTGTATTTTTGTGATTGTATGATTATGATTGTATGATTGTGATTGTATGATTGCGATTGTATGATTGTGATTGTATGATTGTGATTGTATGATTGTGATAGTATGATTGTGATTGTATGATTGTGATTGTATGATTGTGATTGTATGATTGTATTTGGGAGATTGTATTTGGGATATTGTAATTGTATGATTGCGATTGTATGATTGTGATTGTATGATTGTGATTGTATGATTGGGATTGTATGATTGTGATTGTATGATTGTGATTGTATGATTGTGATAGTATGATTGTGATTGTATGATTGTGATGTATGATTGTAATTGTATGATTATGATTGTATGATTGTGATTGTGTGATTGTGATTGTATGATTGTATTTGGGAGATTGTATTTGGGATATTGTAATTGTATGATTGCGATTGTATGATTGTGATTGCATGATTGTGATTGTATGATTGTGATTGTATGATTGTATTTGGGAGATTGTATTTGGGATATTGTAATTGTATGATTGCGATTGTATGATTGCGATTGTATGATTGTGATTGTATGATTGTGATTGTATGATTGTGATTGTATGATTGTATTTGGGAGATTGTATTTGGGATATTGTAATTGTATGATTGCGATTGTATGATTGTGATTGTATGATTGTGATGTATGATTGAGATTGTATGATTGTGATTGTATGCTTGCGATTGTATGATTGTGATGGTATGATTGTGATTGTATGATTGCGATCGTATGATTTTGATTGTATGATTATGATTGTATGATTGTGATTGTATGATTGTGATAGTATGATTGTGATTGTATGATTGTGATGTATGATTGTAATTGTATGATTATGATTGTATGATTGTGATTGTGTGATTGTGATTGTATGATTGTATTTGGGAGATTGTATTTGGGATATTGTAATTGTATGATTGCGATTGTATGATTGTGATTGCATGATTGTGATTTTATGATTGTGATTTAATGATTGTATTTGGGAGATTGTATTTGGGGTATTGTAATTGTATGATTGCGATTGTATGATTGCGATTGTATGATTGTGATTGTATGATTGTGATTGTATGATTGTGAATGTATGATTGTATTTGGGAGATTGTATTTGGGATATTGTAATTGTATGATTGCGATTGTATGATTGTGATTGTATGATTGTGATGTATGATTGAGATTGTATGATTGTGATTGTATGCTTGCGATTGTATGATTGTGATGGTATGATTGTGATTGTATGATTGCGCTCGTATGATTTTGATTGTATGATTATGATTGTATGATTGTGATTGTATGATTGCGATTGTATGATTGTGATTGTATGATTAAGTTTGTATTTTTGTGATTCTATGATTGTGATTGTATGATTGTGATTGTATGATTGTGATTGTATGATTGTGATTGTATGATTGCGATTGTATGATTGTGATTGTATGATTGTGATTGTATGATTGTGATGTATGATTGTAATTGTATGATTATGATTCTATGATTGTGATTGTATGATTGAGATTGTATGATTGTCATTGCATGATTGTGATTGTATGATTGTGATTGCATGATTTTGAATGTATGATTCTGATTGAATGATTGTGATTGTATGATTGTGATCGTATGATTGTGATTGTATGATTGTGATTGTATGATTGTGATTGTATGATTGCGATTGTATGATTGTGATTGTATGATTGCGATTGTATGATTGTGATTGCATGATTGTGATTGTATGATTGTGATTGCATGATTGTGATTGTATGATTGTGATTGCATGATTTTGAATGTATGATTGTGATTGCATGATTGTGATTGTATGATTGTGATTGTATGATTGTGATTGTATGATTGTATTTGGGAGATTGTATTTGGGAGATTGTAATTGTATGATTGCGATTGTATGATTGTGATTGTATGATTGCGATTGTATGATTGTGATTGTATGATTGTGATTGTATGATTGTGATTGTATGATTGTGATTGTATGATTGTGATAGTATGATTGTGATTGTATGATTGTGATTGTATGATTGTATTTGGGAGATTGTATTTGGGATATTGTAATTGTATGATTGCGATTGTATGATTGTGATTGCATGATTGTGATGTATGATTGTAATTGTATGATTATGATTGTATGATTGTGATTGTACGATTGAGATTGTATGATTGTGATTGTATGCTTGCGATTGTATGAATGTGGTTGTATGATTGTGATTGTATGATTGTGATTGTATGATTGTGATTGTATGATTGCGATTGTATGATTGTGATAGTATGATTGTGATTGTATGATTGTGATTGTATGATTGTGATTGTCTGATTGTTGTTGTGCGATTGTGATTGTACGATTGTGATTGTACGATTGTGATTGTACGATTGTGATTGTATAATTATGTTTGTATGATTGTGATTGCATGATTGTGATTGTATGATTGTGATTGCATGATTTTGAATGTATGATTGTGATTGTATGATTGTGATTGTATGATTGTGATTGTATGATTGTGATTGTAGGAGTGTGATAGTATGATTGTGATTGTATGATTGTGATTGTATGATTGTGATTGTATGATTATGATTGTATGATTGTGATTGTATGATTGTATTTGGGAGATTGTATTTGGGAGATTGTATTTGGGAGATTGTAATTGTATGATTGCGATTGTATGATTGCGATTGTATGATTGCGATTGTATGATTGCGATTGTATGATTGTGATTGTATGATTGTGATGTATGATTGTAATTGTATGATTATGATTGTATGATTGTGATTGTATGATTGTGATGGTATGATTGTGATTGTATGATTGCGATCGTGTGATTGTGATTGTATGATTGTGATTGTATTTTTGTGATTGTATTTTTGTGATTGTATGATTATGATTGTATGATTGTGATTGTATGATTGAGATTGTATGATTGTGATTGTATGATTGTGATTGTATGATGGTGATAGTATGATTGTGATTGTATGATTGTGATTGTATGATTGTGATTGTATGATTGTATTTGGGAGATTGTATTTGGGATATTGTAATTGTATGATTGCGATTGTATGATTGCGATTGTATGATTGTGATTGTATGATTGTGGTTGTATGATTGTGAATGTATGATTGTATTTGGGAGATTGTATTTGGGATATTGTAATTGTATGATTGCGATTGTATGATTGTGATTGTATGATTGTGATGTATGATTGAGATTGTATGATTGTGATTGTATGCTTGCGATTGTATGATTGTGATGGTATGATTGTGATTGTATGATTGCGATCGTATGATTTTGATTGTATGATTATGATTGTATGATTGTGATTGTATGATTGCGATTGTATGATTGTGATTGTATGATTAAGTTTGTATTTTTGTGATTGTATGATTGTGATTGTATGATTGTGATTGTATGATTGTGATTGTATGATTGTGATTGTATGATTGTGATTGTATGATTGCGATTGTATGAATGCGATTGTATGATTGTGATTGCATAATTGTGATTATATGATTGTGATTGTATGATTGTGATTGTCTGATTGTGGTTGTATGATTGTGATTGTATGATTGAGATTGTATGATTGTGATTGTATGATTGCGATTGTATGATTGCCATTGTATGATTGTGATTGTATGATTGTGATTGTATGATTGTGATTGTATGATTGTGATTGTATGATTGTGATTGTATGATTGTGATTGTATGATTGTGATTGTATGATTGTGAAAGTATGATTGTGATTGTATGATTATGATTGTATGATTGTGATTGTATGATTGTGATTGTATGATTGTGACTGTATGATTGTATTTGGGAGATTGTATTTGGGAGATTGTAATTGTACGATTGCGATTGTATGATTGTGATTGTATGATTGCGATTGTATGATTGTGATTGTATGATTGTGATGTATGATTGTAATTGTATGATTATGATTCTATGATTGTGATTGTATGATTGAGATTGTATGATTGTCATTGTATGATTGCGATTGTATGATTGTGATTGTATGATTGCGATTGTATGATTGTGATTGTATGATTGTGATGTATGATTGTAATTGTATGATTATGATTGTATGATTGTGATTGTATGATTGAGATTGTATGATTGTGATTGTATGATCGTGATTGTATGATTGTGATTGTATGATTGCGATTGTATGATTGTGATTGTATAATTGTGATTGTATGATTGTGATTGTATGATTGTGATTGTATGATTGTGATTGTATGATTGTGATTGTATGATTGTGATTGTATGATTGTGATTGTATGATTGTATTTGGGAGATTGTATTTGGGAGATTGCGATTGTATGATTGTGATTGTATGATTGCGATTGTATGATTGTGATTGTATGATTGTGATGTATCACTGTAATTGTATGATTATGATTCTATGATTGTGATTGTATGATTGAGATTGTATGATTGTGATTGTATGATTGCGATTGTATGATTGAGATTGTATGATTGCGATTGTATGATTGTGATTGTATGATTGTGATTGTATGATTGTGATGTATGATTGTAATTGTATGATTATGATTGTATGATTGTGATTGTATGATTGAGATTGTATGATTGTGATTGTATGATCGTGATTGTATGATCGTGATTGTATGATTGTGATTGTATGATTGTGATTGTATGATTGTGATTGTATGATTGTGATTGTATGATTGTGATTGTATGATTGTGAAAGTATGATTGTGATTGTATGATTGTGATTGTATGATTGTGATTGTATGATTGTGATTGTATGATTGTGATTGTATGAGTGTGATTGTCTGTGGTTGTGCGATTGTGATTGTACGATTGTGAATGTACGATTGTGATTGTATGATTGTGATTGTATGAATATGATTGTATGATTGTGATTGCATGATTGTGATTGTATGATTGTGATTGCATGATTTTGAATGTATGATTCTGATTGAATGATTGTGATTGTATGATTGTGATCGTATGATTGTGATGGTATGATTGTGATTGTATGATTGTGATTGTATGATTGTGATTGTATGATTATGATTGTATGATTGTGATTGTATGATTGTATTTGGGAGATTGTATTTGGGAGATTGTATTTGGGAGATTGTATTTGGGAGATTGTATTTGGGAGATTGTAATTGTATGATTGCGATTGTATGATTGCGATTGTATGATTGCGATTGTATGATTGTGATTGTATGATTGTGATGTATGATTGTAATTGTATGATTATGATTGTATGATTGTGATTGTATGATTGTGATGGTATGATTGTGATTGTATGATTTCGATCGTGTGATTGTGATTGTATGATTGTGATTGTATTTTTGTGATTGTATTTTTGTGATTGTATGATTATGATTGTATGATTGTGATTGTATGATTGAGATTGTATGATTGTGATTGTATGATTGTGATTGTATGATTGTGATAGTATGATTGTGATTGTATGATTGTGATTGTATGATTGTGATTGTATGATTGTATTTGGGAGATTGTATTTGGGATATTGTAATTGTATGATTGCGATTGTATGATTGTGATTGTATGATTGTGATTGTATGATTGTGATTGTATGATTGTGATTGTATGATTATGATTGTATGATTGTGATTGTATGATTGTGATTGTGTGATTGTGATTGTATGATTGTATTTGGGAGATTGTATTTGGGATATTGTAATTGTATGATTGCGATTGTATGATTGTGATTGCATGATTGTGATTGTATGATTGTGATTGTATGATTGTATTTGGGAGATTGTATTTGGGATATTGTAATTGTATGATTGCGATTGTATGATTGCGATTGTATGATTGTGATTGTATGATTGTGATTGTATGATTGTGAATGTATGATTGTATTTGGGAGATTGTATTTGGGATATTGTAATTGTATGATTGCGATTGTATGATTGTGATTGTATGATTGTGATGTATGATTGAGATTGTATGATTGTGATTGTATGCTTGCGATTGTATGATTGTGATGGTATGATTGTGATTGTATGATTGCGATCGTATGATTTTGATTGTATGATTATGATTGTATGATTGTGATTGTATGATTGCGATTGTATGATTGTGATTGTATGATTAAGTTTGTATTTTTGTGATTGTATGATTGTGATTGTATGATTGTGATTGTATGATTGTGAAAGTATGATTGTGATTGTATGATTGTGATTGTATGACTGTGATTGTATGATTGTGATTGTATGAGTGTGATTGTCTGATTGTGATTGTCGGATTGTGGTTGTATGATTGTGATTGTATGATTGTGATTGTATGATTGAGATTGTATGATTGTGATTGTATGATTGCGATTGTATGATTGTGATTGTATGATTGTGATTGTATGAATGTGATTGTATGATTGTGATTGTATGATTGTGATTGTATGATTGTGATTGTATGATTGTGAAAGTATGATTGTGATTGTATGATTGTGATTGTATGACTGTGATTGTATGATTGTGATTGTATGAGTGTGATTGTCTGATTGTGGTTGTGCGATTGTGATTGTACGATTGTGAATGTACGATTGTGATTCTATGATTGTGATTGTATGAATATGATTGTATGATTGTGATTGCATGATTGTGATTGTATGATTGTGATTGCATGATTTTGAATGTATGATTCTGATTGAATGATTGTGATTGTATGATTGTGATCGTATGATTGTGATTGTATGATTGTGATTGTATGATTGTGATTGTATGATTGAGATTGTATGATTGTGATTGTATGCTTGCGATTGTATGATTGTGATTGTATGATTGTGATTGTATGATTGTGATTGTATGATTGTGATTGTATGATTGTGATTATATGATTGTGATTGTATGATTGTGATTGTATGATTGAGATAGTATGATTGTGATTATAAGATTGTTATTGTATGACTGTGATTGTATGATTGTGATTGTATGATTGTGATAGTATGATTGTGAAAGTATGATTGTAATTGTATGATTGTGATTGTATGATTGTGATTGTATGATTGTGATTGTATGATTGTGATTGTATGATTGTGATTGTATGATTGTGGTTGTCTGATTGTGGTCGTCTGATTGTGGTTGTGCGATTGTGATTGTACGATTGTGATTGTACGATTGTGATAGTGTGATTGTGATTGTATGATTGTGATTGTATGATTGTGATTGTATGATTGTGATTGTATGATTGTGATTGTTTGATTGTATTTGGGAGATTGTATTTGGGAGATTGTATTTGGGAGATTGTAATTGTATGATTGCGATTGTATGATTGTGATTGCATGATTGTGATTGTATGATTGTGATTGCATGATTTTGAATGTATGATTCTGATTGAATGATTGTGATTGTATGATTGTGATCGTATGATTGTGATTGTATGATTGTGATTGTATGATTGTGATTGTATGATTGCGATTGTATGATTGTGATTGTATGATTGCGATTGTATGATTGTGATTGCATGATTGTGATTGTATGATTGTGATTGCATGATTGTGATTGTATGATTGTGATTGCATGATTTTGAATGTATGATTGTGATTGCATGATTGTGATTGTATGATTGTGATTGTATGATTGTGATTGTATGATTGTATTTGGGAGATTGTATTTGGGAGATTGTAATTGTATGATTGCGATTGTATGATTGTGATTGTATGATTGCGATTGTATGATTGTGATTGTATGATTGTGATTGTATGATTGTGATTGTATGATTGTGATTGTATGATTGTGATAGTATGATTGTGATTGTATGATTGTGATTGTATGATTGTATTTGGGAGATTGTATTTGGGATATTGTAATTGTATGATTGCGATTGTATGATTGTGATTGCATGATTGTGATGTATGATTGTAATTGTATGATTATGATTGTATGATTGTGATTGTACGATTGAGATTGTATGATTGTGATTGTATGCTTGCGATTGTATGAATGTGGTTGTATGATTGTGATTGTATGATTGTGATTGTATGATTGTGATTGTATGATTGCGATTGTATGATTGTGATAGTATGATTGTGATTGTATGATTGTGATTGTATGATTGTGATTGTCTGATTGTTGTTGTGCGATTGTGATTGTACGATTGTGATTGTACGATTGTGATTGTACGATTGTGATTGTATAATTATGATTGTATGATTGTGATTGCATGATTGTGATTGTATGATTGTGATTGCATGATTTTGAATGTATGATTGTGATTGTATGATTGTGATTGTATGATTGTGATTGTATGATTGTGATTGTAGGAGTGTGATAGTATGATTGTGATTGTATGATTGTGATTGTATGATTGTGATTGTATGATTATGATTGTATGATTGTGATTGTATGATTGTATTTGGGAGATTGTATTTGGGAGATTGTATTTGGGAGATTGTAATTGTATGATTGCGATTGTATGATTGCGATTGTATGATTGCGATTGTATGATTGCGATTGTATGATTGTGATTGTATGATTGTGATGTATGATTGTAATTGTATGATTATGATTGTATGATTGTGATTGTATGATTGTGATGGTATGATTGTGATTGTATGATTGCGATCGTGTGATTGTGATTGTATGATTGTGATTGTATTTTTGTGATTGTATTTTTGTGATTGTATGATTATGATTGTATGATTGTGATTGTATGATTGAGATTGTATGATTGTGATTGTATGAGTGTGATTGTCTGTGGTTGTGCGATTGTGATTGTACGATTGTGAATGTACGATTGTGATTGTATGATTGTGATTGTATGAATATGATTGTATGATTGTGATTGCATGATTGTGATTGTATGATTGTGATTGCATGATTTTGAATGTATGATTCTGATTGAATGATTGTGATTGTATGATTGTGATTGTATGATTGTGATCGTATGATTGTGATGGTATGATTGTGATTGTATGATTGTGATTGTATGATTGTGATTGTATGATTATGATTGTATGATTGTGATTGTATGATTGTATTTGGGAGATTGTATTTGGGAGATTGTATTTGGGAGATTGTATTTGGGAGATTGTATTTGGGAGATTGTAATTGTATGATTGCGATTGTATGATTGCGATTGTATGATTGCGATTGTATGATTGTGATTGTATGATTGTGATGTATGATTGTAATTGTATGATTATGATTGTATGATTGTGATTGTATGATTGTGATGGTATGATTGTGATTGTATGATTTCGATCGTGTGATTGTGATTGTATGATTGTGATTGTATTTTTGTGATTGTATTTTTGTGATTGTATGATTATGATTGTATGATTGTGATTGTATGATTGAGATTGTATGATTGTGATTGTATGATTGTGATTGTATGATTGTGATAGTATGATTGTGATTGTATGATTGTGATTGTATGATTGTGATTGTATGATTGTATTTGGGAGATTGTATTTGGGATATTGTAATTGTATGATTGCGATTGTATGATTGTGATTGTATGATTGTGATTGTATGATTGTGATTGTATGATTGTGATTGTATGATTATGATTGTATGATTGTGATAGTATGATTGTGATTGTATGATTGTGATGTATGATTGTAATTGTATGATTATGATTGTATGATTGTGATTGTGTGATTGTGATTGTATGATTGTATTTGGGAGATTGTATTTGGGATATTGTAATTGTATGATTGCGATTGTATGATTGTGATTGCATGATTGTGATTGTATGATTGTGATTGTATGATTGTATTTGGGAGATTGTATTTGGGATATTGTAATTGTATGATTGCGATTGTATGATTGCGATTGTATGATTGTGATTGTATGATTGTGATTGTATGATTGTGAATGTATGATTGTATTTGGGAGATTGTATTTGGGATATTGTAATTGTATGATTGCGATTGTATGATTGTGATTGTATGATTGTGATGTATGATTGAGATTGTATGATTGTGATTGTATGCTTGCGATTGTATGATTGTGATGGTATGATTGTGATTGTATGATTGCGATCGTATGATTTTGATTGTATGATTATGATTGTATGATTGTGATTGTATGATTGCGATTGTATGATTGTGATTGTATGATTAAGTTTGTATTTTTGTGATTGTATGATTGTGATTGTATGATTGTGATTGTATGATTGTGAAAGTATGATTGTGATTGTATGATTGTGATTGTATGACTGTGATTGTATGATTGTGATTGTATGAGTGTGATTGTCTGATTGTGATTGTCGGATTGTGGTTGTATGATTGTGATTGTATGATTGTGATTGTATGATTGAGATTGTATGATTGTGATTGTATGATTGCGATTGTATGATTGTGATTGTATGATTGTGATTGTATGAATGTGATTGTATGATTGTGATTGTATGATTGTGATTGTATGATTGTGATTCTATGATTGTGAAAGTATGATTGTGATTGTATGATTGTGATTGTATGACTGTGATTGTATGATTGTGATTGTATGAGTGTGATTGTCTGATTGTGGTTGTGCGATTGTGATTGTACGATTGTGAATGTACGATTGTGATTCTATGATTGTGATTGTATGAATATGATTGTATGATTGTGATTGCATGATTGTGATTGTATGATTGTGATTGCATGATTTTGAATGTATGATTCTGATTGAATGATTGTGATTGTATGATTGTGATCGTATGATTATGATTGTATGATTGTGATTGTATGATTGTGATTGTATGATTGAGATTGTATGATTGTGATTGTATGCTTGCGATTGTATGATTGTGATTGTATGATTGTGATTGTATGATTGTGATTGCATGATTGTGATTGTATGATTGTGATTATATGATTGTGATTGTATGATTGTGATTGTATGATTGAGATAGTATGATTGTGATTATAAGATTGTTATTGTATGACTGTGATTGTATGATTGTGATTGTATGATTGTGATAGTATGATTGTGAAAGTATGATTGTAATTGTATGATTGTGATTGTATGATTGTGATTGTATGATTGTGATTGTATGATTGTGATTGTATGATTGTGATTGTATGATTGTGGTTGTCTGATTGTGGTTGTCTGATTGTGGTTGTGCGATTGTGATTGTACGATTGTGATTGTACGATTGTGATAGTGTGATTGTGATTGTATGATTGTGATTGTATGATTGTGATTGTATGATTGTGATTGTTTGATTGTATTTGGGAGATTGTATTTGGGAGATTGTATTTGGGAGATTGTAATTGTATGATTGCGATTGTATGATTGTGATTGCATGATTGTGATTGTATGATTGTGATTGCATGATTTTGAATGTATGATTCTGATTGAATGATTGTGATTGTATGATTGTGATCGTATGATTGTGATTGTATGATTGTGATTGTATGATTGTGATTGTATGATTGCGATTGTATGATTGTGATTGTATGATTGCGATTGTATGATTGTGATTGCATGATTGTGATTGTATGATTGTGATTGCATGATTGTGATTGTATGATTGTGATTGCATGATTTTGAATGTATGATTGTGATTGCATGATTGTGATTGTATGATTGTGATTGTATGATTGTGATTGTATGATTGTATTTGGGAGATTGTATTTGGGAGATTGTAATTGTATGATTGCGATTGTATGATTGTGATTGTATGATTGCGATTGTATGATTGTGATTGTATGATTGTGATTGTATGATTGTGATTGTATGATTGTGATTGTATGATTGTGATAGTATGATTGTGATTGTATGATTGTGATTGTATGATTGTATTTGGGAGATTGTATTTGGGATATTGTAATTGTATGATTGCGATTGTATGATTGTGATTGCATGATTGTGATGTATGATTGTAATTGTATGATTATGATTGTATGATTGTGATTGTACGATTGAGATTGTATGATTGTGATTGTATGCTTGCGATTGTATGAATGTGGTTGTATGATTGTGATTGTATGATTGTGATTGTATGATTGTGATTGTATGATTGCGATTGTATGATTGTGATAGTATGATTGTGATTGTATGATTGTGATTGTATGATTGTGATTGTCTGATTGTTGTTGTGCGATTGTGATTGTACGATTGTGATTGTACGATTGTGATTGTACGATTGTGATTGTATAATTATGATTGTATGATTGTGATTGCATGATTGTGATTGTATGATTGTGATTGCATGATTTTGAATGTATGATTGTGATTGTATGATTGTGATTGTATGATTGTGATTGTATGATTGTGATTGTAGGAGTGTGATAGTATGATTGTGATTGTATGATTGTGATTGTATGATTGTGATTGTATGATTATGATTGTATGATTGTGATTGTATGATTGTATTTGGGAGATTGTATTTGGGAGATTGTATTTGGGAGATTGTAATTGTATGATTGCGATTGTATGATTGCGATTGTATGATTGCGATTGTATGATTGCGATTGTATGATTGTGATTGTATGATTGTGATGTATGATTGTAATTGTATGATTATGATTGTATGATTGTGATTGTATGATTGTGATGGTATGATTGTGATTGTATGATTGCGATCGTGTGATTGTGATTGTATGATTGTGATTGTATTTTTGTGATTGTATTTTTGTGATTGTATGATTATGATTGTATGATTGTGATTGTATGATTGAGATTGTATGATTGTGATTGTATGATTGTGATTGTATGATGGTGATAGTATGATTGTGATTGTATGATTGTGATTGTATGATTGTGATTGTATGATTGTATTTGGGAGATTGTATTTGGGATATTGTAATTGTATGATTGCGATTGTATGATTGTGATTGTATGATTGTGATGTATGATTGAGATTGTATGATTGTGATTGTATGCTTGCGATTGTATGATTGTGATGGTATGATTGTGATTGTATGATTGCGATCGTATGATTTTGATTGTATGATTATGATTGTATGATTGTGATTGTATGATTGTGATTGTATGATTGTGATAGTATGATTGTGATTGTATGATTGTGATGTATGATTGTAATTGTATGATTATGATTGTATGATTGTGACTGTGTGATTGTGATTGTATGATTGTATTTGGGAGATTGTATTTGGGATATTGTAATTGTATGATTGCGATTGTATGATTGTGATTGTATGATTGTGATGTATGATTGAGATTGTATGATTGTGATTGTATGCTTGCGATTGTATGATTGTGATGGTATGATTGTGATTGTATGATTGCGATCGTATGATTTTGATTGTATGATTATGATTGTATGATTGTGATTGTATGATTGTGATAGTATGATTGTGATTGTATGATTGTGATGTATGATTGTAATTGTATGATTATGATTGTATGATTGTGATTGTATGATTGTATTTGGGAGATTGTATTTGGGATATTGTAATTGTATTATTGTGATTGTATGATTGTGATTGTATGATTGTGATTGTATGATTGTGAAAGTATGATTGTGATTGTATGATTATGATTGTATGATTGTGATTGTATGATTGTGATTGTATGATTGTGATTGTATGATTGTATTTGGGAGATTGTATTTGGGAGATTGTAATTGTACGATTGCGATTGTATGATTGTGATTGTATGATTGCGATTGTATGATTGTGATTGTATGATTGTGATTGTATGATTGCGATGTATGATTCTATGATTGTGATTGTATGATTGAGATTGTATGATTGTCATTGTATGGTTGCGATTGTATGATTGTGATTGTATGCTTGCGATTGTATGATTGTGATTGTATGATTGTGATTGTATGATTGTGATTATATGATTGTGATTGTATGATCGTGATTGTATGATTGAGATAGTATGATTGTGATTATATGATTGTTATTGTATGACTGTGATTGTATGATTGTGATTGTATGATTGTGATTGTATGATTGTGATTGTATGATTGTGATTGTATGATTGTGATTGTCTGATTGTGGTTGTGCGATTGTGATTGTACGATTGTGATTGTACGATTGTGATAGTGTGATTGTGACTGTATGATTGTGATTGTATGATTGTGATTGTATGATTGTGATTGTTTGATTGTTTTTGGGAGATTGTATTTGGGAGATTGTATTTGGGAGATTGTAATTGTATGATTGCGATTGTATGATTGTGATTGTATGATTGCGATTGTATGATTGTGATTGTATGATTGTGATGTATGACTGTAATTGTATGACTATGATTGTATGATTGTGATTGTATGATTGAGATTGTATGATTGTGATTGTATGCTTGCGATTGTATGATTGTGATGGTATGATTGTGATTGTATGATTGCGATCGTGTGATTGTGATTGTATGATTGTGATTGTATTTTTGTGATTGTATTTTTGTGATTGTATGATTATGATTGTATGATTGTGATTGTATGATTGAGATTGTATGATTGTGATTGTATGATTGTGATTGTATGATTGTGATAGTATGATTGTGATTGTATGATTGTGATTGTATGATTGTGATTGTATGATTGTATTTGGGAGATTGTATTTGGGATATTGTAATTGTATGATTGCGATTGTATGATTGTGATTGTATGATTGTGATTGTATGATTGTGATTGTATGATTGTGATTGTATGATTGTGATTGTATGATTGTGATAGTATGATTGTGATTGTATGATTGTGATGTATGATTGTAATTGTATGATTATGATTGTATGATTGTGATTGTGTGATTGTGATTGTATGATTGTATTTGGGAGATTGTATTTGGGATATTGTAATTGTATGATTGCGATTGTATGATTGTGATTGCATGATTGTGATTGTATGATTGTGATTGTATGATTGTATTTGGGAGATTGTATTTGGGATATTGTAATTGTATGATTGCGATTGTATGATTGCGATTGTATGATTGTGATTGTATGATTGTGATTGTATGATTGTGATTGTATGATTGTATTTGGGAGATTGTATTTGGGATATTGTAATTGTATGATTGCGATTGTATGATTGTGATTGTATGATTGTGATGTATGATTGAGATTGTATGATTGTGATTGTATGCTTGCGATTGTATGATTGTGATGGTATGATTGTGATTGTATGATTGTGATGTATGATTGTAATTGTATGATTATGATTGTATGATTGTGATTGTGTGATTGTGATTGTATGATTGTATTTGGGAGATTGTATTTGGGATATTGTAATTGTATGATTGCGATTGTATGATTGTGATTGCATGATTGTGATTGTATGATTGTGATTTAATGATTGTATTTGGGAGATTGTATTTGGGGTATTGTAATTGTATGATTGCGATTGTATGATTGCGATTGTATGATTGTGATTGTATGATTGTGATTGTATGATTGTGAATGTATGATTGTATTTGGGAGATTGTATTTGGGATATTGTAATTGTATGATTGCGATTGTATGATTGTGATTGTATGATTGTGATGTATGATTGAGATTGTATGATTGTGATTGTATGCTTGCGATTGTATGATTGTGATGGTATGATTGTGATTGTATGATTGCGATCGTATGATTTTGATTGTATGATTATGATTGTATGATTGTGATTGTATGATTGCGATTGTATGATTGTGATTGTATGATTAAGTTTGTATTTTTGTGATTTTATGATTGTGAATGTATGATTGTGATTGTATGATTGTGATTGTATGATTGTGATTGCATGATTGCGATTGTATGAATGCGATTGTATGATTGTGATTGCATAATTGTGATTATATGATTGTGATTGTATGATTGTGATTGTCTGATTGTGGTTGTATGATTGTGATTGTATGATTGAGATTGTATGATTGTGACTGTATGATTGCGATTGTATGATTGCCATTGTATGGTTGTGATTGTATGATTGTGATTGTATGATTGTGATTGTATGATTGTGATTGTATGATTGTGATTGTATGATTGTGATTGTATGATTGTGATTGTATGATTGTGATTGTATGATTGTGATTGTATGATTGTGAAAGTATGATTGTGATTGTATGATTATGATTGTATGATTGTGATTCTATGATTGTGATTGTATGATTGTGATTGTATGATTGTGATTGTATGATTGTATTTGGGAGATTGTATTTGGGAGATTGTAATTGTACGATTGCGATTCTATGATTGTGATTGTATGATTGCGATTGTATGATTGTGATTGTATGATTGTGATGTATGATTGTAATTGTATGATTATGATTCTATGATTGTGATTGTATGATTGAGATTGTATGATTGTCATTGTATGGTTGCGATTGTATGATTGTGATTGTATGATTGCGATTGTATGATTGTGATTGTATGATTGTGATGTATGATTGTAATTGTATGATTATGATTGTATGATTGTGATTGTATGATTGAGATTGTATGATTGTGATTGTATGATCGTGATTGTATGATTGTGATTGTATGATTGCGATTGTATGATTGCGATTGTATGATTGTGATTGTATGATTGTGATTGTATGATTGTGATTGTATGATTGTGATTGTATGATTGTATTTGGGAGATTGTACTTGGGAGATTGTAATTGTACGATTGCGATTGTATGATTGTGATTGTATGATTGCGATCGTATGATTTTGATTGTATGATTATGATTGTATGATTGTGATTGTATGATTGCGATTGTATGATTGTGATTGTATGATTAAGTTTGTATTTTTGTGATTTTATGATTGTGATTGTATGATTGTGATTGTATGATTGTGATTGTATGATTGTGATTGTATGATTGCGATTGTATGAATGCGATTGTATGATTGTGATTGCATAATTGTGATTATATGATTGTGATTGTGTGATTGTGATTGTCTGATTGTGGTTGTATGATTGTGATTGTATGATTGAGATTGTATGATTGTGATTGTATGATTGCGATTGTATGATTGCCATTGTATGGTTGTGATTGTATGATTGTGATTGTATGATTGTGATTGTATGATTGTGATTGTATGATTGTGATTGTATGATTGTGATTGTATGATTGTGATTGTATGATTGTGATTGTATGATTGTGATTGTATGATTGTGATTGTATGATTGTGATTGTATGATTGTGAAAGTATGATTGTGATTGCATGATTATGATTGTATGATTGTGATTGTATGATTGTGATTGTATGATTGTGATTGTATGATTGTATTTGGGAGATTGTATTTGGGAGATTGTAATTGTACGATTGCGATTGTATGATTGTGATTGTATGATTGCGATTGTATGATTGTGATTGTATGATTGTGATTGTATGATTGTGATGTATGATTGTAATTGTATGATTATGATTCTATGATTGTGATTGTATGATTGAGATTGTATGATTGTCATTGTATGGTTGCGATTGTATGATTGTGATTGTATGATTGCGATTGTATGATTGTGATTGTATGATTGTGATGTATGATTGTAATTGTATGATTATGATTGTATGATTGTGATTGTATGATTGAGATTGTATGATTGTGATTGTATGATCGTGATTGTATGATTGTGATTGTATGATTGCGATTGTATGATTGTGATTGTATGATTGCGATTGTATGATTGTGATTTTATGATTGTGATGTATGATTGTAATTGTATGATTATGATTGTATGATTGTGATTGTATGATTGAGATTGTATGATTGTGATTGTATGATCGTGATTGTATGATTGTGATTGTATGATTGTGATTGTATGATTGTGATTGTATGATTGTGATTGTATGATTGTGATTGTATGATTGTGAAAGTATGATTGTGATTGTGTGATTGTGATTGTATGATTGTGATTGTATGATTGTGATTGTATGATTGTGATTGTATGAGTGTGATTGTATGATTGTGATTGTATGATTGTGATTGTATGATTGTGAAAGTATGATTGTGATTGTGTGATTGTGATTGTATGATTGTGATTGTATGATTGTGATTGTATGATTGTGATTGTATGAGTGTGATTGTCTGTGGTTGTGCGATTGTGATTGTACGATTGTGAATGTACGACTGTGATTGTATGATTGTGATTGTATGAATATGATTGTATGATTGTGATTGCATGATTGTGATTGTATGATGGTGATTGCATGATTTTGAATGTATGATTCCGATTGAATGATTGTGATTGTATGATTGTGATCGTATGATTGTGATTGTATGATTGTGAATGTATGATTGTGATTGTATGATTGAGATTGTATCATTGTGATTGTATGCTTGCGATTGTATGATTGTGATTGTATGATTGTGATTGTATGATTGTGATTGTATGATTGTGATTGTATGATTGTGATTGTATGATCGTGATTGTATGATTGAGATAGTATGATTGTGATTATATGATTGTTATTGTATGACTGTGATTGTATGATTGTGATTGTATGATTGTGATTGTATGATTGTGATTGTATGATTGTGATTGTATGATTGTGATTGTATGATTGTGATTGTCTGATTGTGGTTGTGCGATTGTGATTGTACGATTGTGATTGTACGATTGTGATAGTGTGATTGTGACTGTATGATTGTGATTGTATGATTGTGATTGTATGATTGTGATTGTTTGATTGTTTTTGGGAGATTGTATTTGGGAGATTGTATTTGGGAGATTGTAATTGTATGATTGCGATTGTATGATTGTGATTGTATGATTGCGATTGTATGATTGTGATTGTATGATTGTGATGTATGACTGTAATTGTATGACTATGATTGTATGATTGTGATTGTATGATTGAGATTGTATGATTGTGATTGTATGCTTGCGATTGTATGATTGTGATGGTATGATTGTGATTGTATGATTGCGATCGTGTGATTGTGATTGTATGATTGTGATTGTATTTTTGTGATTGTATTTTTGTGATTGTATGATTATGATTGTATGATTGTGATTGTATGATTGCGATTGTATGATTGTGATTGTATGATTGTGATTGTATGATTGTGATAGTATGATTGTGATTGTATGATTGTGATTGTATGATTGTGATTGTATGATTGTATTTGGGAGATTGTATTTGGGATATTGTAATTGTATGATTGCGATTGTATGATTGTGATTGTATGATTGTGATTGTATGATTGGGATTGTATGATTGTGATTGTATGATTGTGATTGTATGATTGTGATAGTATGATTGTGATTGTATGATTGTGATGTATGATTGTAATTGTATGATTATGATTGTATGATTGTGATTGTGTGATTGTGATTGTATGATTGTATTTGGGAGATTGTATTTGGGATATTGTAATTGTATGATTGCGATTGTATGATTGTGATTGCATGATTGTGATTGTATGATTGTGATTGTATGATTGTATTTGGGAGATTGTATTTGGGATATTGTAATTGTATGATTGCGATTGTATGATTGCGATTGTATGATTGTGATTGTATGATTGTGATTGTATGATTGTGATTGTATGATTGTATTTGGGAGATTGTATTTGGGATATTGTAATTGTATGATTGCGATTGTATGATTGTGATTGTATGATTGTGATGTATGATTGAGATTGTATGATTGTGATTGTATGCTTGCGATTGTATGATTGTGATGGTATGATTGTGATTGTATGATTGCGATCGTATGATTTTGATTGTATGATTATGATTGTATGATTGTGATTGTATGATTGTGATAGTATGATTGTGATTGTATGATTGTGATGTATGATTGTAATTGTATGATTATGATTGTATGATTGTGATTGTGTGATTGTGATTGTATGATTGTATTTGGGAGATTGTATTTGGGATATTGTAATTGTATGATTGCGATTGTATGATTGTGATTGCATGATTGTGATTTTATGATTGTGATTTAATGATTGTATTTGGGAGATTGTATTTGGGGTATTGTAATTGTATGATTGCGATTGTATGATTGCGATTGTATGATTGTGATTGTATGATTGTGATTGTATGATTGTGAATGTATGATTGTATTTGGGAGATTGTATTTGGGATATTGTAATTGTATGATTGCGATTGTATGATTGTGATTGTATGATTGTGATGTATGATTGAGATTGTATGATTGTGATTGTATGCTTGCGATTGTATGATTGTGATGGTATGATTGTGATTGTATGATTGCGCTCGTATGATTTTGATTGTATGATTATGATTGTATGATTGTGATTGTATGATTGCGATTGTATGATTGTGATTGTATGATTAAGTTTGTATTTTTGTGATTCTATGATTGTGATTGTATGATTGTGATTGTATGATTGTGATTGTATGATTGTGATTGTATGATTGCGATTGTATGATTGTGATTGTATGATTGTGATTGTATGATTGTGATGTATGATTGTAATTGTATGATTATGATTCTATGATTGTGATTGTATGATTGAGATTGTATGATTGTCATTGTATGGTTGCGATTGTATGATTGTGATTGTATGATTGCGATTGTATGATTGTGATTGTATGATTGTGATGTATGATTGTAATTGTATGATTATGATTGTATGATTGTGATTGTATGATTGAGATTGTATGATTGTGATTGTATGATTGCGCTCGTATGATTTTGATTGTATGATTATGATTGTATGATTGTGATTGTATGTTTGTGATTGTATGATCGCGATTGTATGATTGCGATTGTATGATTGCGATTGTATGATTGTGATTGTATGATTGTGATTGTATGATTGTGATTGTATGATTGTGATTGTATGATTGTATTTGGGAGATTGTATTTGGGAGATTGTAATTGTACGATTGCGATTGTATGATTGTGATTGTATGATTGCGATTGTATGATTGTGATTGTATGATTGTGATGTATCATTGTAATTGTATGATTATGATTCTATGATTGTGATTGTATGATTGAGATTGTATGATTGTGATTGTATGATTGCGATTGTATGATTGTGATTGTATGATTGCGATTGTATGATTGTGATTGTATGATTGTGATGTATGATTGTAATTGTATGATTATGATTGTATGATTGTGATTGTATGATTGAGATTGTATGATTGTGATTGTATGATCGTGATTGTATGATTGTGATTGTATGATTGTGATTGTATGATTGTGATTGTATGATTGTGATTGTATGATTGTGATTGTATGATTGTGATTGTATGATTGTGATTGTATGATTGTGAAAGTATGATTGTGATTGTGTGATTGTGATTGTATGATTGTGATTGTATGATTGTGATTGTATGATTGTGATTGTATGAGTGTGATTGTCTGTGGTTGTGCGATTGTGATTGTACGATTGTGAATATACGACTGTGATTGTATGATTGTGATTGTATGAATATGATTGTATGATTGTGATTGCATGATTGTGATTGTATGATTGTGATAGCATGATTTTGAATGTATGATTCTGATTGAATGATTGTGATTGTATGATTGTGATCGTATGATTGTGATTGTATGATTGTGATTGTATGATTGTGATTGTATGATTGAGATTGTATGATTGTGATTGTATGCTTGCGATTGTATGATTGTGATTGTATGATTGTGATTGTATGATTGTGATTGTATGATTGTGATTGTATGATTGCGATTGTATGATTGTGATTGTATGATTGTGATTGTATGATTGTGATGTATGATTGTAATTGTATGATTATGATTCTATGATTGTGATTGTATGATTGAGATTGTATGATTGTCATTGTATGGTTGCGATTGTATGATTGTGATTGTATGATTGCGATTGTATGATTGTGATTGTATGATTGTGATGTATGATTGTAATTGTATGATTATGATTGTATGATTGTGATTGTATGATTGAGATTGTATGATTGTGATTGTATGATTGCGCTCGTATGATTTTGATTGTATGATTATGATTGTATGATTGTGATTGTATGTTTGTGATTGTATGATCGCGATTGTATGATTGCGATTGTATGATTGCGATTGTATGATTGTGATTGTATGATTGTGATTGTATGATTGTGATTGTATGATTGTGATTGTATGATTGTATTTGGGAGATTGTATTTGGGGGATTGTAATTGTACGATTGCGATTGTATGATTGTGATTGTATGATTGCGATTGTATGATTGTGATTGTATGATTGTGATGTATCATTGTAATTGTATGATTATGATTCTATGATTGTGATTGTATGATTGAGATTGTATGATTGTGATTGTATGATTGCGATTGTATGATTGTGATTGTATGATTGCGATTGTATGATTGTGATTGTATGATTGTGATGTATGATTGTAATTGTATGATTATGATTGTATGATTGTGATTGTATGATTGAGATTGTATGATTGTGATTGTATGATCGTGATTGTATGATTGTGATTGTATGATTGTGATTGTATGATTGTGATTGTATGATTGTGATTGTATGATTGTGATTGTATGATTGTGATTGTATGATTGTGATTGTATGATTGTGAAAGTATGATTGTGATTGTGTGATTGTGATTGTATGATTGTGATTGTATGATTGTGATTGTATGATTGTGATTGTATGAGTGTGATTGTCTGTGGTTGTGCGATTGTGATTGTACGATTGTGAATATACGACTGTGATTGTATGATTGTGATTGTATGAATATGATTGTATGATTGTGATTGCATGATTGTGATTGTATGATTGTGATAGCATGATTTTGAATGTATGATTCTGATTGAATGATTGTGATTGTATGATTGTGATCGTATGATTGTGATTGTATGATTGTGATTGTATGATTGTGATTGTATGATTGAGATTGTATGATTGTGATTGTATGCTTGCGATTGTATGATTGTGATTGTATGATTGTGATTGTATGATTGTGATTATATGATTGTGATTGCATGATCGTGATTGTATGATTGAGATAGTATGATTGTGATTATATGATTGTTATTGTATGACTGTGATTGTATGATTGTGATTGTATGATTGTGATTGTATGATTGTGATTGTATGATTGTGATTGTATGATTGTGATTGTCTGATTGTGGTTGTGCGATTGTGATTGTACGATTGTGATTGTACGATTGTGATAGTGTGTTTGTGACTGTATGATTGTGATTGTATGATTGTGATTGTATGATTGTGATTGTATGATTGAGATTGTATGATTGCGATTGTATGATTGTGATTGTATGATTGTGATTGTATGATTGTGATTGTATGATTGTGATTGTATGATTATGATTGTATGATTGTGATTGTATGATTGTGATTGCATGATTTTGAATGTATGATTGTGATTGTATGATTGTGATTGTATGATTGTGATTGTATGATTGTGATTGTATGATTGTGATTGTATGATTGTGATTGTATGATTGTGATTGTATGATTGTGATTGTATGATTGTGATAGTATGATTGTGATTGTATGATTGTGATTGTATGATTGTGATTGTATGATTGTATTTGGGAGATTGTGTTTGGGAGATTGTATTTGGGAGATTGTAATTGTATGATTGCGATTGTATGATTGTGATTGTATGATTGCGATTGTATGATTGTGATTGTATGATTGTGATGTATGATTGTAATTGTATGATTTTGATTGTATGATTGTGATTGTATGATTGTGATTGTATGATTGTATTTGGGAGATTGTATTTGGGAGGTTGTATTTGGGAGATTGTAATTGTATGATTGCGATTGTATGATTGTGATTGCATAATTGTGATTGTATGATTGTGATTGTATGATTGTGATTGTCGGATTGCGGTTGATTGATTGTGATTGTATGATTGTGATTGTATGATTGAGATTGTATGATTGTGATTGTATGATTGCGATTGTATGATTGTGATTGTATGATTGTGATTGTATGAATGTGATTGTATGATTGTGATTGTATGATTGTGATTGTATGATTGTGAAAGTATGATTGTGATTGTATGATTGTGATTGTATGACTGTGATTGTATGATTGTGATTGTATGAGTGTGATTGTCTGATTGTGGTTGTGCGATTGTGATTGTACGATTGTGAATGTACGATTGTGATTGTATGATTGTGATTGTATGAATATGATTGTATGATTGTGATTGCGTGATTGTGATTGTATGATTGTGATTGCATGATTTTGAATGTATGATTCTGATTGAATGATTGTGATTGTATGATTGTGATCGTATGATTGTGATTGTATGATTGTGATTGTATGATTGTGATTGTATGATTGAGATTGTATGATTGTGATTGTATGCTTGCGATTGTATGCTTGCGATTGTATGATTGTGATTGTATGATTGTGATTGTATGATTGTGATTATATGATTGTGATTGTATGATTGTGATTGTATGATTGAGATAGTATGATTGTGATTATATGATTGTTATTGTATGACTGTGATTGTATGATTGTGATTGTATGATTGTGATTGTATGACTGTGATTGTATGATTGTGATTGTATGAGTGTGATTGTCTGATTGTGGTTGTGCGATTGTGATTGTACGATTGTGAATGTACGATTGTGATTGTATGATTGTGATTGTATGAATATGATTGTATGATTGTGATTGCGTGATTGTGATTGTATGATTGTGATTGCATGATTTTGAATGTATGATTCTGATTGAATGATTGTGATTGTATGATTGTGATGTATGATTGTAATTGTATGATTATGATTCTATGATTGTGATTGTATGATTGTGATGTATGATTGTAATTGTATGATTATGATTCTATGATTGTGATTGTATGATTGAGATTGTATGATTGTGATTGTATGATTGCGATTGTATGATTGTGATTGTATGATTAAGTTTGTATTTTTGTGATTCTATGATTGTGATTGTATGATTGTGATTGTATGATTGTGATTGTATGATTGTGATTGTATGATTGCGATTGTATGATTGTGATTGTATGATTGTGATTGTATGATTGTGATGTATGATTGTAATTGTATGATTATGATTCTATGATTGTGATTGTATGATTGAGATTGTATGATTGTCATTGTATGGTTGCGATTGTATGATTGTGATTGTATGATTGCGATTGTATGATTGTGATTGTATGATTGTGATGTATGATTGTAATTGTATGATTATGATTGTATGATTGTGATTGTATGATTGAGATTGTATGATTGTGATTGTATGATTGCGCTCGTATGATTTTGATTGTATGATTATGATTGTATGATTGTGATTGTATGTTTGTGATTGTATGATCGCGATTGTATGATTGCGATTGTATGATTGCGATTGTATGATTGTGATTGTATGATTGTGATTGTATGATTGTGATTGTATGATTGTGATTGTATGATTGTATTTGGGAGATTGTATTTGGGAGATTGTAATTGTACGATTGCGATTGTATGATTGTGATTGTATGATTGCGATTGTATGATTGTGATTGTATGATTGTGATGTATCATTGTAATTGTATGATTATGATTCTATGATTGTGATTGTATGATTGAGATTGTATGATTGTGATTGTATGATTGCGATTGTATGATTGTGATTGTATGATTGCGATTGTATGATTGTGATTGTATGATTGTGATGTATGATTGTAATTGTATGATTATGATTGTATGATTGTGATTGTATGATTGAGATTGTATGATTGTGATTGTATGATCGTGATTGTATGATTGTGATTGTATGATTGTGATTGTATGATTGTGATTGTATGATTGTGATTGTATGATTGTGATTGTATGATTGTGATTGTATGATTGTGATTGTATGATTGTGAAAGTATGATTGTGATTGTGTGATTGTGATTGTATGATTGTGATTGTATGATTGTGATTGTATGATTGTGATTGTATGAGTGTGATTGTCTGTGGTTGTGCGATTGTGATTGTACGATTGTGAATATACGACTGTGATTGTATGATTGTGATTGTATGAATATGATTGTATGATTGTGATTGCATGATTGTGATTGTATGATTGTGATAGCATGATTTTGAATGTATGATTCTGATTGAATGATTGTGATTGTATGATTGTGATCGTATGATTGTGATTGTATGATTGTGATTGTATGATTGTGATTGTATGATTGAGATTGTATGATTGTGATTGTATGCTTGCGATTGTATGATTGTGATTGTATGATTGTGATTGTATGATTGTGATTATATGATTGTGATTGCATGATCGTGATTGTATGATTGAGATAGTATGATTGTGATTATATGATTGTTATTGTATGACTGTGATTGTATGATTGTGATTGTATGATTGTGATTGTATGATTGTGATTGTATGATTGTGATTGTATGATTGTGATTGTCTGATTGTGGTTGTGCGATTGTGATTGTACGATTGTGATTGTACGATTGTGATAGTGTGTTTGTGACTGTATGATTGTGATTGTATGATTGTGATTGTATGATTGTGATTGTATGATTGAGATTGTATGATTGCGATTGTATGATTGTGATTGTATGATTGTGATTGTATGATTGTGATTGTATGATTGTGATTGTATGATTATGATTGTATGATTGTGATTGTATGATTGTGATTGCATGATTTTGAATGTATGATTGTGATTGTATGATTGTGATTGTATGATTGTGATTGTATGATTGTGATTGTATGATTGTGATTGTATGATTGTGATTGTATGATTGTGATTGTATGATTGTGATTGTATGATTGTGATAGTATGATTGTGATTGTATGATTGTGATTGTATGATTGTGATTGTATGATTGTATTTGGGAGATTGTGTTTGGGAGATTGTACTTGGGAGATTGTAATTGTATGATTGCGATTGTATGATTGTGATTGTATGATTGCGATTGTATGATTGTGATTGTATGATTGTGATGTATGATTGTAATTGTATGATTTTGATTGTATGATTGTGATTGTATGATTGTGATTGTATGATTGTATTTGGGAGATTGTATTTGGGAGGTTGTATTTGGGAGATTGTAATTGTATGATTGCGATTGTATGATTGTGATTGCATAATTGTGATTGTATGATTGTGATTGTATGATTGTGATTGTCGGATTGCGGTTGATTGATTGTGATTGTATGATTGTGATTGTATGATTGAGATTGTATGATTGTGATTGTATGATTGCGATTGTATGATTGTGATTGTATGATTGTGATTGTATGAATGTGATTGTATGATTGTGATTGTATGATTGTGATTGTATGATTGTGAAAGTATGATTGTGATTGTATGATTGTGATTGTATGACTGTGATTGTATGATTGTGATTGTATGAGTGTGATTGTCTGATTGTGGTTGTGCGATTGTGATTGTACGATTGTGAATGTACGATTGTGATTGTATGATTGTGATTGTATGAATATGATTGTATGATTGTGATTGCGTGATTGTGATTGTATGATTGTGATTGCATGATTTTGAATGTATGATTCTGATTGAATGATTGTGATTGTATGATTGTGATCGTATGATTGTGATTGTATGATTGTGATTGTATGATTGTGATTGTATGATTGAGATTGTATGATTGTGATTGTATGCTTGCGATTGTATGCTTGCGATTGTATGATTGTGATTGTATGATTGTGATTGTATGATTGTGATTATATGATTGTGATTGTATGATTGTGATTGTATGATTGAGATAGTATGATTGTGATTATATGATTGTTATTGTATGACTGTGATTGTATGATTGTGATTGTATGATTGTGATTGTATGACTGTGATTGTATGATTGTGATTGTATGAGTGTGATTGTCTGATTGTGGTTGTGCGATTGTGATTGTACGATTGTGAATGTACGATTGTGATTGTATGATTGTGATTGTATGAATATGATTGTATGATTGTGATTGCGTGATTGTGATTGTATGATTGTGATTGCATGATTTTGAATGTATGATTCTGATTGAATGATTGTGATTGTATGATTGTGATCGTATGATTGTGATTGTATGATTGTGATTGTATGATTGTGATTGTATGATTGAGATTGTATGATTGTGATTGTATGCTTGCGATTGTATGATTGTGATTGTATGATTGTGATTGTATGATTGTGATTATATGATTGTGATTGTATGATTGTGATTGTATGATTGAGATAGTATGATTGTGATTATATGATTGTTATTGTATGACTGTGATTGTATGATTGTGATTGTATGATTGTGATTGTACGATTGTAATTGTACGATTGTGATAGTGTGATTGTGATTGTATGATTGTGATTGTATGATTGTGATTGTATGATTGTGATTGTTTGATTGTATTTGGGAGATTGTATTTGGGAGATCGTATTTGGAAGATTGTAATTGTATGATTGCGATTGTATGATTGTGATTGTATGATTGCGATTGTATGATTGTGATTGTATGATTGTGATGTATGATTGTAATTGTATGATTTTGATTGTATGATTGTGATTGTATGATTGTGATTGTATGATTGTGATTGTATGATTGTATTTGGGAGATTGTATTTGGGAGGTTGTATTTGGGAGATTGTAATTGTATGATTGCGATTGTATGATTGTGATTGTATGATTGCGATTGTATGATTGTGATGTATGATTGTAATTGTATGATTATGATTTTATGATTGTGATTGTATGATTGAGATTGTATGATTGAGATTGTATGATTGTGATTGTATGCTTGCGATTGTATGATTGTGATTGTATGATTGTGATTGTATGATTGTGATTGTATGATTGTGATTGTATGATTGTAATTGTACGATTGCGATTGTATGATTGTGTTTGTATGATTGCGATTGTATGATTGTGATTGTATGATTGTGATGTATCATTGTAATTGTATGATTATGATTCTATGATTGTGATTGTATGATTGAGATTGTATGATTGTGATTGTATGATTGTGATTGTATGATTGTGATTGTATGATTGTATTTGGGAGATTGTATTTGGGAGATTGTAATTGTACGATTGCGATTGTATGATTGTGTTTGTATGATTGCGATTGTATGATTGTGATTGTATGATTGTGATTATATGATTGTGATTGTATGATCGTGATTGTATGATTGAGATAGTATGATTGTGATTATATGATTGTTATTGTATGACTGTGATTGTATGATTGTGATTGTATGATTGTGATTGTATGATTGTGATTGTATGATTGTGATTGTATGATTGTGATCGTATGATTGTGATTGTATGATTGTGAATGTATGATTGTGATTGTATGATTGAGATTGTATCATTGTGATTGTATGCTTGCGATTGTATGATTGTGATTGTATGATTGTGATTGTATGATTGTGATTGTATGATTGTGATTGTATGATTGTGATTGTATGATCGTGATTGTATGATTGAGATAGTATGATTGTGATTATATGATTGTTATTGTATGACTGTGATTGTATGATTGTGATTGTATGATTGTGATTGTATGATTGTGATAGTATGATTGTGATTGTATGATTGTGATTGTATGATTGTGATTGTATGATTGTATTTGGGAGATTGTATTTGGGATATTGTAATTGTATGATTGCGATTGTATGATTGTGATTGTATGATTGTGATTGTATGATTGGGATTGTATGATTGTGATTGTATGATTGTGATTGTATGATTGTGATAGTATGATTGTGATTGTATGATTGTGATGTATGATTGTAATTGTATGATTATGATTGTATGATTGTGATTGTGTGATTGTGATTGTATGATTGTATTTGGGAGATTGTATTTGGGATATTGTAATTGTATGATTGCGATTGTATGATTGTGATTGCATGATTGTGATTGTATGATTGTGATTGTATGATTGTATTTGGGAGATTGTATTTGGGATATTGTAATTGTATGATTGCGATTGTATGATTGCGATTGTATGATTGTGATTGTATGATTGTGATTGTATGATTGTGATTGTATGATTGTATTTGGGAGATTGTATTTGGGATATTGTAATTGTATGATTGCGATTGTATGATTGTGATTGTATGATTGTGATGTATGATTGAGATTGTATGATTGTGATTGTA